>NC_061109.1:17303419-17503419 GCF_015104395.2 Macrobrachium nipponense | reverse complement strand
CATATATATATATATATATATATATATATTATATATACATTATGTATGATATGACTATATATATATATATATACTATATATATATATATGATAATATATATTCTTGTTCGAGAGTCTGTGTGATTGAGGCAACATAGCACTAAAAATTGGAAGCTAAGCCGTATTTACCTTCAAGCAGACATATTACATGAATAAGCAAAACCTAGTTATTCATTATTCATTAGCATAATGTTTATTCTAATATTTACAGAAAGACATCCAATATTTAGCGATTGATTGAGTGGAATGCCATGTAGCATGGGATTATAGACCATCAAACATGACGGATGCTGAAAGTGGAGAAAGTAAGGATACCATCTTTACCATAATGATAGGATTGTGTATTGTATATACTACCAAATCGACCGTTGGCCCTTACAGAACTTTATGTATAAATGCCCGAAAACCTCTCTCTCTCTCTCTCTCTCTCTCTCTCTCTCTCTCTCTCTCTCTCTCTCTCTCTCCTTATTCGTACAATAATTGTTCAAAGTACTGAAAATAATTGTGTAATTTATACTTGCAGGATTTACACGCATAAAAAGGATATTTTTACCTGCAAACGTCAACTCCTATCAATACATAAGAATATCACAAAAATAAGAAGGAAGAAGCAAATATCTGGACTCTCATCCACCGTGAAAGGGAATTATCCATAAACCTCACCTAAGTGCAAGACAGAAGCCTTGGTAGCGTTACCAACGTCAGGGTTTGGAGTGGAACTGTCACTGACTAACAGCACCGTCATATACGGTATATCTCACCCTTGCCCGCTAACAATGATAGCCAGATATCAAAATATCATTATGATTCTATTATCTAGGTCAATATATCGTAGCTTTTGTGTTGTGCTAGCGTAGAATATCTTGGACTTGCATGTGGTAATAATTTTAATGCAAAAAAACCTGTCATAATGGCGGGAAAGGGCAACCGTATATATACGTGAATAGTCTTTGTGACAAAAAGTAGCCAAACGTATATATACATGAATAGTCTAAGAAGGGTTAAAATCACACACAACTACGCATAGTATGCTCCCACTGTGTCAATAGCCTCTGGATGAGATCCAAACTCGTCTAAGAACGCATCCGTACTCTAATCAAGCTGTCTATCAGGATCCTGCTGTCTATATAAGCCACCACACACACGTCTCCTGGGACGAGACTCAAAAGACGGTGTTCAAAATTTTGAAAACTATATACAGAGTCCAGACATTAGTTTTGGAGGAATTGTTCGATAAAACTTACCCGACTCCCCTACCACCTTCCCAAACAAATAGGCGCCCGGGCGCGTGCAAAAAAAAGTGCGTCGTAGGTGGCAACTCTCCAAGTTTAGCTATCAAAATCCCACAAATATGTCTCTGCCAAAGCAAATTATATTTAATTCCTTTTCGATAATGAGCTAGAGAATCTCCAAGCTCTTATTTCACACTG
Source organism: Macrobrachium nipponense (assembly GCF_015104395.2). Lineage (NCBI taxonomy): Eukaryota > Metazoa > Arthropoda > Malacostraca > Decapoda > Palaemonidae > Macrobrachium > Macrobrachium nipponense. The sequence continues at coordinate 17,501,950 of NC_061109.1, read as the reverse complement.
ATTATATATTCATAAAACCACCCTTAATTTTTCTCAAAATCAAATCCCTAATAGCATGAATGGGGCCACCCTTCGTTTTAACACTATTGAACAACCCTTAGCCCTTCTCCCGTAGTTACGACAATATCATAATATGGCTCATATTTACTGTGTAAGAACGCTTCAAATATCGAAGACCACTGAGCTATTCACACGCGCGCGCGCTTAACATCATTCAAATAACTCTGCCTTGGAGGAATAATGCCCATTATTCCTCCAAGAACTCTGCATCTCTCTCTTTCGCTGAACCTCTTCTAAGTCGACTGCTTTGTGCTTCAGCCTCTTTTATGACTTTTCCTGGACCAAAGCATATTTGTCCTGGAAGAAAACTCCTCTTTTCCAGGCATGACCGGCCGGCATCCGGGACTTGACACGTGAAATGCCCGAGGGTGGGCTAACGGAATTCGTGCGCAAAGGATCGTTTCCACCTGTAGAGTAGGCCTAGGTACGCCTGGAGCGGCAAACACTGGCAGAGAAGAGGTCATATAAGGCTAGGTCAGGGGTCAACAAGCATACTGCCGGCTGCTCTATGAGCAACAGCCTGCGCTGGCATAAGGCCAGCTTAATCTTCAGTATCAACAACAACAACAAGGAGCAGGCAGCCACTGACCCGGTACAAACCACAGAGATCTAGTACTGTATAGTACTGCTTTGTCCCGGAACACATCGAACGAACTTTATGGCGGATTTATGGTTAGGGGAGCACTTGGTCACGTGCCCTGCCACCCCCAACAACCCCCTCCCTGGATAGAATAGTGCGTAAATCTTAAAACTATGGATATGTGTAGTACCCACCGAACACATGGCAGTATATAGGGAAAGGAAATATTGATAAAAACAATTAAATAAAATTATATAATTTGTTTTTTCTTTGTATTCAGTGGCGGATTTAAGAGGTGGGCGCACCTGGTACCATGGTCCCCACCCCCCTTGGATATGAATAATAGAAATATTACTTTCTTTCAATAAATGATTATTAGTTGCAAAAATTTGCCAAGTTAATGATTAATTCAACAAAAGCTACAAAAAACAATGACAAAAAGTACTACACTACAGAGTATACATATATGTGTGCATTTACATATATATAAATATTGATATAGTATACGTACTGTGTGTACCTACATGTTACACACACACACACACACACACACACACATCTATCTATCTATCTATTCTATATATATATATATATATAATATATATATATATATATATATATATAAATATATGAATAATTATCACATCATCGTGATTCATATAAATCATTCGAGATACAAATGTCCTTTAATTCCCCTTCGGTTTCCACATATGAAAAATATATCAGCTCCGAGATAAAGCGAATTAGATCTTAAAGGACATTTGTAGCTCGAATGATATATATAATATATATAATTATATATATAATATATATAATAATATATATATATATATATATATATATATATTATATATATATATATATATATATATATATATATAATATATATTATATATATATGATATATAGTATAGTATATATATATATATATATATATATATATATATATAGATAATATATATATCTATATATATTGATATATATATATATACGTATTATATATATATATATCTATATCTATATATATATATATATATATATATTTATATATATATATATATACTATATTATAATCTATATTATTATCTATAATATAACAATATATTATATATATATATATCGGTGTTTTAATGGGCTCCTTTAATTAGATGGACTTGTTCTAACAGAACATTTTTCCCAGTCATATATATATATATATATATATATATATATATATATATATATATATATATATATATATATATACCTATATATATATATATGAGATCTCCTCTCGTGAAAATGAAAGAAGAAGGTACCAAGACTTTCAACTTTTATTCCAGTCATCTTCAGGGTACTAAACAATTTTCAGAAAACAACTTACACAAGAAAGCAACATGAAGTCACAAATAGCAAAAAAAAAAAAAACAAGTCAACAACCTGCTTAAGTATGCAAATAAAACACCTACACGTTTGTAAAATATCTAACAACTCGTTTAACTGTAAAATCGTTAAGAATAAAGCTTTTCAACAATTCGTCAATCGCTCATATTCATGTTGCTAAAAGAACCTCATATTGCTTTCTTGTGTAAGTTGTTTTCTTTTAATTGTTTAGTACCCTGAAGATGATTCTGGAATAAAAGTGTGTATGTGTGTGTGTGTGTGTGGTGATCCTTTACCTGTGTGGGCTATGGCCCCCTTGCACCTAAATTTACTATTTTGCTTAGGCCTACCTGACCCTTGTTCATTAGCAATCACCAATTGCTCATTAGGGGAGAACGTAAATTGGTATCTGAGTTCACATCCCTCCATTATTGTACCATAACTTTCCCAGAGATAATTCAGCCATTTCTTTGCCACTGAGGAAATCTTCAACATCGGAGTTATTATTAAGAGATTGACAAAATTGGCGGCTTCACCACTCCAAATCCCTTGCTCATTGCGTGCATTGCACGAGTCCTTATCGAACTATAATTCGTTCTAGATCCTTTTCGGATTACCCTGTTGTAAGGACAAATATTCTCTATCTTTAAGCACGGTCTACTCCTTATACGTGGGAAGATTCAACCAAGTGTTTCTACAGTCAAGCTTGTTATCAGTAATCACAACCCCTAAGGGCCCTTTCATACTATGCGTTTTGTCAATGCAGTTTACTGCGTTGCGGTAACGCAGACAGCAGTCGACTTAGGGGATTTTGACGAAGGAAAAATCTATTTCTGGGCAAAGGACCTGTGTCGCCCAGTGAAACCGGAGTCTTCCGCATCTAATCCCAAAGCCAAGAAGAAGCCTAGGAAGTTCCAACCCTTCCAGGCTCCTCAACAACATCAAACTTTGGTCCAGGCAGTGCCGGTTCCCCAACCTTCAACCTCTAAAACCCAACCGCAACAGCAGTTTGTGCTGTTGACATAGCCTCAACAGCCACATACATCAACCTCTTTTGCAGTCTCCCCGGCCTTCAACCCGACATTTGAAAACCAAGCATTTCAGGCTTTCAATAGGTTCGGCAGGGGTAGCAGAGCTAGAGGCGCCTTTCATCAGCGAGGCGGCGGAAGGGCTACCAGCAGGGGCAGAGGTTCACGAGGAGGATGAGGAGGTCGCCCCTCAGCAACTCAATGAGAACCTCCAGGTAGGAGGGAGGCTGTACCTCTTTCGTCAACATTGGAGGTTCAGCAATTGGGCCCAAAGTATTGTGTCCAAAGGTCTGGGTTGGAGTTGGGTCCAAGGCCCACCCCCACCCAACATCTTCTATCAGGAACCAACAGCGGAATTGACAGAGTATTCCCACGATCTCCTTCAAAAAGGAGTAGTGTCAAGAGTCAGACATTTAAAATTTCAAGGTCGCTTGTTCAGCGTGCCAAAGAAAGACTCTGACAAATGAAGAATAATCTTAGATTTGTCCCGTCTAAACTTATTAATTCATTGCGACAAGTTCAGGATGCTGACCATTTCACAGGCGCGGACCTTACTTCCCTGTGGGGCCGTCACCACCTCTATAGATCTTACAGACGCCTACTATCATGTCCCAATAGCAAGACACTTCTGCCCGTTCCTAGGCTTCAAGTTAGGGAACCAAGCCTACTCCTTCAAAGTAATGCCATTCGGGCTCAACATAGCCCCCAGGATATTTACAAAGTTGGCGGAAACAGTAGTCCAGGAACTAAGATCTCAGGGAATCATGGTAGTAGCCTATCTGGACGATTGGCTCGTGTGGGCCACAAGCATCGAAGCTTGCCGCAAAGCAACCGCCACGGTCATCCGCTTTCTGGAATACCTATGATTCCAGATAAACAGGACAAAGTCCCAGCTAACCCCGGCATCCCGTTTCCAGTGGCTGGGAATTCAATGGGATTTGGATTCGCATACTCTATCAATCCCGACGTTGAAAAGGAAAGAAATAACCAAGACAACCAGACAATTTCTCAAGTGCAAACAGACGTCCCAGAGAAACCAAGAAAGGATCTTAGGTTCTCTCCAATTCGCTTCAGTGACGGACGTCCTGTTGAAAGCCAAACTAAAAGATATAAATTGAGTTTGGCGTTTGAAAGCGAACAAAAGATCCCGGACAGACTAGCTCCATTCCCGGCGATCTTACGGAAGCGTCTCCGTCCCTGGACGGAAGTCAAGAACTTGTCAAAGACAATTCCACTACAGTTCCCTCCGCCGGCCTTAGTGATCCACACAGATGCATCACTAACAGGTTGGGGCGGGTACTCACAGTACAAAAAAGTACAAGGAACATGGTCCCTTCCATTCCGCCCGCTTCATATCAATGTGCTAGAAGCTATGGCAGTGTTCCTCACCCTGAAGAAGCTTCATCCAGCCAAGAAATCTCATATCAAGCTGGTGCTCGACAGTGCAGTGGTAGTACACTGCATCAACAGGGGAGGTTCCAAGTCAAGCCACATGAACCATGTCATGATAGCCATCTTTTCACTAGCAGGCAAGAACAAGTGGCACCTATCGGCCACTCACCTTGCCGGAGTAAGGAACGTGGTTGCGGATGCGCTATCACATTCAGTCCCACTGGAGTCTGAATGGTCCCTGGACAAGAAGTCATTCAGTTGGGTCTGTCAGCTAGTACCGGGGCTTCAGGTGGATCTCTTCGCCACGGAGTCGAACCACAAACTCCCTTGTTATGTGGCCCCCAACCTGGACCCTCTGGCTTATGCCACGGATGCGTTGGCTATAGATTTGAATCAATGGAAGAAGATTTACCTTTTTCCTCCGGTGAATCTTCTCCTGAAAGTTCTAAACAAGCTCAGGACATTCAAGGGTCACATCGCTCTGATAGCTCCCAATTGGCCCAAGAGCAATTGGTTCCCTCTTCTTCTGGAGTTGGGACTCCGCCCTCAACGGATTCCCAACCCCAGACTATCACAACTAGTGCAAACACGGACTGTGTTCGCTTCCTCAGGAATTCAGAAAGCCCAAACTTTATGGACTTCATGAAGTTTGCAGCACAGAGGGATGCTGATATCGATCCTCAGAACATCATGTTCTTAGAATCTGATAAACGTGAATCAACCCTTCGTCAATATGATTCAGCAGTTAAAAAACTGGCTGCATTCCTGAGGGACTCTAATGCACAAACCATGACTACAAATTTTGCAATATCCTTTTTCAGATCATTATTTGAAAAAGGTTTGGCAGCTAGTACCATTACTACTACCAAATCGGCTCTTAAAAAGATTTTCCAATTCGGATTCAAGATAGATTTAACAGATTCATATTTTACATCTATCCCCAGAGCTTGCGCCAGGCTCAGACCTACTGAGAGGCCCAAGTTGGTGTCATGGTTCTTAAATGATGTTCTTAAATTAGCCTCGGATACTAATAGTACCTCGTGTGACTATCTAGCCTTACTGAGGAAAACACTATTCCTCATAAGTTTGGCCTCAGGAGCCAGAATATCAGAACTGTCGGCTTTATCTAGAGACCCAGGTCATATACAGTTTCTCCCTTCAGGAGAAGTGTTACTTTCTCCAGATCGCCAATTTCTTGCAAAAAATGAGGATCCATTAGATAGGTGGGCCCCCTGGAAGATTGTTCCGCTTCCACAGGACCCATCCCTATGTCCAGTCACTTCATTGAAAGCATACTTAGACAGGACCACCCTGATACCTTCTGGCCCTCTGTTCATTAGAGAAAAAGGTGGCACTATTTCCCTAAAAGGAATTAGGCAACAAATTTTATATTTTATCAAACAAGCCAACCCGCAGTCCTTCCCATGGGTACATGATATTAGAGCTATAGCTACCTCAATAAACTTTTTCCAACATATGGAATTTGAAGATCTGAAGAAGTACACTGGCTGGAAGTCCCCGACAGTATTCAAACGCCACTATCTTAAGTCCTTAGAAGCCCTTAAATTTCCAGCAGTAGCAGCGGGAAACTCAGTTTCCCCCGATACTGCTGGGGATAGTAGTAAGTAGTCCAGCTTATGTCTCTCCTTTGCCTTCTCCTTCCTACCGGCCTCATTAGTATTCTTGCCTTAGCCCAGCTACATCACAGTCGTACTGGTCCTTGGATGTAATATATTGTACATATTGTTTATTTCATAAATACCTTTCATCTTAATGTATAATTACTGTGATGATTTGAAATTTGTCTAGTTTTAAGGTTGTATTGCCATTATGTTACCTGTCTGTAACTTAATCTAGATTATAAGCAACTAACCTTAATTGATTTTGATTATCCCTTATAGATATTTATGTACTTCCTCTTCCCAAGTTTGGCATATTCTCTGGTACTATTTCACGGAGCGACACAGGCTGAGCCCAGAAAAGGGATTTTGACAAAGGAAAAATCTATTTCTGGGCAAAGGACCTGTGTCGTCCAATGAATCCCACCCTTACATTTTCCCTCCCTGTATGGGCCAAGCTTGGGTGCTATCTGCAGGAATGACGTCAGAGGTGCTAGCCGTAACGGTAGCGGGTAGTGGGCCTTAGGTCGGCTCCTCTCTAGTTGAGGTTTTTTTATGTAGGAAGAGGCTAAATGGAAAAGGACCTGTGGTAGTGGTTTCACTCGCCCCAGAAACCATACCGACACCTTATAATAAAGGTGAGCGAGCCAAAATAATCTGGCATTTCCAATTTAGCTTTTCTCTGGTATTATAGCAATATTTTACCTTAGAAAAAGTGCTAAAGGAACGTATTTCCGTGTGCGTGAAATCACCGCTGCACTGCCGCATAACATGCTCGTGGTACCACCAGGCTTATGCGGCATGTTGAACTACTCTCCGGTGGCCAGGGAAATTCCGGGATTAGGCATAATAACAAATATATACCCTAGGAAAATCATTATCTTCTGCTACTGAGGATTATTATTATTATTATTATTATTATTATTATTATTATTATTATTATTATAACCACTGAGCTGATATACTGGTACTTTATCATGTCTAAAACAGTTTGAAAAGAGACTGATATAAGTTGTATGATTTTAAACTAAGTAAATTCCTCAGTAGTATTGCTCTCTCTCTCTCTCTCTCTCTCAATTTTGAAGAGATGAAAACGTACCGGATCCAATAAGAACATATTTTGTAAATGAGATAAAAATTATAACTTGCAATATATATTGAATTTAACGATGCATATACTATTTCTCAATGTGTTTTCATGGTGTAAGAATGTTGTAAAAAACTAATGTCTCTCACTGTGCATGCAAAGAGTCCAACCAATGGATAGGGCTTTGTCTCTCTTTTTCTTCCTTAAATGTGTTCAATAAAAGCATAATACACTCTCTCGTATCCACTGTGGTTGACATTTTTTTTATCCACTGTGGACTGTGGTCCCAATGAGACCGTATCTATCTTCCAGTCTGATATATATTCTTGAAGTGTGATGAAAGTACCAAGCCACTGGCACTGTTCTCTCTCTGAGAGAGAGTACATTTGACATAGCCATCTGCAGAGGAGTTCCTCATGACCTCGTAGGAATCAGGGGAAGACGTGTTGTTAGACAATTCTGCATTGGGAGTCAGCAGTGGAGAAAGGAATCGACATTTAATGAGGGGTGTTGATCCTCCGTAGGTACAGCAACACCCAATAGGACAAAGTAATGACTATCTGGATCAACCAATACAAAATCCAAAACAAATAACTCTGACCAGAGAGATACCCCTTCTGCATCACCAACCACAGAAGACAACCCATTTTCCCTGGTATACTGCTGCAGAGGACTGTCTGGTATCCAGACATCTCTGTTGCTGTGTTGCATGAAAAGTCTCATGTGCGGAAGAGATGGTGGATAACCTCCAGCCATGAAGAGGCAGGGACCACACTGCCAGATGGTACCACTGTACATGGGGTTGACACAGAATGTTGTGCCAGGGAGGAATCTCTCTCAGTGCCTCTTAGAGCAGAGCTAGAAAATCAGGATACTAGATGGCCTGTGGCCATTTGGGAGCCACCAGAATCATCCTGCGATCCGGGTTGATCAACATTCTGCTAATCACCTTGCGAATCAGACAAAATGGAGGGAGGTCATAAATGTTGCGGTTGTCCCATGGGTGTTGGAATGCATCCTCTGCAGCGACCCATGGGTCTGGCACAATGGAACAAAAGACCTGAAGTTTTCCGTTGCGCCGGGTGGCGAACAGATCTATGAATGGGTGACCCCACAGGTTGAACAACCTTTCTGTGATGTCTGGGTGAAAGGACCACTCTATCCCCATCACCTGATTCTGGCGGCTGAGCTTGTCTGCCACTACATTCCTCTTGCATGGAATGTACCTGGCCAACAGCTCCACCTAGTGAGCCACTGCCCACTCATGCACATGCATTGTCAACTGGTGAAGCAGGGGACATATGAGACACCCCTGCTTGTTGACATATGCCACTACCATGGTATTGTCGCTCATCAACATCACGGAGTGCCCCCTCACTCAATCCCAAAATTCTTGGAGATCCAGGAAGGCCATCTTGAGTTTCTAGGATATTGATGTGAAAGTGCCTGTCATGTCAGTGCTACACTCTTGAAGTCAGCAAATCCTCAAAGTGTGCGGGCCATCCCTCGGTCAATGCATCTGAGAACAGGAGCATGTCAGGAGGGAGAGTATGCAGGGATACTCCTATTACAAGGTTCCAGTCATCCATCCACCAATCCAAATCCTCTCTCACTTCTTCTAATAGGGGAATGAGAAAGAATTGAGGGCCTTGAGACTGGGACCAATACTCCTTCATTCTCCACTGGAAAGAACGAAGATGAAGCCACCCATGAGGGACCAGCTTCTCCAGTGACATTAGATGACTGACTACAATTTGCCATTGCCATGCTGGTTGTTCCCTTTGAGACAGGAACAACTGCACTACCTTCCTGAACTTGCTGATATGAGAATCTGTGGGAAAAACTCTTGCTGTTACTGTATCTATCAGCATGCCCACGCACTTTATCTTCTGCTTTGGGGGTGAGCTCCGAGTTCTCAAAATTTACCACAATCTTGAAGATGCTCCAAAATTTGAGGAGCTGAGCCCTGTCCTGAAGCAACTGCCAGTAGGAGCTTGCCAGGACTAACCAATCGTTGAGATACTTTAACAGACGTACCCTGTGCAAATGGGCCCAAACTGAAACAAGGGTGAGTACTTGTGTGAACACCTTAGGAGTGATTGAAAGCCCGAAACAGAGTGCTCTGAACTGGTATACCATCGCCCCTAGGATAAAATGAAGGTATTTGCGGGAGGACTGATGGAGGGGTATTTGAAAATACGCATCCTTCAGATCTACCACAAGCACGAAATCGTTCTCCCTGATGGAGGCGGGACACTGAGCACACCATCTCCATGGTGAACGGAGTCTGAGAACAAATCGGTTCAAGGTAGAGAGGTCTATGACGCAGGCACCTCCAACCAGTGGCAGCAGATGGAGGAGAATGCTACCTCTAGCATCTTCCCATCTCCTTTTTCCCCTTGTCCCCTGAAGTAAACCCGGTGTAACCAGAATTAAGGTTTTATTCAGTAAACAATTCCACTACAGTAGTACACTGCAAATAAAAAAACACGTTGTTGAACACAGACATAAACATAAATAAACACTTGAGTTAACTAAGAAGGTACATAAATCACACTCCTTATGAAAGACAGTATAACCAAGAATATACACAAAGCACATAACATACAAAGGGGCATCATAAGTAACATATACAAAGAATCAAGCATTGTACCATAATCTGGCGAGTCTACAGCTGTAATACGAGACACGTCGGCAAGGAATCACAAAAGTAAACAAAAGCTATAGACCACTAATATGAAACAGGTTTATTTTTATCACATTCTTCCCTTCTCAGTTAAGTTCACTTGGAGTAATCCTGAAGGTACTTTGGAGGTTGACAGGAAATCCTTCAGCTCTTCAGACATAAAACATGCACCCCTGTCAGTGTGGATGTACGCTGGCATGCCAAACAAAGCAAAAAGTTGCACCAAACAACTGATGACAGTTCTAGTGGTCATATCTGCACAAGGGAAAACAAACGGGAACCTTGAAAATTCATCCACAACAGTGAGGAGGTACTTGTTTCTAGATTGAGAGGGAACTGGGCCTTTGAAATCTAAGTTCAACCTGCAAATAAAAAAACACGTTGTTGAACACAGACATAAACATAAATAAACACTTGAGTTAACTAAGAAGGTACATAAATCACACTCCTTATGAAAGACAGTATAACCAAGAATATACACAAAGCACATAACATACAAAGGGGCATCATAAGTAACATATTCAAAGAATCAAGCATTGTACCATAATCTGGCGAGTCTACAGCTGTAATACGAGACACGTCAGCAAGGAACCACAAAAGTAAACTAAAGCTATAGACCACTAATATGAAACAGGTTTATTTTTACTTGACAGGAAAGAGGGCTGATAGGGCTGTGACTGGGGCTGGGCAGAGGGAGAAGAAGGCTGGCTTTTTCTGTGGGCACCCTTCAAAGTCTGGGACTTCTTAGGGGCCAAGGAAGGTCAGGCCACAATGACCCAAAAGACCCGGAGCTTCTGGTCACTGCCTGGTGAACAAACTGGTCATTACCCTCAACATGGTGCTTGTCCATCGCAGCATCCACCAACTCTCTAGAAAAGAGAAAGGAGGAAACCAGCAATGTTCCATTCCTTGAGGTCAATGCAGACTCGGGACCTCCTGATCTAGCGATCCAATTCAAGACAGCATCCCTCTCCTCAGTACTAGGTTTGTTGTCTGGAAGACCAGGTAGGAAATAGCCCTACCTCCAGACTGGTATGGTCTCCCGAAAGCGGATTCCTCCCCAAGAATGACATCACCTGAGGAAGCAGCCACTTTGGATACTGTGAACGACCACAGATCCAACCATTAGACTGCTTCTTGCTGCAAAAGGGAGACTCCTTCTGCAGTAAACTGCTGCAATGAGAGACCCAGGCCTAGACAAACCAGGTCCCATTCAACATGCTTAGTTGGCAAGGACCTTTCCGGGGGGACATAATAGTGCTCCTGATGAGGCAAAGACGAAAGAAGTATTTTATCAAAGAGGTTTGACCATAGCAAATTCTTTTGCCCAGAAACAAGATAATTCACTTGGTCAAGAACCCTCTCAGCAAGCACGGACCACGGCAGCCCCACTGAAACCTTGGGTTCCCGTTTTAGACCACAAAAGGATTTGAGGCGTGACAGACGATCCACAAATGAGGCCATGGTTCCTTACCGCGAGATCATTGTGACAACAAATCAGCTCAGTGATCGCTGAAAATGTCCTCTGTATCTCAGGGGTGTCTGCATTCAGGGGTAGAGGACCCTCGAGTCCTTCCAGGGTGCATTCCTCCCGATCTACTCTCCCTACAGAAGGGAGGACCTCACCAGACCCCAGTGATCCTTCCTACACTACTTGGGGGTATGACCGGGCTGAGCCAAGAACCTAGCCAGGAACATAGGTCTTTGTAGTAGAATTCTGAGGAGAACACTCATTGGAGTTCCTCCTGTCTGACTCACGCCTTCCAGTAAAACCCCAGGAGGTTGATGCAAAAGGTGAGGAGGATCAGGCATTCTCACCTGTCCTGTCAGCAGAACTGACACGAGAGGTGAGTCATATGTGGTCACCAACCCATGGTGATGATGTCAATACGAGTCTAGGAGAACACTTTTGCCTCGGTGAAGCGTTGCCCTGAGGAGAGCGGAGAGGCTCACGTGAGCCACGGCAAATACTTGGCTTGACCTGGTCGAGCCGTGCACTCAACTTTGCCAAGTCCAACTAATTGCGTGAACACAATGGGGGCCTGGTCAGAGTTGAGTGAGCAGCTGGCCAGTGAGAACTTGCACTATCCTCACAACATGCCCCACACTTCTCCGAGGCCGAAGCACCCGGCAGAGTACTGGTGGAAGTACTGGCATGGAGAGTTGAGGCACCTGAGTGTTTCGACTCTTTCTTTTACCCTGAGCCCTTACTGGTATGGAGAGAGGTCTCTCCTCACAAGCTAGGGATGTTCGAGACTCTGCAGAGACTTGAACATTTGGAGTGTCTTGGTCAGACCGGGCACCAGATGCAGCACCAGTCTTTGAAGCCAACTTCTTAGAGCTGGTGGTGGGGGCTTTGACCAAAGCCTGCATGCTCTTGGTCCCTCAAATGCTAGACCTAGGTGAGGCCTGCAAATCGGTTCCAGAGGCCGAAGGCAGTGGAGAGTCGAGAGAACTCACTGCTTCCAATGGAGGGAGGCAGCTCCTTGGAAGTCTCGTGACGAGACTTCTTAGTGGGGGAGAGCAGCAACCTTCTTCCTTGACCAAGAAGCCTTGGAAGAAAAAGGGGAGGAGGCAGCAGATGACGACAATGAAGATAACACCTTTCGGGACCTCTTCTTTGATTTCCTGTTCATCACCTTCTTCAAAATGGTGGTCAGGCACTCCATCCAGGCAGGAGCAGCAGGTATCACAGGAAAACGCCCGGTGCAGAAGGAGCCGCAGGAGTGTCTCAGACAACAGGATCAGCAGGAATAGAATGGGTCTCCACTATTGTGGGGGTAGTGGCAGTAGTGGAGACAATACCTGATGCAGCAGTAGGCACAGCAATCGTGGGTGGAGACATGAAAAAGCCAGGAGACAGAGGTACTGTGACTCGAGGGGCTGGCAGATGTACAGCTGTCCCCATCACCACCAAGGGATTGGTAGCCATCTGGTGGTGGCAGGATACCATTGTCGGTACCTTTGCGAAAGCCGAGGTAGGCACAGTGTTGGTAGTTGGGGTCTCCACTACGTGTGTAACCACAGGATTATGCGAGGTGAACCAGTAGGACTTTCAAGGAAGGATTACCCACAAGTCCTAGCGAGTGCCAAGCTGATGACAAATCCGATGGTTGCTCCTCCACCACACCTGAAGAATCAAGAGTTGGGTTAGTGGTGGGAGTCTCTTGCCATTTTGAGGGAGGCTCTTCCCCCTCGGAGTGACCAGAGGCCCCCAAGCAGAGACTGCTTTTGATAGCCCACTCCCCCGAGTCTCTTCATTTGATGAATCAGATGAAGGAGAGAGAGCAAGAAAGGGAAGTTTGCCAGGAGAGAGAAACGAATGAAGGGTCAGTTATCTAGAGAGTCATCGGGGCCGTTGACTCTTAGACAACACCTTAGCATCCTTCCTCCGATATCGTTTCCTCCCAGCAAACTTCACCCGCTGCACAGGCAACCAGAAACGACACTTGTCACAAGGGAGTTTAGGATTACAATCACACCCCTTGCTGGCAGTATAGAGGTAATGAGGGTCAACACCACCAGAGGAGAAAAAAGTTGTTACACCTCTTACCACCAACCCAAGGACACACATGCTGGGGTATAGTGGCTTTATGTGTAGGTTTATCTGATTCTTGGGTTTTGCATATTGAAAGCAAAAACACAAATACTCCAGCATCCAAAAACAGAAAAGATCCCACCGGGAAAATACTGCTAGCAACAGTCAGGCAGAGGCAGAGAGCGAAGAGCACACATCTACATCAGGCAACGGCCAAAAGCAAATAGGAACAATTATGTTTGGTCGGGACTCCCACCAACTGAACGGTGATTAAACTACTTAACCATCTGGTTTCAGTCCAGCGGCTGTTTTCCAGCTTCGCCAAAAGTAATTCCTAACATAAAGGACCGAGGGTTTGTGTATTGTATAGGAACAGTTTACCATAATTAATTTTAAGTTAAATTCTTCTCGACGACAGCACAGTGAATTGGGTCTTGCCCAATGTTCTGGGCATGACACAAAATCTAATCAAGACACCAACACTGAACCAGAACAAACAGGTGGTGGCTACACAAACACGAGGGCAATTTCAAAATTTTAATACAAAAATATAATATAAAGTACAAAAAATGTACCCAAGCTATTTTGATTTTATGTTAATCACAAAATACAATCAAATTTACAAGGACATTATTCCAACACTAATAGCTGGGTTTACAAAAACTGGTGACCATGAGGTCACATGAAAAGGAATCAAGAAAATCACAGAAAAGGAGATGCACCAAGGTACTCAGGGTTTTGCATTGCAATGAACAATGTAGGCTATCGCTACGAATGACCTACTCTTAAACAATTCAAGGAACAAAGAATGAACTCTTGACCACATGCAGGCTGTCAACCAAGATACAAAAACCACCTTAAAACTGACAAAACTTCCTTGCTTTGTCTTAATCAAGTAAACATATACAGCATTACTACTGGAAATGATACACTTCCATACAAAACAACGATGGGCTCTAAGTCAAGATACAAATGACAGACCAGTAAACATACTTAGGTTTTCAAGCAGGATCTAGCTAGTGACCAGCTTCCTAATGCCGAACACACCTGCCACATGCCTGACATGTTTTGTTCCTAGAAGAGTGAGCACGATGGGCTCTGCAGCAGGGTTATGTACATCCCTTCCAGCAGTTCCAAAATTCCAGATTTACAACAAAATCTCTACAACCAAGTTTCTCAGGTGCAAAACTTTTGTGAATTAAAAATGCAACCTACAGTACAACTTTCAAAAATAAAGAACACGTTACAAACGAAATAATAAGAGCACTTTTAAATTCAGAACTATCACGCAACTTCCACGTCAGACCAGCTCGATATGTACTTGTTACTCACGATTATAATTTCTACTGATATATTAAAACGTCTTGATAGGAGGTTTAATGTTGGCAACATTGCTGCAGAAGATTTCGTCAACAAGTCTTGTCCTTCAAATTTTTATTTCTGCTCCTTTTAAAGAATTATGTTTATTCTTACTACTTGGGGTAATACAGATTTTACAGTCATTTACATTATTGTACCTTGTTCATGTGTCTAAATACATTTTCAATTGGTCAACTGGTTCGTAATCATTATTTACCATGATTGTTTCTTGTGATTAATCACAGCTTAGTTACTTAATTTACTTAATATCTCCAGATTATATTAAAAGAAAATTCTGATTGATTTCCTGGTATTTGCTTCTATCAACCATTATCTGTATTTTGCCAGAGTCATTTCAGTTGTTGACCATCTACTTAAGATGGTTTTCAATTTGCAGTACAGTAGTGCCTCAGGTTACGAAATTAATCCGTTCCGAAGTGGCCATCGTAACCTGATTTTTTCGTATCCAAAACTATGTTTTACATGTAAATTGCCTAATTTGTTCCAAGCCCTACAAAAACATCATAGTAAATTTTATAATAAAGCTAAATTGACCAATAAACAATGAAATACAACAATTTGGACGAATTCAATACCTAACCTAACCGTTACTGTACCTGTAAATAAAGTATTAGTGTACAGGGTACAAGAAATACTGTACGTACATGTGCGTACGTATGTAGTACAATGTGGAACCTTACCTTTCGAGTGAGGCTATGTCAGAATGTGGTGACAGAGGAGGAGGACAAATGGCAGAAAGCAGGAACACTTAACTTTACAAAACACATTAAAAAATGGCAGAAAACATTAACACTAAACATTACGAAATAACTAACATGAATTTACGTTAACGAACGAAATCTACGTGAACGAACAAATTCCACGTGTGTACGACAGCACTGCCGGAACGAAATGGTCGAGGAACTCCCTTACATAGATGCATGATGGGATAGATGCTGACCAATAGGAGAGCAGGATCTTGTGGTGGTAACTAGCATCAGGAACCAATGGGAGAGCGGGAGGAAGGTGGCGAGTCTACCGAGTTGGCAGCGGGTGAGTTTTAAGATTGTTCTCGGCGGCCTGGGCGAATCCTTTTGCAACCTGAATTATTTTCATACACAGAAGCAAAAAAATCTTCGTCTTTGCCTTCATAACCAGGATTTTTCGTACGTAGGAACTTTCATATGTAGGGGTATGACTGTATTAGGAATCTTGGCCAAATCTTGTTTCCTTTCAGAGAATCAAAAGTCAAGGTTGGATCGTGCCTGAAATTTGTTTACCTCAAAAGTTTTTCAAGTTATTTCAATTTCTTTATGTTTGGTTGGACAAGAAGTGGTGCTTTCAATGTGGTATGGCTGTTGGCTCCTTTAGGTTTTGACTTTAAGAGGATCCAAAGGGAGAATCAGAGGCATGATACAGATAGAAGGTCGTGTATTAAGGTAACATTCATGTACAAAAAATGCATTCATTCATTCAAGATGGCTTTCTCCATCCAGGAATGCCCTACAAGGGGAGCAGCAATATTTCTGTCTTTTAAAAGGAACTGTTCAATGAGACCCACCTGAACGTATACTTATCCTCATTGCCTCAAGGTCATCAGTCTATCACGATCAGGTCTAGTGCTGAAGGAAGTTTGACTGAAAAGTTTCTCTTACTCAACCAGTTTCACAGGTTGAGAGGAATGCCATCCAACTCCACCCTCCATCAAAGTTTCAAGTTCAGAATTTCCCACAATCTAAATCTTCAGATTTTCATCAGTGTCTAATTTGATAGAAAAAATATTAATGAAACAGTTACCATGAGAAAATATGAGGCTTGACTGCTATTTGTTAGGTCAGCAGCTGAGGCGAAATACTTCCAGGTCTGATGTTTAACAGTATCAGAGCTCTAGAACTGGTTCTCACCTGGCCCCTACGGGAGAATTATGTCAAAAGACCTAGGGAAAGCATTACAGATTTGAGTAATGTGCCCATCTCCTACATGAATACCTACATAAGCATGGATGTAGTAGACCGAATCATTTATAACAGGTCAATTCATGACAGTTGTTACTAAACTTTAGACCTTGGTTGTTACGTACATACATACACTACCTGTTTTCCTTGTGTAGCAGCTTCATTATTCATTACCCAACATTACAATGAAATTCTATCCATTCTAATTAATTGCCCAATACCAAAAGATGCATAATTTATGGCAAATTAGGTGACGTTATTTACTGAAATTTGCCACCTTAACATAACCCACTGTTTAATGGGGGGAGGAAAAGTCTGACAGGATGAGAGCTTAGCCCTTTTTTTTTGAGCAATCAAAATCATAATCATGTACATTTTCTTTTGTGTTTTGCCAATTAACATTTAAGAAGAAGTAGGTAGAACGAAGAAACAAAATTATCCACAAGTACTCTTGTCAGAGCATACTTTACACATAGGTGCCTCCCCCAGCTGAAGGTGAAGAGCTAAGGGTAAAAGAATAAGTCATTCTACACTTGTACAAATTTATTACTAACTTTCTAATATTTGTACACAAATCTTACAATATAGACAGCAACACAAGCTTATTCCATTTCATATGTGCTTTCCAGGCTGGATGGTTCCTCCTCTGTATTCTAAGCTTACAATGCATTTGAATCTAATTCTAAATCTGCCTTCTCAAAGAAAATGAGTTATCTCAGTCAATAACGAACATAGAAATGAAAACTATACATACTCAAAAGTCTAGAGTAGTTTGCCCAGTAGTCAATTTCACTTGAAAATATATAAATGTAAAAAAATCCAAAGTCCGGTGAACACCCGTATACATTAATTCCAAAAGGGATGATACGGATAATTGTTTGTGGAAAATAGACCATGCTGCCTAGAAAACTGATGCCACCTAATGACATGAAAAGATACCACTACACTTAAGATGTTAAGTGGCACAACAGAACTCTACGATGAATATCAATATGGAGCAAAGTTTGCAGCTGTGTTAAATCCTTTGTAAGTTTAAAAGACACTTCTGCAGTAAAATTACTACAAGTCAACAATAATTAAAATGATGATATTTAGTACTGCAGTTAATCAATCCTAGAGACCGAGAACTCAAAACCTATCAGACAAGCCAGCATGTATTTTTTTAAACAAGCAGGGTGATGATGTCCTGTAATATGAAAGTGCTTCTTATCAATCAATTCGCTTGGCTACTGAACTAATATGCGCTGAGCTCAATAAAAATGGATAGCGTCAGACTATTGAAATTCTTATTAGTGCTGTT
Source organism: Macrobrachium nipponense (assembly GCF_015104395.2). Taxonomy (NCBI): domain Eukaryota; kingdom Metazoa; phylum Arthropoda; class Malacostraca; order Decapoda; family Palaemonidae; genus Macrobrachium; species Macrobrachium nipponense. The sequence continues at coordinate 17,483,984 of NC_061109.1, read as the reverse complement.
CCTGTTATATCATAAATTTCCTTCAAAAAGGCAGAGAGCATATCCCAGTTTGTCCTGCATCATCATGGACCCTATGGTGCCAATGATCAAAGTTCGTCACTTGAATCAACAAAATACCTACCAGGAGCACCCCCAAGACAACTGGAATACAAATTCTTTATGGAATAAAGATTCTTTAAGGCAAAGCAAGCATAGAACTTGCATTACAATAAAAACAAATATTTCCTTTTTATACAAAATACAGTACTAAAGAGTAAATAAAATTTCTTGCACCCCTTAAGTAAACAAATAAGAACAGGTGGTTATCCTCATGCCAAAAGCACAAACTGAAAATAACAACAAACACAGTGATAACTGATGCTATTAGGAGCCTGTGCCTGCCTGAACGACTGATTGTTGATGCGGTTTTTCTCAAGCAATAACAAAGTTCAACTGGCAACTCCTTCATTAATTTTTATTCTACAGAAAAAAATATATATATATACTTCACAGGTGAGTACATACACCTCATTTATGATTACATATATATACAATTAAATAACGAATATTCTCACACAACAGCACAACAGAGTGCTGTGCTGGGTATCGTCAATAAGGTGGTCAACAGTGGGTCCGGCACCTACAGCTGACAGAGATAATGGAGGGGAAAGAGATGGAAAGGTTGCAAAAGCTGAAAGACAATCAAAGCAGTAAAATTTTAAAGAAAAAAATTACTTTTACTATCATGTCATTTAACTAGAGCCTGAGATATATATTTTTACTGTATATATTTATAAATATATACAACCACACAAAGTGTGCATTTATGAACATAACTACAGTGATGATCTAGCATTTATAAAAAGAATATAAAAATCATTTAAGTTTGTTTGGAATTCTTGCCAAAGCTGCAGGAAAGGAAGGAAAGGCAATTTCAATTCTCAACAAATGCAACTAATGACTGCAACAGTACTTAAAAAGTTTAAAATCCATATTAATCTTTAAAGACAATATTACTTTTCTCACAAGTAACAACTGTCAGTGATTAATTCTAATAATAATAATAATAATAACAATACTATATTACACTACAGTAATACCAAAAATATACACACTCAACATAGTTTTCTAAACAAATCCACATTACCAATGATCAAATAAAAAATGCCATGTTCCAAATAAAAATCTACCATTTGTATGAACTGTCTCCTTGTCAAAATTATAATTTAGAGTAAATAAGAATAAATAAAAAAATAAAAATAATGGCTAGCATGATTAGAATCTCTAAAAATTGTGGTGCACACCTGTACCTCTTGAGAAATGACCATTTCTGCCACCTACCAAGACACACAACATTGTTTCACAGCATAAAACCTTCTGTGGTAAATTGTTTCATACAAGTTTTAAAAACTTACTTATAATAAATCTTAGCAAATTTATCTTTATAAAATGAAAAAACCAAATAATGTATATGAATTTCCAATTATAAAAAAAAAATAGTTGTTACCAATATCTATGCTTTAAAGATAAAGAGCTCTTACATAGCACTTCATATGCAATGAAGCAACTATTTATATAAAAAAAATATGCAAGCATATATCTTTAGTTATAACTATAAGTGTACACTGAACACATTCACTGCTATGATATCTAGGGATACAAGAAATGGACAGATGTTTGCACATTTGCACATATGCTGGACTAGGGAACAACTGTGGATTAAACATATTTTATCACAGTTATGAACCAGACAAATGAGGAATAACATCTGGTCATGTCTATAGTCACTCCTGACACTATGCAACAACAGATACAGATGCATCACATGTATATATCATGATTATACATATTCATAATAACTACATTCAATACGGTCTGCAGATCAATGTAGATACAACTAGGCAGCAGTCCAAAACTTGGTCTTCAAAGTTGTGCAACTGCTAGCAGTTCCAAATTAAGCTAGCATGGCATCTGTGAAAAGTGCAAATCAATAAAAAATTCTATACCAACAACCTTTCCTCTCAACATAAAATATTAAAACATGAATCCCCAAACAGAAGAAAATATATGTACTCTATACAGCATAGTAATACTGTAAACGTAAAATGCTAAGTGACTATGCTAGCATATCTTACATTACTCCTAGTTATAATTCTCAATATATAGTTTCAATCAGCTGATACAGGGTGTGGCAACACATTTAAAATTTCAAGAATGATCAACAAAATTAAAAGGCTGCTCCAATTTGCAAAGGTTGTTGGTGAAATGGTGACATTACTCAGCATATTTGGGAAGGACAATTAGGTCTATGAATTTACAAACTGAAGTTATGTAGTAAGAATGACAAGTGCATTCCTTCGATATTTGATAAATGTCAAGCAAGACCTGAACATTTACACCCCACCATCATCCAACAGCCAAGAGAATGACCTACAATAAGAAAATAAGGACCCCATGCCCAACACACCTGCTGACTAACCAGGTTAAGGATACCCACATATGGAATGAAAAAATCAGGGTATAAGGATATTAAACACTATGTTAACAAATTACAGTAATAAATACTTCATACAAGATATACCATAAGATCACTATTAGATTTATTATATCACATAAAAATGATGTCTTCTCTAGGACTATACCTCACTTACCTTTTTCATCTTCCATTTTGCAAGCAATATTAGGTCAAAAAATGTACTAACCTCCAATAAGCAGTCTGTTTCCCACCCCAACAAAGGAACTCAAGACATTAGCACTTTTTCATTACAGAACTTCACACACACAGGATCAATAAAACCAGGCTATAACAAAACCCTTTAAATAGTTAACAATGACACTGCTGAGGGATCATTAACTAAGCTGTGAGTGAATTCCCCCTGACGTGGTTTGATATAACTGAAACAAATTCTACAGACCAAGCCTTTATCTTTCAGCATCAACCAAATACTTGTCAGCTTGATATAAATGACTCTGCCCTGACTAAAGACCATAAGAAATAATAATCTAACTATAAAGTAGCAATACAGGTGATGTTCTCTGCACATACAGTTAACTCGGGCAAAGTGTAATTATATGGTACATATGCAGTATGTATATGTATATACTATTCTCTCCTATTCATATGGGAACTGGAATCCAGTCCATCAGTGAAAACATGACTAGGCTAATTACAGATGATGAAATCTATTTGGTAAAACTACTGCACAGTAGTTATATTAAAACCACACTTAAAATGATAATTCCTATGTACTGCAAGTGTACATATATAGGAAAACAGTGATTTATGAGTGGTTGAAGACCTGCTGCTTAATATGAAGACCTGCTGCTTATAATATGAATAACTACGGCTGATTACAGAAAAATAAGGCAAAAGCCTCCTGCGGAAATCTATGAGGAAGAACGCATTCCAGGCAAGACTTACTAAAGTGTCTGTAACAAGAGAAATAAATGCTAAGGTACTGACTGGCAACCAACTATAATGAACTGACAACTGAAGTATATATGTAGTACATTTGAAAGAACACAAAAGCTTTAAACTTTCACAATTTCAAACATTCTACAAAACTTGCACCATAAACCCTATCCTCCAAAAATTTTGCTCCCATTATATCTGCAGCGTTAACACTCCATCACTTGTTCGGACCATTTCCATTTCAGCAATGAACATTTCTAGACAAAACAATTTACTTTCAAACATTTTTTCATTATGTACTTTGATTTCTGCAATAGTTTCATCTATGCAATTTCCAGTCATATTTTATCCACGCTATTTCTTTTCCTCTTAGAGCCATGTGTCTTCTGCCCTATCTGTTTTCTTTGCTGAGTTTAGAGCCATTGTTAGGTTATTTAAATTTTCTTTTTTTTTTTGTTGTTGTGTGATAGAGCTAGACGTTTATTGATTAAAGTTCTTCATTCCTTTCTTCTATAGCTGATGCATTTCTATTATCTATGCACTGTAAAGTGTAAATACATGAACAGGATAGTATCTATGTTAGTATAAATATGAAAGCTTTGATGCAGACATGCCACTAAATACATGTATGTACCACTATTGTATCAAATACTCCCAAAAGGGATTATTATAGTTACGCTGGATTTACACTGAATTTGGGGAAAATTTCTTTTAATACATTATGTATATATACAATAACTTCCTACGCAGTAAGGAATTTGATTTTTAAGGAAGATTCGTGCTAAATGTGCAAGCGCCTCCTGCTCTATCCAAGGAGATAACAAATCATTCATATTTTTTCAGAAACTTATATGTTCATTTTTGTAACTTTACTATTGCTTGAAAACCTCTCTAGGGAAAAACAATGCTACAGTAATTAAAGTAGTTCACCAAAAACAATGCATGATATTCCCAAAAGATAAATGTTACTAACTTTTCAAGTAAATGCATTTCCTATCTTTCCAAGTTTGGTAACCTCTTGTATCCTACTTCAATACCTTCCAGCAATAAATCACAAGTAATCCTCACCTTATCATTATGATCATCATGACCACCAGCAAATTTTTTTTTTCGGATATTACATCATAATGACGAAATTTAAAACAAATATTTTGCTGCACTACTTTTCAAGGACCATTTGAGTTTATTACATACTATACATTTCTATTACTTTTATAAGCAAATCACTACTTACTGTACTTAACCAGGAACAGTATTTATCCCCCAAAAAAATGAAGAAAAAAAAAATCATACAACTCACAACTCTTCTCTTGAAAAAAATGGACTAGTTTTTCCTACATCCTGGTCATCTACCCAAATGACTTAAGAGCTGGCCAACCATAATACATTACATCTGAGAGCACTTCGAGAGAGGTTGGATTATGTTCTTTTTTACTATTCTCTCCTTGTCCGAAAGAATAAATCCATCTGGGATCATGTTATCACAAAAGTATATTTATACATTTACAAAAACATTTGTTTTCTCCAGTTTATGAGGGTAGAAATGATCCAGTTACTTAAAATAAGTTATTTCAAATTTCATTAGAATGATGAATCCAAAAATTTTAGTGCAATTACACTCAATCAGATCTCAAAATCTAAATTAAGCATTAGGAGTATCATGGTATTGAAAGTGTTAGTCAAATACAAAAATAAGTGTAAATTAGTCCCTCCACTCGAATCTTATAAACTGCCAAATTCAAAATATTTGCCATCACAGAAAATCAACAAGTAGTATTTCCAATCACAAACCTGTGAAACTTCAAAGCAACTCTTTATTTTGACAATAGTCTCACATCTCCACAATAAGATCTAAGCCTGCCACCTCTACACATTCACTCATGCAGCATCACGTTTCATTCCAGCAGGTGTATTCAATAGGCCACAAAACCCCTAAAATAAAACTATCTACTGATAAGAGTTGACTGCCTTTAATGTTGGGTCTGTTATTGGTACTTACTGCACTAAACAGATGAAGGTAAAAATTCTAACTCTTGTAAGTTATAAAATCCTGATGAACACTATATACCTATGATGATAGTCTCACAGACATGATGCAGCAGCAGAATGAAAAATCTATTATATCTGAATACAAGTTCTATATGCTACAGTTCTTATTTTCCAATATTTTAAAAATCATGCCGATTGGTGAAAACATGTAGTCATTGGCTGACCTGGGTAATGGAGACGCACCTTGAGCTGCAGAACTACAACTACAGACTTAAACAACCTCACAAGGAGGAGTTTGCTGCACATCTAAATAAATTCAGTTTATGATAGTCACATCTTCAATCAAAGAAAACATATTCATATGTATCTTGTGCAGCTTACCGTACTCAAGTGTGTTCCTCAAATGAAGGTTCATTAGGGATTAAGCCTTTGATGTAATCAATATATATGGCTTGTTGTTACCCAGTAATACAGCTGACCTAGATAACAAAAAAGCTTAATCTCAAAATCAATGAGAGATGGATAGTCAAAATTAAAACAAAATTATGCCATCACAATATTAATAATACAAATAAATACAATATTACTACTGATAATAATGTAAAAGTAACATAGACCAAGGAAAAAAATTACCTTGACATTTCCAAAATAGATGAGAGAAAGCATTGGCCAAACTGGTGATATCTGTCAGTGTAAAGGATGCGCTAAGCCATTAAGAAAGATACCATCACAAAATTGGTCTGAGCAACCTATGTACCTCAGTGATGACTGGATAATTTCTAATAATTTCTGGCATAACTGAATTCACTTGGTCACACATCAATTATTTTCCTATCAGCTAGCAAATGTCTATACCACATCATTCAGATGTATTCTAACATTTTCCAACAAAAACAGAAAATTAATTATTTTTTGGTATCATTCTTTAGAACCAGAATCCATTTAAAAAGATGTAAAAATTTATTTTCCTGTATATTATTGTATACATATTCTAATCAGCATAAAGCATATAAAAATTCATACCCAAATGCTACTCCTTTTGCAAATCATATTCCAATCAATGAATTCCAGAATGAATTTTACTGACTTGATCGGATGCAAGATCATTCAAAAAGCTTTCTTCATATGAACAAAATACGTACCTGCTTTCTAAGATATTTTATATTCAAATATATGCATATACATTTATAGTCATGTCAAACTTTCCTCTCAGTACTTGAACTCTTGTTATATACTGCACTAGCACTTACTCTAGAGCATACTTTAAGATATAAACAATTAATTCAAAGTATCAATTAAAAATTTCATGATAAAATTCCTCTTTGTAAATAAAGGAAAAACAATAAAATTCAAATTGAACTAAAATACAGTACCAATATACACTCCACCTAAATTATATATTTCTAATAAAAGCCACATTTTTTACTTTTTTCTTTTATGAAACTGGATGTAATACATAAAAACAATCAGCAACATTATGATATAAAGATCGTGTTGTAAACAAAAATGAAACCTTCGCAATGGACATTATGAAAATCAAACTCCCCAAAAAATTTTGTTAATCTGATACACTTCACTTATGGCAAATTTTATCATGTCTGTCACTGGCCTACATGATAAATAAGTCATTTAAGCTTTGATTTCTTAAATAGTGTGATTTTCCAGAACCATATCGTACAAAATTTGAAAAAGAAAACTAATGTTAGTTTTCCATAATCACATACAAAACATCCTGGAAATTTCAGTCATCTCTCTCTGTTTCACACCAACAATTTCTTTAAAAGGGCACAATTAGGAGCTGGGGCGGAGCTTAGCAGGAACAATTATCACGATTTTGCTGAGAGTCATTGTTCGGGTTTATTCGACCCGGCTGAGTTGGTTTATGCTGCACCCCAGATTCAGCTGCATTCAAATCCAAGCTGCAAAAGAAAAAAAGAAAATGATATACTACTATGCATTCATAAGGAATTTCAAACTGAAAGATAAATATCACAAAAAAAAAGGAAGAGACAACAGTAAAAAATACAAAAAGTAGCATCTCAATTTAATGGACATTGTGGTGGTCAGCCTCTACCAGTACCTACATCAAAAAGGCCATCAAGTGGAATACACTGCCATATTTTTTTCCAAAAATAACATCATACCAGTTTTCATAATTAAAAAAAGAGGCGGAGGAGAATGTACGAGGACGTAAACTATTTACATTTGCAATCACTTGGTGTCGTTCCTTGTCTTGAAGTATATCTTACCTATCGAGTACAAAAGAGGCACTGCTTGTACGGAAAATTAATATATTAAAAACTGACTGGTGCACAGAAAGGATGGTTAGTGTCACTAATACATATACATAAAAACAAAGCATTTTGATTTCCAATTATCCTAATTTGTGTAACCTATGAGTATAGATCACTTCTATATCATTACATGTTTTATGGTATGCAACACACACTTTCAAGGGAAAAAAAAAGACACCCAAATCAATTCTGCAGCAAAAGAGGTTAAGCATCTTGGAACTTCTGAGCACATGATTGCCAGATGAATGAGGAAAGCCACTCTCACTTTTTAAAAAATAAGTTTTTAAGGTTAAAATTTCACAACGCACATCAGTTACATTACATTATATAGCTATATTGTACAAAATTGTTAACATTTTTACAAAAAAAAGAAAAAGTAAACTATATTTTCTCTATTCAATAAACTCAAATTACAAAGGTAAAAAATTTTATTTTGCCAGACTCTGTGGCATGATAAAGTGAGGTTTCAACATAGAACCTGTAGCATATATCAATTCTTATTTGCGTCCAAAACCTTTACTTTTAAAGGCATAAAAATCATAAGTACAACTGAGGGTTTTGAGCTCATATAATCAAATTTTTAATCAGGACATTTTTTTCAACACTGGCATGACTGACATGACCCAAATGAATGTCATCATCTAAATATCTTATTTACCAAAGTTACAAGGACAGTTTTTTATGAGTGGAAAATCAAAAACTTTTGATGAGTGGAAAATCAAAACATTTTTGCTACTTTTCCATATCTTTTATTTCATGGACCATGTTACTATTCACACCATCATCGAGTATATATCAGAACAACCTTTCAAAGTGCTGTTGAACTGACAGGCCTTGGAGAGGATAAAAACAACCAAGTTAACTTGGGAACTTATACATCAATGCAAAGTAAATTGAGTTGGGGTCAAGGACTTATCTGTGCTAGCTAAGCTGTCAAACTAAATTTTCTAGTTGTCTAACTAAATTTTCTGGTTTCAATTCCTGAAATGATGATTTTAAGGGGAGTGCTGACTCCATAAGGCCCCATTATGAAGTGAAGTTAAGTGTTTATAGCCACCTTACAATTGAAGGGATTTGCTTCAAATTTTCACCACTTATTCTTCAACTAATAATGAAAGTTTTCACAGAGAAAATGGTAGAAATTCACCTTTAACCTAATTTTTTTTTGCATTTGAAAAAATCATGACATCACATTAAAAAAGACAAAAAAAAAAAAAATTTACCCAAAAATAAATTTCACTCTGAAAATCAAGATAGTACTTTCTGGGCTCAGCTCGTGTCGGCCTATGAAAGGATCCTTAATATCATTCTTTCTAGGTAAAATTAATCTAACAAATTACCAGAGAAAAAAACCAAAATTAAGAAAATGTCAGTAAAAACTGACTCGCTCACTCTTAAAAAGAAGTGTCGGTATGGTAATAGGGGCGAGTGTGGAACACTACCACGAGACAATAACCAATTAGAACTTCCAATCAGAATCCCCCCAAGAGAGAGCTGATACCAACGGGCGATGCAGTCGCTACTACTACTACTAGAGGACGCCACGGACAGCAGCGCCCCTAGCGGACATCCTTAATTTTTAGCGCTAGCGTCAAGACGCATTTTTCCTTGTGCTGTGTTATTTTCGGGATTATCCTTTTCTACCATCATGGAACGCTCTGCTATTGCTACGCTAAGTTAAGTAACTCATAAGTAACTGGTTTTACCTCATTTTTGTCTTCCGGGTACCAGTATTTTCCTCTTAAATAGGTCATATACGGTTCCCCGGTTGCCTCGTGGTGGCGCCATGCTGCCTCGTTAAGAACTCCCGGTCCTCCATACTGGACTTCTTATACTTATGGGCTTACTATATTGCGTTCATTGTTTTTTACATCGAGTTTTAGCTAGTTTAGCCCTCCTACCATGTCTTTTAGTTTGGTATTTAGGGCTATTATTATTATTCCGGCCCAGCATCCCGGCTCTTGCTCTTCATCGGCTATCGCTGGCTCCGAGTAGGCTTCTGTTTCTTGGAACAGTCTGCCTCCTCCTGGGCTTTTCTTTTTCTTTTACTAAAAGTGTCTTTTCCATCTTTTCGATGTATTTATTTATTATATTTAGGGTGTTTAGGCTAGCCTAGGTGCTTGTTCCTTGTATTGGGTACAGTCTGGTTCACGTGGCCCTCTCACGGTTGTGTTGCTCGCGGCCTAGGCCACTTGCGGTCACGTGTTCCATCGCACCTTACCCTGCCCCTGCCCTCCCTCTCTGGTATAGGGAGGGGCTGGGGGACCCCTTGGTTGTCATGACAACCTCAGTCGCCTTCTCTTTCTCTCTCTCCCTCTCTGAAGGGACCAGGGGTTCCTCCCAGCAGGGGGTATATGGGCGGCCACTCATGAGGTACCGGTCTCCGAGCGGGTAGTCGGTGAGGCGGGGAGGAGTAAGCCATCCCTCCCCCCTCTCTCTCTCCCGCCGTGTTACGCCGAGACCTTCTCCTCCCCTCCTCCCCAGTTGCTCAGCCACCTCCCTCGCTATACGAAAGGAGCCTTCCGTCGCAGCCGGGGCACCTTTGGTTATAGATTACTGGCTCCGCTAGCGGGCGGGGTGGGCACTACTAGTGGTCGGATTGCTTGCCTACTATATCCTTACATCTCTCCCCGCTACCGGTAAGGGAGCTTGCTTCTTACCCGTGCACTCTTCTAGTAGACGGGTGGAGAGAGGTTTGTATTATTATTATTATAATTATTTTAAGGATATACCCTAATTTTACAATGAATTGTGTAATGTTTATTATTATATTTCTACCATACCCGCCATTTTACGTCGTGGTTTCCTTTTACCACCACTCCTGGTTGGTTTCCCTTTGCGTCTCCGCCATCAGCGGAGCTATAGCCTAGGGCACGCAACCAACCTGGTTACCACACGTATTTTGGCGGGGCTCTGGTTTAATCTAACTTTATCGCTCCGGCACCAGCGGAGCATCTGTTAGACTGTAAGTGTGTACCTGGTACTCATGTATCTTTCCACTTACAGGCTACCAACTGCCAGGTCCCACCCAGCGTGTAACGCGACGCTGTTCGACCCCTGCGGCCACGATGAGTGTAGGTCTCACGCCCCTGTGCCACGTCTTTCAACGGGATGATCGTCTGGCACCCAGAAGCCCTGCGCCATCTGCTATGACCTGGTCGGTCAGCTGGAGATGGGGTTAAGTCCATTATAGGCTTCATTATCATTTACTAACAACTCTTAGTCATAAGTTTGTTAACCCCGTGCCCACCACTAGAAGCTCATCTCGCTTTTCTTTCAGGCTACTGGTGTGAGGGAAGTCGCCCTTCGCCACCCTGCAAAGCGTGGGTGGGCGGCTTCGGGAAGAACGCCGCCAAAGGCCAGCCTTATATTCTTGATAAGAAGCTGGCCGTCCATATCTTCCCTGCGGGCAAGTCGACTGGATATGTTACCCCTGTCCGCGGCCCCTCTGATAGCCTCCATCCAGCAAGACCCTCCAGCAATCCTTTTTGGGGTCGTAGCTGCCCAGGAGTCGGTCCCGGACGTCGCTGCCCTGGACCTTAACATCGAACCCATGGCGGTAGGGGTGGAGGATTTGTTGGTTGAGGTAGGTGTGTCGGGCGCCCAAGGTCCTTCCTTGGGTGCTCCTGGATCTTCTCCTGTACACCCTCCTTCGAGTGCTTCTTTCCAAGGCTTTGTGGGATCTGAGATCCCTACCCGCTCTCCCGCTCTCTCTGTACCTCCAAAGGTGAAGGGACAGAGAGAACCGAAGACTTTGGCTAAGACAACTTCTAGGAAGTCGTCTTCGTCTTCTTCGGCTAGGAAGTCTTCGACTTCCTACGCCGACGCGGTGAAAGCGAAGCCGAGCTCTTCTCACTCAAAGAGCTCTAGAAGCAAGGCTTCTAAGGAGAAGGCCCGCGCTCACAGTCCGAGCCAGTGCCAGTGCCTTCTCCCGCCTCCTCCGCTTCCACTCCGGCTACGCCGGTAGGAGGAGCAGGGCCTAGCACTTTGATCCCTCTGCTTTCTCAGCAGTGGTGATGCAACAGGTGGGCGAGCTAGCTTTTTTGGCTCGCAAGTTCCCTCACCCGCCCTGGGGACGAGATTCCGAGCAGATGTTTTCGCTGACAAGTTGTCGAGCACTCTGTCTCAATCAGGCCAGTCGATTCAAGATCTCTCTAACAGAGTTAGGAGAGAATGAGGACCGAGTAGCTGGGCTATCTCAGGCTCCTCTTCCAGTTTCCCCAGTGCCAAGCACTGGCATTCTCCAACTCCCGCCATACGACTCTCTGCCAGCTTTCTCCCATGGAGAACCCATGGAGAGTAGCTGCCTACGCTCCTTTCAAGGATGGGATGATCTCTATCCCGGAGTGTGGAACTCGGAGGATTGAGGACTTCGAGTTTTTACCCTCCGGGTCTGACGCAGCCTTTCATCGGTTTATGCTAGGCTGACTGTTATCGGCTCTGACTAGGGAAGACAAGATCTCTAGAGAGTCTGTCCTGTATAGTAGAGATCATGCCCAGCGGGAATGGGTTCACTGCCTTGAGGACTGGGAGTGTACGAACACTAAACTCCAGGCCTACAAGAGTCCACCCTTTACTATTTTCGCGACGGAAGAGGAAGTTTCTCTTCCGTTCGCTACGAAATTAGTAGAGAAAGTCCCCCTTCAGGCAGTCCTCAAGGATGAGCCCATCCCACAGTTGAGGGAGGCGGAGTCTACTTCTCCGCTCTTCCCGGCTTTCGGAGAATTGTGGGAGAACTTACCAGCTACATTCACGCTTGGTAAGCTCAAACCGGACTGCGCCATGGACCAGTTCGGCGAGAAGCTACCGAGGCTGCCGGATTCCCTAATCCAGGCAGAGTTTGATGCGCGAACCAGGTTTGGTAGGTCCCTCAATTCCCTTATAATCACAGGAAATGGCTGCTCTTTCTTACGCTACGGAACCGCTGTTCAAGATTTTGGCAAAATCTCAGTTCCAGACGGTACTTTCTGACGCTTTCGACTTCTTCCAGGCTAGGAGGAATTGCGGAAGCATGTTCTACAAGAGTGTACTATTAGGCACGAGCCGAATAGACTCTTGGCTTCTAGCATGTGGGGAGCGGATCTCTTCCCAGAGTCCGCTGTCAACGAAGTGCACCACGAAGCTGCTAGGCTCAACCAGAGCCTTAGAGCTAGGTGGGGTATTTCCTCGAAGAGGAAAACAAGAATCCGTCCCCACTGCTGGTAAGAAGCAAAGAAGGCTGGTAAGAGGTTCCAGCCGTATCAGAAACACCAGCAACAGCAGCAATTTGTGCAAGCTGTCCCAGTTACCCAACAAGGACAACCTGCTAGTTCGAAGCAGAACCAGCCTATCCTCCTGTTGTCCCCTCAATCTCAGCCGTCCACACTCCTACGCAATCTCGCCAGCCTTCAACCCTTCATATGAGGCTCAAGGTTACAAGCAACCAAGAGGTAGGGCGAGAGGTTACTTTCGTCAGCGTGGCGCAGGAAGGGCAACAAGGAGCAGGCAGTTCAGAGGGGGGCGTGGTGGGTCAACCCGCCCATCAACAATGAGGCTCCCCAGGTAGGAGGGAGGCTGTTCCTCTTCCGCCACAGGTGGGGGTTCAGCAATTGGGCACAGAGCATAGTGTCCAAAGGATTGGGTTGGAGTTGGATCAAAGAGCCTCCTCCAATCAAATCATTCCACCAGATACCATCAGAGGAATTGACAGATTACGCGGAAGAATAACTCCTTCAGAAAGGAGCTATTGCGAGAGTCAAGCATCTAAAATTTCAAGGTCTGCTTATTCAGCGTGCCAAAGAAGGCTCAACAAAAAGAAGGGTAATCTTAGACTTGTCAAAGCTAAACTCTTTCTATTCGTTGCGACAAGTTCAAGATGCTTACCCTCTCGCAAGTAAGGACCTTACTTCCGCGTGGAGCCGTCACATGCTCCATCGATCTTACAGACGCATACTATCATATCCCTATAGCCAGGCACTTCCGCCCATTCCTAGGATTCAGGCTAGGAAATCAAACATTCTCATTCAAAGTGATGCCCTTCGGTCTGAATGTAGCCCAGGGTATTCACAAAAATAGCAGAAGTGGTTGTACATCAATTGAGAGCTCAGGGAATCATGGTAGCAGCATACCTCGACGATTGGTTGATCTGGGCACCAACAGTCGAGGAATGTCTCAAGCCACCAAAAAGGTAGTTTCCTTTCTGGAACATCTGGGGTTCCAGATAAACAAAACGAAATCCAGACTCACTCCAGAGTCTCGTTTTCAGTGGCTAGGAATCCAATGGGATTTGTCTTCCCACAATCTGTCAATTCCAGTGGCCAAACGGAAGGAAATAGCAAAATCTGTCAGGCAATTTCTCAAATGCAAACAAACGTCAAGGAGAAACCAGGAAAGAATCCTAGGGTCCCTCCAGTTTGCTTCGGTAACAGATATCCTCCTGAAGGCAAGGCTGAAAGATTTAAATCGAATTTGGCGATCAAGAGCAACTCCAAATATCGAGACAAGTTGTCAGTGATCCCACAGATCCTCCGCAATCAACTCCGTCCTTGGTCAAAGTAAAGAACTTAGCCAAGAAAGTACCCCTTCAATATCCCCTTCCAGTGTTAACCATTCACACGGACGCCTCCCTGTCCGGGTGGGGGGGATACTCTCAGTTCAAACAGGTTCAGGGGACTTGGTCAGTTCAATTTCGCCAGCTCCACATAAACGTGTTGGAAGCAATGGCAGTATTTCTTACCTTGAAGAGACTGCTTCCCCCGAAGAAGTCTCATCTAAGGCTAGTTTTTTGGACAGTGCAGTGGTAGTTCATTGCATCAACAGAGGAGGGTCCCAAGTTCCAAGCCATGACAATCATGTCATGATAGCCATCTTTGCCTTAGCAAACAAACACAAATGGCATCTATCTGCCACTCACCTGGCAGGAGTAAGGAATGTGATAGCAGACGCCCTGTCCCGGTCAGTTCCTCTGGAATCAGAATGGTCTCTGACGACGTGGGTCATTCCAGTGGGTAGCCTGAGAGTCCAAGTCGTCTCCAAGTGGATCTCTTCGCCTCACAAGCGAACCACAAGCTCCCTTGCTATGTGGAACCCCCAACCTGGACCCTCTGGCTTATGCCACGGACGCCCTGTCGTTGGACTGGAATCAGTGGAGGAGAATTTAATTTTGTTTTCCATCCAGTGAATCTTCTCTTGAAATCTAAGCAAACTAAGGTCTTTTCAAAGGGATAGTAGCTCTGATTGCACCGGACTGGCCCAAGAGCAACTGGTATCCTCTTCTTCTGGAATTGGGTCTCCGACCTCAAACGGATCCCCAATCCCAAGCTATCACAATCAGTACAAATGAGGACTGTGTTCGCTTCCTCAGGAATTCTCCAGACCCTAACTTTATGGACTTCATGAAGTTTGCGGCTAATAAAGATGCTAATATTGATCCACAGAATATTCTCTTCCTAGAATCAGATAAGAGAGAGTCACCATTAGACAATATGACTCAGCTGTTAAAAAATTAGCATCATTTCTTGAAAGAATCGAACACTACAACCATGACAGTTAATCTGGCTATATCCTTTTTCAGATCCTTGTTTGAAAAGGTTTTAGCAGCTAGCACTATTACCACTCATAAATCGGCTTTGAAGAAAATCTTTCAAGTAGGTTTTCAGATAGATCTGACTGAATCTTATTTTACGTCTATCCCTAAAGCCTGTGCTAGACTTAGACCTTCCCAAAGGCCTACTACAGTTTCATGGTTCTTAAATGATGTCCTCAAACTAGCTTCAGATACTGACAACTCATCTTGTACATTCATAATGCTCCTGAGGAAGACATTATTCTTATTAAGCTTAGCCTCAGGAGCTAGAATTTCAGAAACTGTCGGCTCTATCCAGGGATGCGGGTCATGTGGAATTCCTCCCATCAGGAGAAGTTCTACTTGCTCCGGATCGTAGCTTTTTAGCCAAAATGAGGATCCTCTGGCAAGGTGGGCCCCTTGGAAAGTTATCCCACTTCCCCAGGATCCTTCTCTCTGCCCAGTATCAACTCTTAGAGCCTTTCTATCTCGTACTTCTTCAAGATCCTCAGGTGCTCTCTTCATGAGAGAAAAAGGTGGTACTTTGTCAGTAAAAGGTATTAGGCAACAAATCCTTTACTTCATTAAACAAGCCAATCCTGAGTCATTTCCAAAAGCACATGATATCAGGGGAGTAGCCACCTCAATTAATTATTTTCAACATATGAACTTTGAGGATCTTAAAAAGTATACTGGATGGAAATCCCCGACAGTCTTTAAACGCCACTATCTAAAGTCCTTGGAATCTTAATTAAAGTTTTCAGCAGTAGCAGCGGGAAACATTGTTTCCCCTGATACTGTATAGTAGTCGTAGTATAGATCCAGGTCTCCTTTCTACCTACAGCTTCCCAACATGCCTCACCCTATCGCCATGCTACTCGGATATCCTAGCCTTAGCCGTGGAATCATATAGTGGATTGTCCCTTATTTTTTTGCTAGGGACATCCACACTTGTACTGATAGTGTACTTCAGTGTACCTACCCTTATTTTTATGCTAGGGTAGGACACAATGTTTGTATATTTTACCAACAATTGTACTAATAATGTACTTCAGTGTACCTACCCTTGTTATTTTTATGGCTAAGGGTAGGTACACAGTGTGTTTGTATATTTTGTAAATAATTTCCAAGTCAGTAAATCCCTTTTAGTTTATATTACATGCATCACCTGTAATTTACTGTAATTACCATTTAAGTACTTTAAGGATTACTAACATTCTGTTATTTTGAACTGTTTAGTAAATAATTAAGTTAGTTAAGTGCTTAGTTTTGTATCGCTGTAATTGATTTACTTACTTATATCCATCATTTTACACTGTTTTTTCATTGTTCCTTTTTTCCCCATCTTGTCTGTTTTCTCTGGTACTCTTTCATAGGCCGACACGAGCTGAGCCCAGAAAAGGGATTTTGACGAAGGAAAAATCTATTTCTGGGTGATTGGCTCGTGTCGCCCTATGAAACCCCCCCTTTTATTGTTTTCCCCCCCTTGCAGGACAAGATGTTTTTTATTAAGGAATGTCCGCTAGGGGCACTGCTGTCCGTGGCGTCCCTCTAGTAGTAGTAGTTAGCGACTGCATCGCCCGTTTGGTATCAGCTCTCTCTTGGGGGGATTCTGATTGAAGTTCTAATTGGTTATTGTCTCGTGGTAGTGTTCCACACTCGCCCCTATTACCATACCGACACTTCTTTTTAAGAGTGAGCGAGTCAGTTTTACTGACATTTTCTTAATTTTGTTTTTCTCTGGTAATTTTAGATTAATTTTACCTAGAAAGAATGATATTAAGGATCCTTTCATAGGCGACACGAGCCAATCACCCAGAAATAGATTTTTTCCTTCGTCAAAATCCCTTATATAGTTATACTGCACCCTGTAATAGTTTCATTGAATTTGGTTCAGTTTTCTTGGAGATATAAGCATTTATTTAAGAAAAAAAAAACTATTTTTTGAGAAAATGGCTAAAGAAAATTATGTGTGCTTATTTTTGTAATAACTATGAGACTATCACATTTTGAAGGCTGAAAATTGCACTTACACTGTTTTGTCATATAAGAAACATGCCATGAAATTTTAGAGATAATACAATGAATAGAACTGTGCTCTCTCTTGATTTATATAATATCTAAAATTTGCATTTATGGGGAGCGCCAACATCATAAGGCCCCATTCTATAAAGTACTAAATGACTTATACCTAATGACTGAAGGTTACTTCCTTCTAACTTTTACCAATGATTCTATAGATAATACTGAATAAACAAGTCTTGTTTCAGCCTTCTTTGTGATCAAAGCATTGTTTTGAAGAAAAAAATAAGTTCTCAGGAAACGGCAAAAGAGCTAAATTTTTATGCTCAAAAATAAGAAAATGAAAAATATTTAGATTCTGAAGGTTTAGTTATTCCTATAAGCAGTTTTCTCTATTAAGCCTTAAAGGCCTATTGGACTTATTATGCGTTGACTAAAATTGTCTGTCGGGTGCTAATCGGACGTACGGTATGTCGGCTAAATAATTATAGGCCTAGTTTGCAAAAAATTTGAAATCACGCACCTTGAGGGATGCTGAGAGTTCATAGATCAAGCTGTTGTTTTGTTTACAAGCGTTACCCAGGCACGCATGCGCGAACTGCTTTCTTCTCGCACTAGAGAGCATCAGCGATGCATCTCAGAAATTTTTTTGTCACTTGTCGTAAAGTTTGCACTGTTTTATAATAGCCATTACAGAGTTTTATATATATAAATGTGCACAATTTCATGTAGAATACAACAAAAAACAACCCATGGTTGTAGCTTTTATAAGTTTTGAAATATTTTTATATAAATCACTCTAAGTGCCAACATTTCAACCTTCTATCAACTTTGACTCGACCGAAATGGTAAAAAGAGACAATAGTAAGCTAAAACTCTTACATTCTAGTAATATCCAATCATTTACCTTCATTTTCCAACAAACAGGAAGTCTCTAGCACAATATTTTGATTTATGGTGAATTTTTGAAAAAAACCTTTTCCTTACGTTCGCGCAGTAACTCTGCCGAAAATCTCAGAAATTCTTTCGTCACTTTGTCGTAATTTTTGTACAGTTTTATATTAGCCGTTATATAACATTTTATGTATAAAAATGTGTGCAATTTCATGTAAAATACAACAAAAAACAACCAATGGTTGTAGCTTTTATCAGTTTTTAAATATTTTCATATAAATCACAGTAAGTGCCAAAATTTCAACCTTTGGTCAAGTTTGACTCTACCGAAATGGTAAAAAAACACAATACTAAGCTAAAACTCTTGCATTCTAGTAATATTCAATCATTTACCTTCATTTTGCAAAAAACAGGAAGTCTCTAGCACAATATTTCAATTTATGGTGAATTTAAAAAAAAAACTTTTTCTTTACGTCCGCGCGTGGTAACTCTTCATAATTTTTGCACCGTTTTATATTAGCCGTTACAAAGTTTTATATGTGAAAATGTGTGCAATTTCATGTAGAATACAATAAAAAATAACTCATGGTTGCAGCTTTTATCAGTTTTGAAATATTTCCATATAAATCATGATGTTCCAAAATTTCAACCTTTGGTCAACTTTGACTCGACCAAAATGGTAAAAAAACGCAATTGTAAGCTAAAACTCTTACATTCTAGTAACATTCAATCATTTACCTTCATTTTGCAACAAACGGGAAGTCTCTAGCACAATATTTCAATTTATGGTGAATTTTTGAAAAAAACCTTTTTCCTTACCTCCAGCGCAGTAACAGCTGAAAATCTCAGAATTTCTTTAGTCACCTTGTCGTAACTTTTGAACCATTTTCTATTAGGCGTTACATAAAGTGTTTATAAAAATGTGTGCAATTTCATGTAGAATACAACAATAAATAACTCATGGTTGTAGCTTTGATCAGTTTTGAAATATTTTCATATAAATCATGATAAATAAAAAAAATTCGGCCTTCTGTCTACTTTAGCCCAACCGAAATGGTCGAAAACTGCAATTGTAAGCAAAAACCACTTACAGTCTAGTAATATTCAATCAATTACCTTCATTTTGCAACGAACAGAAAGTCTCTAGCACAATATTTCGATTTATGGTGAATTTCTTAATAAAACTTGTACAGTGGTACCTCGAGATACGAAAGGCTCAACTTACGAAAAACTCGAGATACGAAAGCTGACAAAAATTTTTACTGCTCTACATACAAAAAGTTTTCAAGATACGAAAGGTTTCTGAAAGTCCGAGATTCGCCCGATAACAATTTTGAAACTCACGCCGCCATCTTAGTTCTAGTAGACTCGCCACCATCCTCCTGCTCTCCCATTGGTTCCTGATGCTAGCCAAGCCATGAGATCCTTCTCTCCTATTGGACAGCATCCCTCCCATCATGCATCTTACGTGGTGGCGCGCCTTCGCTCGGCCACTTCGCACTCGAAGCTTTATTGTATGCATGCGGCATTCGTTCAGTCCAACGATTTCGTTTAGTGGTGCGAAGCTTTATCGTACGCATGTGGCATTCGTTCGGTCCAACGATTTCGTTTAGTATCGTAAATTCGTTAGTGATTTCGTTGTGCTACTTTATCGTGTTGTGAGAACCTAATTAGTATACGTACTACATACGTAACAATTAGGTACAGTATGTACATATAGTCATGGGTCCCAAGAAAGTTGCTGAAGTTCACAGAAAGAAGAGAATGCTTTCTATGGAGACTAAAATGGAGATAATAAAAAAGTATGAAGCTGGCTTGCGGTTGAGTGTGATCGCTAAGGAATACGGCCGAAATCCGTCGACGATAGGAACCATCCTTAAGCAGAAAGAAGCCATCAAAGCAGCTACACCTTCCAAGGGTGTGACTATTTTGTCCAACAAGAGGAGCCATGTGCATAATGAAATGGAAAGGCTGCTTCTTCTATGGATCGAGGACAAAGAAATCGATGGCGATACGATAACCGAGACGGCAATCTGCCAGAAGGCCAGCGCTATTTTCGGCAAATGATTGCCCAAGCCGAAGACGACGGCGGAGAGGGGACATCAACGGCAATCCCAGAGTTCAAGGCTTCTCATGGGTGGTTCGAAAAATTCCGTAAATGGACTGGCATCCATTCGGTGGTGAAGAAATTGAAATTACGTAAAGTATAAAAAAGTAAAAAGAAATGTAAAAATAAAAAAAAAGACAAAATAAATGTTATTTTAAGTTTTTTGTAAAGTTAAGTGTTACAGTTTTGTTAATGTGTTTTGTAAAGTTTAGTTTGTTTTTCTGACATTTTTTTATGTGTTTCGTAAAGGTAAGTGTACGTATCCGCCGTTTGTCCTCCTCCTCCTCTGCCGCCACTTTCGGAAATAGCCTCACTCGAAAGGTAAGCTTCCACATTTTACGTTACAGTAATAATATTTCTTGTACACTAATATACACTTTATTTACTGGTTTTGCATTTTAATGTTAAGTTACGTATTGAATGGTCCAAATTGTTGTAGTATTTCATAGTTTATAGGTCAATTTACCTTTATTATGAAATTTACTGGGGTGTTTTTGGAGGGCTTGGAACGGATTAGCCATTTTACATGTAAAATGTGGTCCAAGATACGAAAACCTCATGATACGAAAGGCGCCTCGGAACGGATTAATTTCGTATCTCGAGGTACTACTGTATTTACGTCCGTGCGTTATCAATTCATGCATCATTTTGTGATAAAATTTTCTCTGTGTTGCTTTGATCGTTTTACAATTTGTTGTATACCAAAATCATAATAATTTAGTGTACAATAGAACAAAAAAATTAACTCATTAGCTTTAACCGTTTTGCTCACAGCACGATTTGTATACAATTATATATGAAATTTTTTTTTGCACTGTCATATATTCCAATACGTATTTATATATGACAATGATATTTTTTTTCATTTCTGATGCTTGCATACTAAACTTCAGGCAATGACAAAAAAGGAGCCAAAAATGAACTCTTAAAACTTGAATCACAGCACGCTTAAAACTAAGCGTGCTGTGATTTTTTGAAAAAAACTTTTTTTCCGCTTCGGTGCTAACTCCTGAACGGCGCCGGCATACGAGAGACACTTTGGTAAATAGCGGATAGGCGTTTAAGGGCTAATGAAATGTGAAATTTTTTTTTAATCAATCTGTACTTTTCATACCAAACAAACCTGAGGTTTTAACAATAGGATTACTTTCCTAGTGCCAGCTGGAAACCAGTTAAAACAATCAAAGATTGTAAAGCAAGGAATCTCTGAGATCTGGCAATGCCTGCGCGTACGAGGTGATAGCTGGTCAGAGACTGTCCACTGTCTCTAGAAGAACGAATTCTAAAGGTGGAAGAATGCCCGTGAGAAGATAGATAAACTGATATCTAACAACTCAGCCATCTGGATTGCAATACAATGATATACGAGCATATTCATTGCATTCAGGGAACCGAAAAAAAACCTAACTGTTCATATAACAAACCATATAGTCACAGAGGTCTGTTATTACTCCTCACTTCCCCTTGCTAGCAAGAGAGGAGTATTTGCAAATGAATAGAGGGTTTGATAATTTCAAAAACATAAAGCAAAACAGCTTTCAGTATGACTACCTTTACTCACCTGTATCAGGCTAGTCCAGCATATGACGTGTCTATTCCTCAACCCGCCCGTAGGAAGAAGAAAGGGCCCAAGGAGAACGTGCCAAAAGACCTGTGGGCAATGTCTCTTAGGTAAAATGAAGTGAACTTGGATTGACACAACCAGGTACCAACCTTCAAAATTTTATGAACAGCAAAATTTTTCTTAAATGATGCCAGAGAGGAACTTGAACCTCTGATTCATGTGCTCTAGCCTGCACAGACTTATTGACAGAATCATCAAAAGATGAGTAAGCCTGCTTCATCGTCTCATGTATCCAGAGAGAAATGGTGCTCTTGGAAACTTCTTTTCTGGACCAACACCTAGGTCTTAGATGACGAGTCCTTTTAAGATAGCAACGTAAGGTTCTGCAAGGACATAGCTAGACTTCTTGAGGGTCATTGTCAACAGAGTCACTCTAAGATGGAATGAGGGAAAAAAAAAAAAAAAAAAAAAAAAGGAGAGGCAAATCAGTCGTCATGCACCGAGGGATTCTGGGTCTTGGCCCCGAGTTCTGGGACAAACCCGAAGGTCACAGACCCCCAACCCCTGTTATGTTTCACATCATAACTTACACCATGAAACTCCTCCACTTTTTTCGAAGAAGCCAAGGCCAACAGGAAAACTGTTGTCATGTCAAATCTCTGTCTGAAGATTGAAGCAAGGGCTGTAAAGGTGTTCGAGTGAGATTTCTCAAGACAAGTGAAGCATCCCATGCTGGAGGCTTGAGTTCCCTTGGAGAACAGGTCTGCTTAACCCTTAAACACCGAAGGGGTATATTAAAAATCGTCTTCTGTGTGCCAAGGCGGTCTCGGAGTGAGCGAGGAAGCGGAAAAAATAAATTTTTTTTAAATCACAGCGCGCTTAGTTTTTAAGATTAAGAGTTCATTTTTGGCTCTTTTTTTGTCATTGCCTGAAAGTTTAGTATGCAACCATCAGAAATGAAAAAAATTATCATTATCATATATAAATAATGCGATATATGATAGCGCAAAAACAAAATTTCATAAATAATTGTATTCAAATCGCGCTATGCGCAAAACGGTTGAAGGTAACGAGTTCATTTTTTTTCGTTATGTACACTAAATTGCAATCATTTTGGTATATAACACATTGTAAAACGATAAAAGCAACACAGACAAAATGATATTGTTATGATACAATAAAGTTTCATACATAGTACTTACCTGGCAGATATATACATAGCTAAGACTCCGTCGTCCCCGAGAGAAATTCAAATTTCGCGCCACTCGCTACAGGTAGGTCAGGTGATCTACCGGCCTGCCCTGGGTGGCAGGACTAGGAACCACTCCCGTTTTCTATCATATTTTCTCTCTTCCACCTGTCTCCTTGCGGGGAGGCTGGGTGGGTCCTAATCGTATATATCTGCCAGGTAAGTATGTATGAAACTTTATTGTATCATAACAATATCATTTTCATACGATCAACTTACCTGTCAGATATATACATAGCTGATTGGCACCCTTCGGTGGAGGGTAAGAGACAGCTACTTATGGAATAGACAGGTAAACAACATATGTTGTAGGTACAAAAAACCTTGGTTCCTACCTGATAGGTGGTAGACTTTGTGGCTGTCGCCCAGGAGTCTGCATCACCTCAAGAAACTTTAGCGAGATATGTGATCTATGGCCAAGAGTTCTTGTGGGTCTGCCGAAGGGGTCTTATCCACTTACTCGGCAGAGCCTGAAAGGACTTTGTCAATGGGTGCTGATCCACTTATATGACAATACACCTTATGAAGGAGCACACAACCAATCCCGACCACCTGATCCTAACCACCATGTTAGTATTAATAATTGTTCCGAGTTATCCCCAAACTCTTCACAACAACCATAACTCAAAACCAAATTACACACGCACACACAAATTTTCAAAAAAAAATTTAATGATACTCATCTAAAAAAAGATATCACAAGAGTTCCTTACTGAACGAAAGTGACTGGCCGCCAGTGCGGCACCTGCATTTGCTCAGCAGAAAGTCTAGAACATATCTATAAGACTTATGCATCATTTAAAGGATTGGTGTTAGCTCCTGTACCCAGGATTGTGCCCGCAGACACGAAAGGACCTAGAGAAAAACATTTCTCGTAGGTCACACGAACGTCCTTTAAATATTGAGAAGCAAACACTGAATTACACCTCCAATATGTCGCTTCCAAGATATTCTTTAGTGACATATTTCTTTGAAAAGAGAGAGACGTAGCTACTGCTCTCACCTCATGAGCTCTTACTCTCAGGAGTTTCAAAGAGTCGTCCGTGCAGGCCTTATGAGAGTCGGTAATGACGTTCCTAACAAAAAAGGCTAACGCATTTTTGGACATAGGTCTTGAAGGGTCCTTCACCGAGCACCAGAGACCTTGTCTAGAACCTCCCAACTGTTTCTTTCTCTGCATGTAAAACTTTAAAGCCCTTACTGGGCAAAGAGACCTCTCAGTTTCCCTGCCAGCGAGACCCGATAAGCCTTTAACTTCGAAGTTTCTCGGCCAGGGATTTGAAGGATTTTCATCCTTTGCCAGAAATAAAGCTTTGAATGAACAGATGGCTGAGTCTAGTTTGAATCCCACTTTATCACTAAGGGCGTGCAGCTCACTAACTCTCTTAGCTGTCGCCGGTGACAAAAGAAACAAACATTTTTCTCGTTAGGTCACGAAACGAGGCCATATGCAGAGGTTCGAATCTTCCCGAGGACAAGAACTTCAGGACCACGTCGAGGTTCCAGTTAGGGGGAGATGTATTCTTAGACTTCATGGTCTCAAAGGATCTAACAAGATCGTGTAGATCTCTATTATTTGCCAGATCTAGGCCTCTATTTCTAAAGACGGCCGAAAGCATACTCCTGTAGCCCTTTATAGTGGCTACGGAGAGACGAGATTCCTCTCTCAAGAATAACAGAAAATCGGCGATTTCTGTTACAGAGGTACTGGAGGAGGACAACTTCTTCGACTTGCACCACCTTCTAAATACTTCCCCACTTAGACTGGTAAACTCGCATAGTGGAAGTTCTCCGGGCTCTAGCGATCGCGCTTGCAGCCTTGCGAGAAAAGCCTCTCGCTCTGACAAGTTTTTCGATAGTCGAAAGGCAGTCAGAGCGAGAGCGGGGAGGTTTTGATGAAACCTCTCGAAGTGTGGTTGTCTGAGAAGATCCATCCTTTGTGGAAGGGATCTGGGGAAGTCTACCATCCACTCCAGTACCTCCGTGAACCACTCTTGAGCTGGCCAAAAGGGGGCTATCAGGGTCATTTTCGTCCCCTCCGAGGACACAAACTTCCTGAGCACTTGTCCCAGAATCTTGAATGGGGGAAATGCGTATACGTCTACAGGAGACCAATCTAGAAGGAAGGTGTCTACTGTAAGAGCTCTGGAGTCTTCTACTACTGAGCAAAAGACTTCCAGTTTTTTTGAGGGGAACGTGGCAAAGAGGTCCACATGAGGAGTCCCCCAAAGAGACCAGAGACTCCGACAAACTTCTGAGTGGAGGGTCCATTCGGTGTGAAGGACCTGGTTCCTCCTGCTCAGCCTGTCTGCCCTTACGTTCCTTACTCCTTGAACAAACCTCGTCAAGAGGGAGATGTTCCTCTGGAATGTCCACAAAAGAAGATCTCTTGCGAGTTCGTACAGGGCATACGAGTGTGTCCCTCCTTGCTTTCGAATGTAGGCAAGGGCGGTTGTGTTGTCCGCATTCATTTGGACTACCTTGTTCGTCACTAAAGGCTCGAAGCTCTTTAGGGCCAGGTATACGGCAAACAGTTCTTTGCAATTTATGTGCCAGGACACCTGAATTGCATTCCAGGTGCCTGACACCTCTCTCTTTCCCAAGGTTGCTCCCCAACCTTTTTCCGACGCGTCGGAAAACAATACAAGGCTCGGGTTCTGAGTCTCTAGGGAAGAACCTTTGTTTTCCTTCAGAGGGGGCAACCACCATTCCAAGTGACGTCTCATCATTACTGGAATGGGAAAACTGTCCGAAAGAAGTCCTGTCTTCATGTTCCACGATCTTCTGAGGAAGAACTGAAGAGGACGGAGATGAAATCTTCCTAGAGGAAAGAACTGTTCGAGCGAGGAAAGGGTCCCTAGAAGGCTCAACCATTCCCTCGCCGAAGTACATTTTTCCCCTAAGAAGAGAGAGACTTTCTCTAAGCCTCTCGTTAGTCTCTCTTGAGAAGGAAATACTCAAAAACCCCGAGAATCCATCTGAATCCCCAGATAGACCAAGTTCTGGCTGGGGATCAGTTGGGACTTCTTGAGGTTCACGAGTAATCCTAAGGTCTTGATCAGGTTTAGGGTCAAAGCAAGGTCCTTCAAACACTGTCTCTCTGATTTTGCTCTGATGAGCCAGTCGTCTAGGTACTATTATATATTGCTACTTTCAAAATGCATGTTTTCCCCTCTTTGAAATGTCTTGTAGATTGTGTAACATTTTTTCAGATTCCTAGATAGCTTAGAATAGGATGTTTTAAAATGTGTGTTCAGATTTCGCATTAACGTCTTGTAAAAGAAAATATATATAACGTAAAGAGAGAGATCCTTGTCTTTTCAAAGCTGCAAATGTTTAACTTTTATGTCAGCACTTTGAAATTAGAGTCTGCGAGATCCGTTTGCGTCCCTGCTCTGTCAGCGCGTTTGATAATGAGCTCGACTCTTTTTACGTGGTCATCAAAAACATGTCAATCTTAATTATCGTTTACCCTCCGTTTCAATCGGGTACGTATCTGTTGAGCAGTCTTGTCTTGTACGTGTATGTATTTGCCGAGTACCACGTGCATGTTACTCATTTCTTTATGTAAGATTGCGTCAGATTTCAGAACTTTCGAGAAGCTTTCGTACCCAGAACGTATTTGTCATCTGCCTAGCCCAATTTCCGCAAGGAAGAGTTTTCATTCGATCTTAAGACCTCGAGGCAGTTAGATCTCTCTCTCTCTCTCGCTCACTCTCTCTCTCACTCGACATCGAGATTAAATTAACGTAACGTAAATTTGGTCACTCATATTGTGAGAATTGTATATTTGATATTTCTTAGAATTTATTTAGTTTATTTAATTTCTTTTGTGGAATCTGAACAAACATTTCGTAACGGCGCCTTGTTTTTTGTGAAAGTGTAATTTACAAGAGAAGAAAAGAAGTTGGTATACCAAAAAAGGTAAAGTGTGTTATATTTTTATTAGTTGCAACTAATAATTGTTAGGAACAGTGAATAACTAATAATGGATAGGGAGTGTGTTTAACTAATAATTGATAGGAACTGTTGTCTGTTAAGAAGGTTTGGTAAAAACTGTTGGTTACAGTGTTATGAAAAAGATTTACACTTTTACACATTGCTGATATTTTTTGTGTTTGTGTCTGTTCCATTGTTTGTGCACTTATTCATTTTCTTATTGAAGTGTGTCTTTTTGTTTTATATTTTCATTTGCATTCACAATTTAATTGACTTAGTTATTTTCATTGCTTTATCATTGCACATTTAATTAAATTTAACACTTGTGAATTGATTTGCATTTACTTAGAATTCTTTTCAAGTTTTATTGTTGTTTAGCACTTGTGAATTAATTTCAAATTTTCAGTTATTGCCTAACACTTTTGAATTTTGATTGAATTAATTTTCTTGAATTTTGTGATAAATTAATTTGATTTAATTTTACTTAATTTGATTCAAG
Organism: Macrobrachium nipponense; assembly: GCF_015104395.2. Taxonomy (NCBI): domain Eukaryota; kingdom Metazoa; phylum Arthropoda; class Malacostraca; order Decapoda; family Palaemonidae; genus Macrobrachium; species Macrobrachium nipponense. The sequence continues at coordinate 17,456,493 of NC_061109.1, read as the reverse complement.
AATTAATTAAACTTTACTTTGTTTTCAAGTAACAGTAATTTTCCCTGATATTGTGAATTTCACTTATAAATTTTGAATTTAATAATAAATTTTTGTATTTAAAATTTTTATAAGTGTTTTCTTTATCTTACACCAGTATAAATATTTATAATTATGACTATATTTATGATAGGTAGAGACATAGAGTGGTAATTGATTTGCTTTCCTTCAATTTAATTGAAGTGACTTAGAACCAGGAAAGTACTTAGACTTTGAAATCAGGGAAATACTTAGAGTTTGAAAGTTGTTGAAGGAGTGATGCCCTTTGATTAATTTAATTACTTACAAGATTACCTCACACCTGTTTTGATGAACTTAGTCTGATTTTCTGCAATACTGGTAAGTGTTAAGGGATCACTGTTGCCTTTAGAGTATTCAGTCGTTTAAATGTGTTATGAGGGTTCAGGTGTCTGGCTTTTGGTGAGGTAATATTTGATGCATGGTAACCAGATACTTGGCACTTCGTAACAGTACAGAGAGATACTGATACCTTTCAGGTGAAGCCATCTCGCCACATTTTTCATCAGGCTTGCGAAGACCTGAGGAGCAGTGGAAAGGCCGAAACACAAGGCCCTGAATTGGAAGATCCTTCCCCCCGTCATGAAACGGAGGGTACTTCTTCACGAAGATGAATCGGGACGTGAAAATAGGCATCTTGGAGATCCAGAGAAACCATCCAATCCCCTTGGCGAAGAGCCGCAAGGACTGACGCAGAAGTCTCCATGGAGAACTTCTGTTTCTGAACAAATTTGTTCAGAGCGCTGACGTCTAGAACTGGTCTCCAGCCCCCCGAGGCTTTCGCAACCAAGAAAAGGCGATTGTAAAACCCCGGGGAGCTTTGATCCAGCACTAGTTCTATCGCTTTCTTGTCCCACATCTGATCCACCATTCGTTGAAGAGTATCTTTCAGCACAGGGTCCTTGTAATTGGCAGACAATTCCCGCGGAGTTGAAGTCAGGGGAGGATTGTCCAGGAAGGGTATGAGGTATCCTTTCTGTAATACAGACATGGACCAAGCGTCTGTATCGATGAGTGCCCAGGCTTCCGCAAATCCCAGGAGCCTGGCACCTACTGGTGTTTGGAGGAACGCAGCTTCACTTTCCCCTTTTCAAGGGATGGAAAGAAGCTCTACCTCTCCTCTCAGTTGCTTTCCTTTTTGAGGGAGCTCTAGAGGGAGGACCTCCTCGAAAGGGCTGCAGAGGCGTATTAGCACCTTTCTTCTCTCCCACCACCACTGGTCTCTTCTTCCTGGACGACTGAAGGAGAAGATCCTGTGTCGCTTTCTCCGTCAGCGAACGTGAAATGTCCCTCACAAACTGCGCAGGGAACAAAAAGTCAGACCTGGGAGCGAATAAAAATGCTGCCCTTTGAGAATGAGATACTGCTTTTGTCAGAAAAGCGCTAAAAACAGACCTCTTCTTCAAGAGTCCGGCTCCAAATAAGGAAGAGACTTCCCCTGAGCCGTCCTGTACCGCCTTGTTAATACGCGACAAGATCGAGAGGAGTACAACAGGGTCGAGGCCTTCCGAGGCATGGGCATTCTTGGCCATCACCCCAAGGGACCAATCCAGGAAGTTGAACACTTCCAAAACATGGAAGAGTCCCTTGAGGAGATGATCCAGCTCCGAAAGACCCCAAGTCACTCGTGCAATATGTAGGCTATGTCTCCTGGATGCGTCTACCAAACTGGAAAAGTCAGCTTCAGCCGAAGCTGGGAGAAAGAGACCCATATTCTCCCCAGTCTGGTACCAAATACCTCTCTTGCCCGTAAGTCTAGCGGGAGGCATGCAGAACACAGTTCTAACCAACTCCTCCTTGGTTAGCATCCAGCTATCCAGAGACTGAAGAGCTCTCTTCATTGATATCGTCGGCCTCATCTTCAGAAAAGACGAAGACTTTGGCGTCTTGGAGCACGAAAAAAGGGAGCGTGGAGAAGAAGGAGCGGCAGGGGTCAGGGATCTCCGTATTCCTGAAGAAGAAGAGCTGTCAAAACCTTGTAGTTAGACAGCCCTTCTCTGCCGTGAGTCTCGTCTTCTGAGTCCTCTTCCATGAAAGGATCAGAAGGAGAATTCAACTTCAAGTCTGGGTCTTCCTCCCCAATCTCTCTCTCTGCGGGAGACAAACTCCTAATTGGAGAGGGGCTAAGAGCGTGTACGGAGCCCCTATGAATCAAAGCAGACGTCTCGCGCCTGGTTGGCTCCTCGTGCCTGGCTGGCGCCTCACGCCTGGCTGGTGCCTCGCGCCTCTCTGGCGCTTCATCCCTGCTTGGATGACGCTTATCTGGCACCTCGTGCCTGGCTGAATCCTCGCGCTTGGCTGGCGCCTCGCGCTTGGCTGACGCTGCTCGCTTGGCAGACGTCTCACGTCTGGCTAAATCCTCGCGCCTGTTAGGCTGCTCGCGCTTGTCTGGCGCTTCAATCCTATAAGACGCTTCTCGTCTGGAAGAAAACTCGCGCTTGGCTGGCGCTTCATATTTGGCGTACGACTCGCTATCAGAAGACATCTCACGCCTAGAAGACACCTCACGTCCCACAGGAGCCTCACTCCTGGCGGGAGAAGGAAGACGAGACTTCTTGACAGGAAGCCTCACGTCCTTCCTACAAGGAGGATCCTTCGAAAGAACTCCTACCAAGGCGGATAACTGTTCTTGGACAGCTAAGAGAATCCTCTTGGAAGCCTCTCCGGCGTCCTCTTCAACGGGAGAGGGAAACCTCGAAGGAGTTTTGTCAAAGCCAGGAGACGTCAAAACCCTCTTAGCCTTCTTGATTGAGGAAGGCGCTTCTTCAGAAAAGCGTTCGGGGCTTGAATCAAATACAGTTTCTTTCCAGTGCCTCTTCAGGGGCCTGGAAAGGTCCGAATCCTTCCACCCTCGTTTAGGTGAGGGAGAAGCGGACGAAGAGAAGCACTCTCGGAGGACGCTTTTTCTATAGCGTTCCTGAGCAGTCTGTCGAGCTACAGAGCCTGCTGAAGGGACGCCTGACCGGGGGGAATTCTCCACAACCTCCGTAAGGCTTTCGACTTTTCTTCTCCTCTGGGCTTGGGAGCTTGAAAGAGGTCTAGGCCTGGGAGCGTCGCAGAGACGGTCAGACGCCCCCTCCACAACACTGGGGGCACTCACTTCACTAAATATGTCACTATCACAATCCTTACCTTTCATGGCAGCCATTTTGGATTTCATCCTCTGAAGTGTAGCTTTCAGATCAGCGATTTCTGAGGCCGAATCTGAATGCAAAGCTTGTGAGGGCCCTGATACAGAATTAGAATCATAAGCATAGTTTAAAGAAGAGTTAGAATCGTTAAAAGGCTCAATAGGCCTTGAACTACCCGCACTCTTAGATGCAGCCCTTCTCACTCTATCCCTCTCTAACTTCTTCAAATAAGAAGTTAGAGTCTTCCATTCCTCAACATTCAACCTCTCACACTCATGACAGGTGTTAGTCAAAGAACAGTCAAAACCTCTACATTTACGGCATACAGTGTGAGGATCAACCGAAGCCTTCGGTATCCTCACCTTGCAGCCTACATTCACACACACTCTCACACAACCACTTGAATCAGACATTCTTGAAGAAAAATCAAAAGCAAGTCCAAATCCAGTCCACGGTAGCGAATGCCAAAACAACGATCCAGGTACGTCACCAAAAAGTCCAATAAAGATGATCAATTGCCTTGAAAAGCAAATTCCAGTCAGGAGGTAGTAACAACGATGTTGATACCACCGGCGACAGAGAAAATATGATAGAAAACGGGAATGGTTCCTAGTCCTGCCACCCAGGGCAGGCCGGTAGATCACCTGACCTACCTGTAGCGAGTGGCGCGAAATTTGAATTTCTGTTGGGGACAACGGAGTCTTAGCTATGTATATATCTGACAGGTAAGTTGATTGTATGAAAATATTATCTCAAAATAATGCATGAATTCGTAACGCGCGGACGTAAACAAATATTTTTTTCAAAAATTCACCATAAATCTAAATATCGTCCTAGAGACTTCCAATTTCTTTCAAAATGAAGACAAATGATTGAATATTACTATACTGTAAGAGTATTAGCTTACAATTGCAGTTTTCTACCATATCTGACAAGTTAAAGTTGACCGAATGTCGAATTTTTTTATATATATTTTTATTTATATGCAATTATTTCGGAAATTAGAAAAGCTTCAACCTTCAAATATTTTTCGTTTTATTCTACATAAAATTGCACACATTTTCATATAAAAAACTCTATGAAATACCTAATATGAAATGGAGCAAATATTCCGAGAATGCAACGTACGCATTTCGGAGATTTGTGGCGGAGAATCCGCGCGCGGAGGGAAGGAAAGTTTTTTTTTTAAATTCACCATAAATCTAAATATTGTGCTAGAGACTTCAAATTTGTTTCAAGAGGAAGATAAATGACTAAATATTACTAGACTGTAAGAGTTTTAGCTTACAATTGCGTTTTTTTACCATTTCGGTAGAGTCAAACTTGACCAAACGTGGTTTTTTTTCTATTTATCGTGATTTATATGCAAATATTTCGAAAATGAGAAAAGCTACAACCTTCAATTACTTAGTGTTGTATTTTACATGAAATTGCGCACATTTTCATATATAAAACTTTATGTAACGGCTAATTTAAAATGGTGCAAACATTACCACAATCGCACATATGATTTTTTTGGAAGAGTGACCGCGCGGATGTAAAGAAAATGTTATTTTTTTCATAAATTCACCATAAATCAAAAGATTGTGCTAGAGACTTCCAATTTGTTGCAAAATTAAGGTAAATTATTGAATATTACTAGAATATAGGAGTTTTAGCTTACAGTTGCATTTTTCGACCATTTCGGTAGAGTCAAAGTTGACCAAAGGTTGAAAACTTGTCACTTATCATTTTTTATATGAAAATATTTTGAAACTGATAAACGCTACAACCATGGGTTGTTTTTAGTTGTATTGTGCATGAAATTGCACACATTTTCATATATAAAACTTTATGTAACTGCTAATTTAAAATGGTGCAAACATTACCACAATCGCACGTAAGATTTTTTCGGAAGAGTTGCCATGCGGACGTAAGGAAAAAGTTTTTTTCATAAATTCACCATAAATTGAAATATTGTGTTAGAGACTTCCAATTTGTTGCAAAATGAAGGTAAGTGATTGAATATTACTAAAATATAAGTTTTAGCTTACAATTGTGTTTTTCAACCATTTCGATAGAGTCAAATTTGACCGAAGGTTGAAATTTTGGCACTTATCGTTATTTATATGAAAATATCTCAAAACTGATAAAAGCAACAATCATGAGTATTTTTTTTGTTGTATTCTACATAAAAATGCACACATTTTCATATATAATACTCCATGTAACGGCTAATTTAATGGTACAAAAATTATGTCAAAGTGACGAAATAATTTCAGAGATGTGTCACCGATACTTTTTAGTGCGGCAAGAAAGAAATTCGCGCTTGCGTGCCTGCGTAACGATTGTAAACAAAACAACACCTTGATCCGTGAACTCCCAGCATCCCCCAAGGCGCATGATTCAAGAGTTTTCAGCTGGTAGGCCTATAAGTATTTTTCCGCGAATTTAAAAAAAAACTTTTGTATGTCGACGTAAAATACGTCCAGTCGGCACCCGAGAGACAAAAAATGTTGACATAAAATACGTCCACTCAGCGTTTAAGGGTTAAGTACTTTCATTAACACACTTCCTTCTGTTTGGAAGACTTATAACTGTATGTGTCTAAGGATTCAAGATGAAAATAAAGGCACAAGTTGGATTAATGGGTCTGTGTGATACACCACTTAAAGGCTTGGGCAAAAGTGATAAGTCTAAGCACACTTAATCAGCAATTCCCAAACAAAGTATATCTTTGAAAAGCAAAGTTTCTATAAGCTTATAAATTTGCCAATTACAGGGCTTCCCTTCTGCATTGCATGCCTAATCTAGAAACTCTGAAAATATTAACTGAACTCAGTAAAATGAAATGTAGAGATTAACCTCCAAAAATTAAGCTCATATAGCTAACCACAAGTTGAATGAAATATGGAGATTAACCGCTGAATTATTCAGAATCTCATAAATGAAACATAACTGACCGTGAATCTGGGGTAATAAAAAATAAAAGATATCTGAACAATGACTTACATCCAACTTGTATAAAAAATACACTAACCTGCCATCCTGAATATTCTGATATATCTTCTTAGCCGTTTCAAGAAAGGCCTCTTCAACATTTTCTCCTCTGAAATTGAGCAGAAAAAAAAAAACATTAAATCACTAGTTACAGTGATGTTTTATTTAACCCTTAAGATTGTGACAATATGCATTTGAAATCCCCCCTTCCCCCGGGTGTGTGAAACTTCATAAAAAAATGAAAATGCTCCAATTGGCTTCATATATCTCTTGCTATAAGAACAGGACCTATACATCTTCCATATCTGACTACTTTTTTCTTAAAATGTGATTAAACACCTGAAAAATACTATTTTTTTAGAAAAAGGGTAAAAAAACCCTTTGGAGTGCATTATATGAATTTTCATGATAAAATTTATTATTTGGATACTTACCTACTGTTAAAGTAGACCCCACCCAGCCTCCCCACATTTAGTGGGCTGTCAAGGAGAATTCTGACTAGAGCTAAAACATTCGAACGCACCTGGTGGAGAACAGGTGAAACTAGACAGTCTTCCGGGTCAGCCAAGCGATCTTTTTTCTTTTGTTTTAAATGCCGACTCGCCTATCGGCGTGGAGATATGAGCTAACTTTAACAGTAGGTAAGTATCCAAATAATAAATTTTATCATGAAAATTTATATTATTTGAGAGGAATCTTACCTACTGTTAAAGTTAGCGGATTCCCACATTGAGATAAAGGATGGTGGATAGTGAAGCTAGACAAGTTCCGCTCAGCCAAGCGAGCTAAGAGTTTCTTGTATGAAACTCAAAACATTCTTAGCTGATCAGGAATCCTTCCTGGATAATACTGCTGCCAGGAGGTGGATACCCTTCAGGGTGCAAGGCTCTCATGTGTGTGCAGTCAAGAGCAGCCTTGCGGAGAAAACCACTTCATTTTCAGTCAGAATGAATAGAAGTGGCGTGATGGGACCCCTGTGCCTGGGTCTGAAAGCCCCCAAAATTGACAGTCAAATACAAAGTAAATACCTATGATACAAAGGTACGCTCCTGTACAACAAATATACCTTCATGCTCCCCAAAAAACCAACACCCGGGATTAAAATAAAAGAGGCTAAACGATTGCTCTTTCTTTCGGTTCAGGAAAAGACTTTACCCGCTATTACTAGAGGGTTAAGAGCTTTACAGTTTTCAAACGCAATTTCTACATCTTTAAGATAATGAGCAGCAAAAACCGAATTACAATTCCACTGAGCTGCATTAATTACATCCTCAAGAGACAAATTCTTTAAAAAACTAAAAGTAGCAGCAACTGCTCTTACACTATGTATATTTACCTTCAATAAAGGTAAGATATCTGGGTCTAGTTTCTCATGTGCTAGTCTTATTAAATGCTTAACAAAAAAAAGACATTGCATTCTTAGATAAAGGAGTGTTAGGTTTTCTAACACTACAAAATAAATTATTAACTTTGCCCCTCACAAGTTTTAATCTATCTAAATAAATCTTAATAGCTCTAACCGGACGGAGGAGGGCTTCTTCTTTCCCAACCTATGAGGTCAAATTTGGAATTCTTACCGCTCTAGGTAGAAGTTTAGCCTTGACATCATTCTTAGCCTTGAACAAGGGCATAAATGATAAAATAGCATCTCCTCTACAAAAGCCTACCTTATTGGAGAATGCTTGTAACTCGCTTACTCTTTTGGCTGTCGCTAGCGCTACCAAAAAGTGTCTTTTCATAGTTAGAAACTTCAAAGAAGCAGACTCCAAAGGTTCGAACGGATCTGCAGATAAGAACTTTAGCACTACATCCAAGTTCCATGAAAGAGATTGATACTGAACTTTAGGGGCTTCAATTTCAAACAATCTCAACGCCTCCTTAAGATCTGGATCATTAGAAATATCTAATTGAACATGCCGTAGCACTGATGACAGCATGGATCTATATCCTCGAATAGCAGCTACAGAAAGCTTCTTACTATATCCAAGATACCGAAAGAACTTTATTATGTTGTTTACAGAGGTACGGGTGCTGGAAATCCCTCTAGAACGACACCAGGAGCAGTACTAACCCCATTGTCTCTGATACAAGGCCAAGGTTGTTGCTCGGCTTGATTTAAGGATAGACTTCCGAGATACTTTAGAAAACCCTCTCGCTCAAAGGAGACGGTCGAGTCTCCAAGCGGTTAAGTGTAGCATGCGGAGGCTTTGGTGGAACCGCTTGGACTTTGGTTGTCTGAGTAGATCCTTCCTTAAAGGAAGGACTCGAGGGAGATCCACTGAAAGAGCTAGAAGGTCCAGGAACCATTCTCTCTGAGGCCACCACGGAGCTACTAGTGTCATTCTGCAGTGATTCGATTCTTGAAACTTGTTCAGTACTTTTCTTATTATTGCAAATGGAGGAAAAGCATATGCATCTACGTTGGACCAATCTTGAAGAAATGCGTCTACTGCCAAAGCCTGAGGGTCCTGGCATGGAGAGCAATACACTGGGAGTTTCTTGTTCATTGCTGTTGCAAATAAGTCCACATTTGGAGCTCCCCATAGACTCCACAGCGACTGGCACACTTGCGGATGTAAAGACCATTCCGTGAGTAGGACTTGTCCCTTCCTGCTCAATTGATCTGCCAAGACATTGTTCTTCCCTGGTATGAACTGAGGAACCAATACTATGTTCCTGGCTTCCACCCAAAGAAACAACTTCTCCACTATCAGAAATATTGACTTTGATCTTGTTCCGCCCTGGTTTCTGATGTACGCCAAAGAGGTAGTATTGTCTGAAAATAATGCTATTACCTTTCCTCTGACTATCTGTTCGCACTGAAGGAGCGACTTCCATACTGCCAACAGTTCTAGATTGTTTATGTGCAACTCCCTCTCTTGCAGTGACCATACCCCGGAGATCTGCTGGCCTCCCAGGCAAGCTCCCCAGCCTGTCATTGAGGATCTGAAAACAAGGTTAGGTCTGGGCTCACTACTCTTAGGGATGACCCTGTTCCCAGTCTTTGACGATCCTTCCACCATGCTAACTTCTCCCAAAGACTTACTGGGAGTCCCAAGATTCTCTCAAGTAGAGTTGAATTGGTCGCATCCTGAGCCTTGCTAGACTGACAAATCTTTCCAGAGATGCCATGTGTCCCAACAGAGACGGCCATTGCCTTGCTGGAAGCTTCCTTAAGGGCTGGAAGCTTCCTTAAGGGCTGAAATTTTCCTAGAAGCAATAAAAAATTGTCTATGCGTTTCTCCAACGGAAAAACCTGAAAACTGCGAGTGTCTATCCTCATCCCAAGATAGAGAATTGTCTGAGTTGGAATCAGAGCAGACTTCTGAAAATTTATCAATATGCCTAGTGATTGCGCCAGGCAAAGTAACAGATCCTTGGCCCTCAGAATTCCCTTGAAAGAGTTGGCCAACATTAGCCAGTCGTCTAAATAGAGCAGAATTCTCACTCCCAACAAATGACACCATCCCCCTACCGGTGCCAAAATCATCGTGAATACCTGCAGTGCTGTGCACAGGCCGAAGCAAAGAACTCTGAATTGAAATGTCTTCCCTGCGAAGACAAAGCGCAGGAACTTGCGAGACTGAGGATTTATCGGGATGTGGAAATAAGCGTCTTGCATGTCCACCGACATCATCCAGTCGTTCTTCTGTACTGCCGCTAGTACTGTGCTGGGTGATTCCATGGAGAATGGGGTTAGACAAATGAATGTGTTGAGTCTCGACACATCCAGTACTGGACACCAACCTCCAGACGCTTTGGGCACCAGAAAAAGACGGTTGTAAAACCCAGGCGAGTTTCCTGACACCTGCTCTATCGCTTTCTTCTCCAGTAATGATACACCTCTTCCTGAAGTACAAGAAATTTTCCCTGCTGATGTTGATAAGCTGGAAGAGCAATTAGAGACGACGACAGAGGAGGAGGAGACAGAAAAGGAATTTTGTAGCCTTCCTTCAGTACCTCCACCACCCAAGGTTCTGCTCCCAAGTCTCTCCAGACATGCCAGAAGATCTGCAATCGACCTCCTACTGGAACCTGAGGGCATAAAGATTCATTTCTTTCTAAGAAACTTAGCAGTTTTGTTTTTATTGGAGCCTGGTAAGGACCTACGAAAGGGCTTAGTAGCTGAAGACTGCTGAGATGAGGAAGGACGAATTTTCGCTGGAGGACCAGACAGCAAAGAAGGAGCAGGTCTTTTGTTCCCCACTTTTAAAAGATTGTCCGATAAATTCCCATTTTCCTGTACGGAAATATCCTCCCGTATTGCCTTAAATAGAGATGGATTCAGAAGGCGGTCCACAGGGGAACCCAAAATTGCAGCCATCTTCTGAGAAGGAGAGACCTGGTCGAAAGATAAGAGCACAATTGTTCTCTTTTCTTCAAGATCAAATTAGTAAAAGCATGAGAACATTCGCCTGCCGTGTCTGAAATGGCCTTATCCAGGCAAGACAAAAAATCTAAAGACTCTTCCCAAGATTTGATACCCGCTGGCGTCAGTCTTTAAGCTGACGCAGAGAAGCTGCAATAGTACTTAGCGAAAGTTCCGCATAAGACAAAACTTCAATACTTCTAAACAAAGACTTGGACAAAGCCTCTGCCTCTGTACTAGATCGAGACACGCAAGGAAATCAGCATCGTCAACCAAGGACGGTTTCAGCGCCGGCAACGAGCCTGTGTCGTAATAACCAATTGTGCGCGATTTCAAAAACTCCGGAATACTAGAGCTGGCAGACTTACCAGAAGCTTTGTGCGCCAGCCGACGAGATATTTCATCAAAACGTCCTTTAATTGAAGTCGAAAGCTTAGGTTTATTTAAAGACTTAATGGGAGTTGAAATGCTGGAAGACAATAACGACCTGGTTTCTACAGAATCTCTTTCCTCCATCAAATGAGGATAAAGAGAAGTGCAATGCTCCAGTAAGCGCCGAAAGACTGAAGGAGACTCTTCTGACTCGAGATCTTCTTCCGCCAGTTGCAGATTCGAGACGACAGCAGCCGACTCCTCGCGACAAAAATTTAGTTCGATAGGTGAAGAGCCTCCAGGAGAAGTAGTCTGCAGTTGTCTACTAGCGTCGACACCAGTCGGCCAAGTCGAAGCAGAGGCGATACTCGTCGGCAAAGAAAATGGAACTTGTAAGGAGTCTGAGAAGATTCGTCGACACTGAACTGTACCACTTCGTCCGAATGCGTCTCAAGCGGCTTGGGAACGATCCCAGACGACACATCTTTAGAGAGTAAAGCATTTAGAATAGCATCTAGTTTGGAAACAACAGCAGAATCTGTAACCATAGAAGGAAGAGAAAGAGACAGCAGAGTCCACCTGAGACTCTCCAACAGTAGAAGACCTAGGAATAGCAGAGAAAGATTTAGAATGAGACGTAGAAGCAGATTAAATAGGTTCAACTATTGATTGAGTCAATGTAAAAGAATTAGAACAACCCATTATTAATAAACTCTAAACCTAAATTCTTACTCTTGTAGGTTCTAGAAACCTCATTGCTAGCTCTAGAAAAAGGCGATGTTGAAATATTGTGCGAAGACTTAAGCCTACCGAAACGATCTTTCGGCGAACGTGTTAAGCGTGACTGCACGTGAGAGCGTGAAAAGGGAGAAGTAGGAGTCGGAGGGCACAGAACCCCATCGCCCCGAGAACCGACCCGGTTCCCTGGCAGCGGACTTTTCCAACTGTCGCAGGGCAGTCCTAGGCTTGGGCTACATACGGGCGAGGGCACCGACACCTTACCTCTACAAGGGGAACGCGAAAAAGAACGTTCACTATGGAGGGACTCGGAACGGTTTATCATAAATTCAGTTAAACTTTTAACGGAATCTAAAATAAGACTTACATCCTGTTCAAGTTTCTCGATACGCTTTTCCTGAAACGAAAGGGGAGCGGAAGTCGGAGCTACAGAGGAAACGCTAGAACTATCATTATCAGAATTAGGCCTAGTATAAGAAAAAACCGTAGTTTGAGTAGGGGTAATAGCAGACAAAGGCTCAACAGGAATGGGAGAAAAGGTAGTTTTATGCCCTGACCTAATTAACTGCTTCCCTTCTTTTCCTATTTCTAATACTTTTGAACATAATATCCTTAGGCCAATCCTTGCATTCCTCACACCTAATCTCTAGATCACACTCTGTGCCCCTGCAGCTGGTACAAACATTATGTTGATCTATCTCAAATTTAGGCATTCTTGTTACACAATAATCATTCCTACATAACCTAATATTGGTTGACTTACTTCCAGTGGAAGACATCCTAGGATAATTAAATTTACAGTACCGTGATTGAAGAAAAACAGCCAAGATTCACCAAATACCAACATACGCCTATACCTAATGGCGGCAAGGAGAATTCGGACTACAACTAAAAAATTCGAACACACCTGGTGGAGAACAGGTGAAACTAGACAGTCTTCCGGGTCAGCCAAGCAATCGTATTTTCTTTTGTTTTAAATGCCGACTCGCCTATCAGCGTGGAGATATGAGCTAACTTTAACAGTAGGTAAGATTCATCAAAATAATACATATTTCTTGGCCCAGCAGTTTGTGGGGGGAGCTAAAACTAAAGAAAAGGCATGTGGATTGAATTTGCAACCATTTCTTGATAAATAACTTTATACAAAAACTACTTTTTCTTTGGTGAAATAGGTACCTTTTACGTACCGCTTTTTTTGAGATTTTGTAGTGTTGAAAGAAAGACTGGCAAAGAATTTGCAATAACTTTTATTTAATGCAGCTCAATTTTTATTATATGAAAATGATAGAGAGAACCTCTTATATATAATATAAAGACAAGAATGAAATTTAAAAGTACGTATTTAGAACATTATATATGAAAAAAAATCCCCTTTTCTTATACACTTTCATCTATGAGAATCATGTATAAACGAGATGGGTATTTTCATTTGGAAAACTCTTAAAACAAAACTTCATCTAACCACTGCATAGCTTTTTACATTCACAGGTCTTTTTGTACTTGCTTGTTTGTCTTCTTTTCCACTGCCCTTTTTTCTTCAACCAGCAGTCAGTACTTCTTATACAGCAAACAATACAATCAGGCTTGTGATTTTTGTCTACAAATTGAGCAATGAAATGCCTGCCTGTGAATCTGCTTGATAATGGTGATTCCAGTCTCCTCTTACCAATCAGTGGCCTTTTTGAATAACCTTCCAACAATCCATTTACTACTTATTCTCTGAATTTCCTCTGACTTAGATTTTTATTAGGATTTTGGATACCATAGGATATTTTTGCATCCACGAAGGCCACCTCTATAACAAAATGCCATATAACCTGGTACCATTTCCTCTTTCTCTGACTAAAATAGTAAGTTCCACATAGTTGATCAAACCTGTCCACTCCTCCCTTATATTTATTATAATAAGCTTGAACAGATGGTTTATGTATGATTCAATCACCTTTTTTTTATTTTATAGTTACCCCTGTCACACCTGAATCTCCAACACTTGACAACATGTTCACTTTGCCTGTATCCTGCCATGTTGCTGCTACCATTGCATTTTCATCATTGGCCCCATATTACTGGAAGTTCTTTTTTTCATTTTAGCTCTTCCCATTTCCTTGGCAGACCCTTTCCATTTACACGACCAGTGCCACAAGCACCCACAGCTCCCTCCCTTAGCTTACTAAAGTTATCCACAAAGAGTATTTGGCTTTTATTTTCAAAACCTTCAAGTAATGCTAAGGTAACCTTGGTACCCAACCCACCTTTCACTAGGGTGTTGATTAACTATTTCTTTGCCTGTATTTACATTGAAATTTTGGCATCACAAATAGTCTGAAGAACTAAGCTAACCTACATAGCAAGCATAGGCTACATAGTTGTAATACAAAAACAAATAAATCAATCATTTTTAGATAAAAATGTAAAACTAGAGCAGAAAACCAACGGTAATCTAACCTACACAACCTTCCATGTGAAGCAAAAACAAGAGAGGAAATGCAAGAAAAAATAGTATTGACTGGCGTTATGAGTTTAATTTGCATTGCTCAGTCAGTACTCACCTTTCAGCACTTTCCAAATAAGCTGGCTATATCAATCAGCACTTATTTTTCATTTCCTAGACAACGTCCATGAATCCTAAACCTCTAGAACACATTTTTTTTATTTCCCAAGCAATGTCCACGAATCCTAGCCTACATAAAAAAAAACTCTGGAAAGTATTTCTTGACTTGGCAAATCCTCCTCTCTCTCTTTCTCTCTCTACTTCTCTGTCTGTTTCTCTATTTTTATATATTATTATATAGATTTACATATACATATATATATGAAGATAAGTATATGTCTTTAAATGTAACATAAAAACATATACACAGATTCCTGATTCATATATTTGTGTAAATCTACAATCGATTAAAAGACTCAAAATTTAAATGGCCGGTTAAAGGGCCCAACAATAACGTGTAGATTCTGGCCATTATATCTGCTTATGGTAAATTATCAAAACATTACTTTCAACCAGCATTGATTCATAATATAAAAAAATGAATGAATACATAAAACATACCCATTTATAGATAATAAATAAGCAAAATACAAGTCATCTCTTGCCCAGCTGGGCGTAAACATTGAGTTCTCGTTATTGTCATGTTCCGGGATGGCACCAACAGATGGTGCTAGATATTGCCATCAGGTTTTCTATGATTGTAAATTTAAAAAAAAAATGGACCAGTAATTTTAAGGGTAAACATTTTTCTATGTTGGTAAACCAGTGTTGACACTCACCCTTCCACTACAATTATCTGTTATTGCTCAGGGACGACAGCCGCACTCTAAGGGTTAAATATGCTTTAACTTAATTTCATATTTTGTGGGCATACTTACAAATTGCAGAAAAAACTTTAAACATTAACTAAATGTATCCAACTTCCTTTTACATATTTAATCAATTAATACTGACACTGTTCAGGACAACCTTATGAAGCACAAATTTGTGACTTTGTTCAAGGCGCATTATTGTAGAGTACTTGGGACAGTTTTAAAACACTTTTTTTATTTTTATGCACAGGAAGAGCAAAATTTCTGTTGACCTTCCATTCACAGTTTGTTAGATTAGTTTCACATGGAGTATACACTAGTGAAACTCTAAACTTTAAATAAGAAAAACTATTGTTTGACTATTCTCCTGCTTAAAAACATAAATACGCAATAGGTATAGTGAGACTAGCCCAAGTATTATAAAGCAATCAGATTTTTTAATACACTTTGTATGGTATCACAAGTAGCGCTTTTGTATCATAATTATCCTGAACAACAACAGAACCATTGACTGAAAAAGTTCTGTGAAGAGGATGGATGATCATCTTCACAGAACATACTGTAAACATTTTGCTTCTTTATAACAAACACAAGGCTCTGGTTCACTCCACTTAACACATGTGGCAGCCTTTCCTTGCAGTTCTGCCTACATGGTCCTCCCAAATGACCATATTCTTCACAAAAAGAGAATCTCCTCGATCTTTGGATATATTGCTTAATCTTATAAAGTAACCGAGCTGTTTTTATTACATTACATTTGGAAGTGGAACTAAGACTCCATTGATCTTCTTCAATCTTTCCATTCTAATCACACCTTGAACTTTTTAATTTCTCAACAAGTTTCTCTTCTGAATGCATTGTCAGTTGAGGTGCAAATGTCATTCCCTTGGAGCAATTCCAAAAAGCACATACTGAGCAGCATACTTTAACTCCTCAAAGATACGATGATGCTATTAATTTTTCACTTTATTTACTGAGGCCAATTTTACTGTCAATTTTCCATAACCTTCAGATGATATCTTAGGTTCTCGACCAAAACACTTCACAATGTCTCTGTACAAATTAAAAATGTTACAATTAGAATCTTCTAGATAAATGATCAAACATTTATCATAAGAGGTTTCAAATATCCCCGGTCTTATTTCAGATACTTTTCGGGAGCACAGGGGGGTTACAGTGTAATTGTACTAGAGGGTTTCCTAGCCATGTCCAAGCACAGGTGGTCTGAGGAGGGTGCAGAGGTTGTCATCTGTGACAAAAGGTTATCATCAAAGGGTCCAGGGATACTTAATTCCTCATTGCTAATCAAAAAAACTCAAAAGATTCCAGGGATACTTAATTCCTCATTGCTAATCAAAAAACTCAAAGTGAAAGAAAAATTAAATAAATAAACAAATGTGAAAATCTTAAAAAGATATCATCATACTTTCATGGAATTTATTCTAACAAAAGCGGACTCTCAAATGTCTACTCCTTACCCTATCCTATCCTATCTGACAGGGGATGAGACAACACAATTAAATGTAAGCCAAACCCACTTGTTAGGACTGTGGGTATTACAAGAATACGATCAAAACCCTTCCAAACTTTATCATGGGCAAGCTGGACAATATGCTGAGGGTCCTATCCACACAACCAGACCAACCCTGGAAATCACAGCCCAAAATAGTTCTGTCCTTGAGGTATCAATGTGATATCTCTCAGATCCCAACATTATTAGCTAGTTGATGATCCTACCAAAGTTCCCACCACTATTAGCTTTAGATATAAACTCCAGTCCTAGATATGATATCTTTCCCTATTCATCAGAATAGTATAAAAATTTTACCTAAATTACAAAATTCCAGAAGACTTAACCCATATTAATAAGTAGTACAGTAATCCCTCACCTATCGCTATTAATGGGGACCAGAACCAACCGCGATAAGTGAAAAACAGCGAAGTAGGGTTCCCCCTATTTTTTAAATGCGTAGTATGTATACGTAAATTTTTTTTTGTACATGTATACATGTATATGTAAATAATAACTGTATATTCTTATAACAAGATACATAACTCACCTCTATCAATGACGATGATCTTGATAAATGACGATGAAACACCTGTGCAGTATGATGAAGATGAAGATGATTTATACTGCACAGGTTAATGAGAGCTTTACTGCTCCTCAGGTGACGCCTCATTGTCAGTTGTTAGAGGCGGGGGATCACCGACGGCAGCTTCCGATAGAGCTGGAGAAACAGCAGGAGGCAACGTAGTGTCTCGGTAGGAAGACGGAGAGGCAGCAGGAGGAGTAGTATCCGACACTTCTGCAGGAGGTTTTCGGCGCACCAGGAACATCGTGATGGGAAGTTGTTGACGTTGTTTTTTTATCTGAGCAAAGATGCCCTTGTACAATGCCATAACACCATCAATACAATTACTGAATTCGATGGCTCTGACCATGTTGTCATCGATTTCTTGCGCCCTTTGTTGCATAGCCTGTGCCATGTTGCAGAGCTCTTGCAGATTTTCCAATGTAAGGCCACGTTGCTCAGGTTCGTCGTCGTCGTCGGCTGCCTCTTCTTCTTCCTCACTCGCCGATCTTGTCATTTCGACGAGGTCCTCGTCGGTTAGGGGCTCTGAGTGGCAGTCGATCAGTGAGTTGACGTCTTCTGCCGTCATGTCGGAGAAACCTTCGTTGGCTACCAACCGCGCCAGCCTCACAGCCTTATCTACGGCGGAGTGATGAACTTTGTCTGGCGTAAATCCCTCATAGTCATGAACGATGTCTGGCCACAATTTTCTCCAACTTGCATTCAGTGTTTGTTGTTTCATCTCCTTAAGAGCGTTCTGAATGTTGGCCAGGCACGTCGCAATGTTGTACTCCCGCCAATATTTCTTGAGGCTGAAGTCATCGTCGCCTTCGTCGATGGAGGAGATGAGGCCCTCCATCGTGGACCTCGTGTAGAGGGCCCTGAAGGCCCGAATGACCCCCTGATCCATTGGTTGGATGAGGGAAGTGGTGTTGGGCGGCAGGAACTCCACTTGAACCCCGTCGTAATGCAGGTCCGTTGCATGTCCTCCTGCACAGTCCATCAAGAGAAGGACCTTAAAGGGCAGCCCATTTTCCGCGAGGTATAACTTCACCTGCGGGATAAAGCAGTTCACGAACCAGTCGAGTGTGAGGGCTTTAGTTATCCATGCCTTCTTATTACTCATCCAGTAGACTGGCAGCAAGGCTTTTTGTTTTTGTTTTTCAAAGCACGAGGATTCAGTGACTTGTAAATTAAGCCGGGCTTGAGCATGAAGCACGCAGCATTCCCGCACATGAGCAGTGACTATCTTTGTGGGCCTTGAACCCTGGCTTCTTCACTTCGTCCTTGTAAAGGAACGTCCGGGATGGCATTCTCTTCCAAAAGAGACCAGTTTCATCCATACTAAACACCTGCTCCGGAATATAGCCGCCCTCTTTAATTAATTTCGGGAACTCGTCCTCGACGTAACGATGAGCTGCCTCTTGGTCTGCCGAGGCGGCCTCCCCATAAATGGAAAGCTGCGAAGGCCAAACCTCCTCTTGAATTTCTCGAACCAGCCCTTGCTGGCAACAAAACCACGTTTTTCTCGTGGGGCAGGATCATCTTCATCATCGTCATCACCATCATCGTCGTCATCACCATCATCGTCATCTTCGTTCGATCCCCCTTTAGGAACGAGGCTATCATAAAGGGTTTTGGCTTTTGTGCGAATCATGTTGGTATCGAGACTAACCTTCTTTTCCCGACAGTCCGTTATCCACACTGATAATGCATTCTCCATTTGCACAATCTTCTTATTACGAGGAGTCACAACGTGCTTATGTCCTTGGAGAACGTTATTGAGGCAGTTTTACGGATTTTTAATTCGTCTTTTTTTATGTAGCGAACCGTTGAATCATTCAGTCTGTACGTGCGGGCAACAGACGCATAGCTACTGCCTGCCTTGAGCATGTCCAATAACTTCACTTTTTCGTTCACCGTCATCATTTTTCTCTTCTTCTTGGGTTCACCAGAGGATGTAGAGGGTGTAGGACGTTTAGGAGCCATTTTAAAGGGCGTCACAAGCACTATTTTGCACAAAGAAAGCACAAAAATACAGCTAAAACTGTCACGCGGCAAGAGTAGCGACACGAGCGCGAGAGAACAATGAATGCGGTCTTCCTTCGGTGGGCGCTCGGCAGGGTGGGATGCTGGATGCTGGCTAGCGCGTCTCGGCGGCTCGGCCAATCAGCTTGCGAGATTCAAGAGCCGAGATGGCCAGCGAATCAGAGAGGTGTATTTTGAGTTACGCGCCATTTCCGTGCTGATACCTGATGTTCTAATGTACTCTCTCTGCCTTCTGCTAGCGCCCGCGCCATTTTTTCTCAATTTTGAATTTTTGATGAATACTTTTGAAAATTCCGCGATGCACTGAGGGCACGAAACTTGAGGCGCGAAGTAGCGAGGGATTACTGTAATATGCAAAACTCTTAGACTCAACCCCGGGAACAAATTCCAGGGGTTCAAGAGCCTCCACACCACATCAAGATGGTCCCAAGTCAAAGGGGAATGTGTGCTGAAGAACACCATCTCCTTTAAAAGTAAACAGGTCATCTCCACAGCTCATGAATGCACCTTAAGAGTTGAAAACCTCCAACCTTGAAGGCCAGGGGTTATGAGGTTAGGGCAGTATAAACTTCACTAGCATTTGAAGTAATATCTAAGTTACTTCTATTATTTCTTTCTGCCTTTTCAAGGTCTCCCTCTGCCTTGTTTGAAAACTCTGGGACCTCATATAAAAAAAAATCTCTGAATGTCTACCCTACTGTACAGTAGTGGCCTCAGGCTAAGTTTTACAAAATGGCAAATTTTTAATTCATTTGTATTTTTCATAGCTGACAAACCTGACGTCCTAACAGTAAGATAAATCTTCTGGTGTCAACTGGAAACTGGTTGAAAACAATAAAAAAATGCATGGAATCTGTGGCATCTGGCATCCAATTCGAGGCTTAGGTGGAAGCGAGTCAGAGACCATGCTTGAACCTAGTGACACACCAGTCTTCTTCCAACCCAGGATGAAACATACGAGGGGTGGCTAGAGGTGGGCAGTCAATGTTTATACCAAAGGTTTGTTAGCAATGAAAAATACAAAATAATTAAAAATTTGTTATTTTATATGCAGAACAAACCTTCAGTCTTAACAGTAGGATAAACTCACACCTGGAATGAGGTCTGAGAATCCTGAACCGACCAAAGGTTCGGCCCACCTGATCATTCTTCTTAGAAATGAGAATTCTAAAGAAGAGGACCTCGAGATGTTAGATATGTGGATATCTAACACCCAGTTACCGGGTTTAAATACAATGACACATGTCTAGATTCACTGCATATACTTAAAGTCAAAAAGAACTATCCGTTCAAGCAACAAACCATGTTATCCACAAGAAATGGATCTGTCACCAACCCACACTCCCCTTACTGTAGAAAGGAGTTGAAGCTACTGAAAAGCAGATTTGTATGTAGTATGGAACATGAAAAGTGCTGTAACAGTATGGCTACAATGCTCACCTGCATCAAGCCAGTTCCAGAGTATGATGTGTCTATTCTTCAAAATGCCCTACTCCACACAATCATCTTAGGTACCGTATGTTACAAACTGTCCTGCCAGGGGCACAGGATGAGTTATACTTGTTAATCAGCCACCACTGGATCCAAAGAAAAAGTGCCCAAGGATCTGTGGGCAACAACCTTCAGGTAGAAAAAAGTGAAAGTGGTTTGGCGTAGTCAGGAACCAGCATTCAAAATTCTATTAACTGACAAGTTTTTCTTAAATGCTAGGGAGGAACCTATTCCTCTGATGCCATGTGTTCTGCATGCACAAACAGGTGACAGAACTTGATGATGATGAGTAGGCTTGCCTAATCACCTCATGTAGTTAAACAAAAACGTATTCTCGGACGCCTCTTTCTTGGCCTGGCCCATGTTAACAAAGTCTATGACACCTTGGCTCTAGGTGACGAGTCCTTTAGATAACAACGCAGTGCTCTGATGGGGAAAAGCAGAAACTCTTGAAGGTTGCGGATAACAAACTCCACACCATAAGGAATGTAAAAGGAGGCAAATCTGTCATTGTAAATCAAGGGAATCTGGGTATTAGCTACGAATTCCAGGACAAATTTGAAAGCTACTGACCCAAACCCCTTGTGAGTTTAAGTCATAATCTTGACCATGGAGCTCTCCAACTCTTCCAAGGAGGCCAAGGTCAGAAGGAAAACTGTATCCAAAGTCAGTTTCCTGTACGACGATTGATGCATGGGCTCAAATGGAGCTCAAGTGAGACTACTTACTACCACAGTAAGGTCCCATGAAGGAGGTCTGAGTTCCCAAGGTGAACAAGACTGCTCAAAACTCTCGAACCACACAGAGAATTCCCAGGGCAAAGTGTTGTCCACATCTTTCAGATGAAAAACTGTAATAGTGGACACCAGTAGCCCTTGCCATTATAAACACAAAGAATTTCCTCTCTTCTGAAGAAGATCCAGAAGATCTTTATCCATTAAACAGAGACTCTTGAGTGGAGAGAAATCCCTTTGATGACACAAATCATAGCAGACAGCTTATCTTGCATATGGCTGACGAAGATCCTCTGAAGTAGCCTAACATCTGAGTTGCTGCTCTGCAAGAAAGATCTTTTGCTTGAAAGATGTACTGGACAGACTCCAGACATAAATAGATAAAAGATAATACTGATTGCTGCTATCTTTCCACATGATGTTGGCAGAGAAGGTTGTGCTAAGGTGGAATCTCTCTCGGCACTACTGAGAGAAGAGAAAATGACCCTAGAACCACTCTGCTTGGGGCCACAAGGTTTCTTAGTTTAACCGACCACTGAGCTGATTAACAGCTCTCCTAGGGCTGGCCTGAAGGATTAGATGCTTTTGTGTGTCTAGGAACAAACTGGTTATTAGCAATGGGACCTACAGTTTATTGTGGGATCTGAACCACATATCGAGAAATTAACTTCTAATTACCAGAAACAAAATTCCTCTGACTCCAAGTTGGCAGAGCAGAGGAATCAAACTCAGGACTACCAAATCGGTAAACGAGCACTTAAACCACTAGTCCAATAAGGAGGAACTGGGGCCACAAGGAGCTATTTGGGTCATCCTAAGACTTTGGAACTCATACTCTGTTAAAGACATGACGGAACAAGCAGAACAGAGGAAATGCGTAACATCCCCCAGATTCACATATCTGAATCTTCCTTCTCTTCGTTATAACACTGTTCTAAGTGTAAATTCTGGAGTATACGCTCCTAAATTTCTTGGAAAAGGGTATGAGAACAATGCACATGTCTTCTATTTGGAATGGAAAAAGTACCACAATTTTACAAATAAGGACGCTTTCCAAATAAACCATAACCCTCTTGTTTGCATTAAACACTGGGGATCAATCTTATTTTACCTTCAGAAGTGGGGCTCAAATCCTCCAGGTTGAATGGTTCATGACAATGAGAGAATAGCCCAACTAAATACTGTAGCTACCCATGCTACTGCCAAACAATAGATTTGGCATCAAAATTTTGTACAAACCCATTACATTAAATAAATCGGCCCTCTTAAGAGTATGCCTCTCACAGGAAGGTCAGATATCACAGAGAGTGACACTTTTCTGTGAGAGATGAAAACTGAAACCCAGATGGCTTGCTGCAGACAGGCAAGCAGATGGATGACCTCCTTTCATACAAATGTGCATGTTGATCTAAATCTGAAGCAAGACTGACTGACAAACTTGAATGTGTGAAAGTCACCATCTTGAAGGCTAGATGTGTCTGAAGAGTTACGTACCTACTGCAACACTATGCTCCAGTAAAATAATAGGTTTGTACAAAAATTTTATCTTAAAAAAACTGTACGCTTATTACAAACATAGAGGTAGTAAAGGCCTTCTGAACACATAAACCTTTTTCTAGATAAAAAGAAAACACTTACGTTTTTGCGCTGGCTTCCACAAACATCAAGCCATTCTCTTCTGCAAACTGCTTAGCTTCTTCATACGTAACATCTCTCTGAAATAGCATTGAGTATATCATGTAGAAAAGTGATATATGTATATAATAATATTATATATATATATATATATATATATATATATATATCTATATATATATTATATATAATATAATATTATATATAGATATTATATATATAATATATATATATACTACAAATAAAAAAAGGGGCATTTTTAAATCACTGACCTTGGAGGAATCTAATAGATGTAGGTGAGGTCTTAACAATTAACACTAACAACATTTCCTTTTAAAACAAAAATCCATCATAACACATAGAGAAACATAATAAACACTCATACTTTTTTTTATACAATTCTGTTTACTATTCTAAAAACATGACATAAAATGAATTAGCAAAAAATCATTTACACAAAATACTTCACAGTAATGCGAATAAACTTTATTTGTTAAAATAGGTCTAGTACAAGTTTTTATATCAAGACAATTTTTTTTATACAAACCCATCAATTGTATGCAGCCTTTGTAGTCTGAATATTCATATAACTGTTATTACAAAATGATCCTTATAAAAAATTCTTTCCCCATCATCTTGCTTTTTAACTCCACTAGAAGCTTGAAGTCCAGAGCTGTCAAATATGTCAAGTAATGTGACAGATGGGTGTGCTGCCAATTAGTGGTCAATAATTTTTACATAATTCTCTCTCTCTTTCTCTCTCCATATGTATGTGATCTTCACACACTCCTATATTTTCAACAACCATTTTTCTTTTTCTTTTTCAAGTTCCTCATTGGACAAGTGGTTTTTGCGCTCAGCTATCTATCCGGTGGTCCGAAGTTCAATTCTTGGCTCGACCAACGCAGAATCAGAGGAATTTATTTCTGGTGACAGAAATTCATTTCTTGATGTAATGTGGTTTGAATCCCACAAAAAGCTGTAGGTCCCGTTGCTAGGTGACCAATTGGTTCCTAGCTACATAAAATTATCTAATCCTTTGGGCAAGACCTAGGAGACCTGTTAATCAGCTCAGTGGTCTAGTAAAACTAAGATATACTTAATTTCTTTTTCAAAGGGCAATGAAATCACAGTAACTTTAATTTCATTTAAAAGTTAGCTTTATACAGAGGGGGCATGGTCATATTTAGTGTTCAAACTCTAGAAGTAAGCATCTATGAGCATTTTTAGAGACCATGCCAAACTTATGTGAAAATTTCCCTTGCCCGAGGAGGTCTGGAACCTAACCTTGTGTAAGTTCTGGGTATTACTGCACCCAAAATCTTCATGAGAGAGAGAGAGAGAGAGAGAGAGAGAGAGAGAGAGAGAGAGAGAGAGAGAGAGAGAGAGAGGCTCTTCTCACAGGCTTGTGTGAGTGAACGGTTTTGTCAAAAGATCTTCAGCAGGTGGCCCTGAAATCCATTTCAATACTACATCTAAATTCCAAGAAATGGTATCATAACTTACTTGTTGTGTGAAATCCATAGATTTAGTAAGGTCACTTACATCTTGATTTGATGACACATCCAGTTCTCTATGCTTAAAGATTGAACTAAGCATAGGTCTATAGCCTTTGATTGTAGACGTCAAAAACTTCCTGGACTTCCTCAAGTAGAGAAGGAAATCAGCAATTTGACTTATAGAAGTTTCAGAAGAGGACACTTTTTGTCTGTTACACCATTAATATTGATATGATTTATTAGATGAAGGACGTCTTCACTGGGCGATAGCCTTTGCAGCTGCTTTCGAAAAACCTTTCGATCTAACGAGGTGCTCCACAGTCTGTACCCTGTCAGAGCCAGATCGGACAACCCTAGATGGAACTTCTGACAATGAGGTTGTATGGGAAGACTGTTTTTGAGGTAATAGCCTAAGGTAATTGACTAATCATTGCATCAAGTCTGGGAACCACTCTTTCCCTGGCCAAAAGGGGGCCACTAGATTCAATGTTACATTCTGGTTAGAGACTAATTTGTTTACGACCTCCCTGATCATACTGAAAGGTGGGAAGGTGTAGACGTCCAGACCTGTCCAATCTTGCAGCATTGCATCCGTCTTCCAAGTGAGAGGGTCCGAGTGTATGGTCCCTGTTTTCCCTCGCAATAGGGGGGAAAGGACTTGCAAACTTAGAAAAATCGCTCTGAACTCCTTTACATTGATGAGGGAACTTCTGAACTTCTCCGGCCAAGTTCCCGACACCTACCTGTTCCCCAGATGAGCTCTCCAACCTAGGTTTGAGGCATCAAAATACAAGTCTAGGTCTGGGTTCAACGGAAGAAGAGACTTCCCCTCTTGCTGCCTTCCTTCTGATGCCCACCATTGAATATCGTTCTTGATTTCTGATGTTATCGGGAACGCAAATGAGTCTTGAAAAGATTTCTTGCTCCAATTTGCTTTTAGAAAAACTTGAAGTGACCTCATGTGGAGTCTCCCTAGTTTCACAAACTTTTCGACCAAGGCCAGTGTTCCCAGAAGACTCAGCCGTTGAGCCGCCGAGCATTCCTGAAGGGAAAGAAACCATCTGAAACAAAGGAGACAAGAGTTTATCCTTTTGGGGGAGAGAAAACCCAAAAATTCTGAGCATCCAGAATCATTCCCAAATATAGATTCCGTTGAGTAGGAATGATCCGAGATTCCTCCATGTTCATCAAAATTCCTAGTTTGTTGAGTTTTTGATTGATCTTCCAAGCACTTGTCCTTTGACTGAGCTCTGAGTAGCCAGTCATCCAAAGAGAAGTTCACTCCTAATAGATGAAGCCACTTTGCCAGTGGAGCCAGTATGCAAACAAAGACCTGTGGTGCTGTCGACAGGCTGAAGCATGGCGCCCGGAATTGGAGAACCTTTCCTTGAAAAACGAAGTGGAGAAACTTTCTGGAATCCGGATGTACTATAGGGACATGGAAATACGCATCCTTCATGTCCATGGTCACCATTCAGTCCCCTCGATGTATGGAGGATATGATTGACCGATTGGTCTCCATATGGAATTTCATTTTGAGAACGAACTGATTCAAAGCGCTCACATCTAAAATTGGTCTCCAGCTCCCCAATGCTTTGGGGACTATGAAGAGTAGTTGTAAAATCCTTCAGAGTTTAGATCTTCCACTATTTCTACTGCTCTCTCGTGAAGCAGTGACTCTACCTCTTGAGAGCTGCAAACTTTTCTGATTTTGCTGAGTAGGCCGGTAATGTTATCGGCGAACTGGCCAAAGGTGGGCCTTCTTCGAAGGGAATGACATACCCCTGCTGCAACACCTTGACTACCCAAGGTTCTGCTCCTCTCAAACTCCATTCCCTCCAAAAAAGGCTCAACCTGGCTCCTACAGGCATGTGAAGGACATGCTCCTTACATCTTACTTGCTGTCTTGTAGGCAGTTTTCTTGATAGACCTGGCTGGAGGTATAGGTTAGTACAGGGTCTTTGCTGGCCTCTCTGTCTTGCTACACGAAAATCTTGGGGTTGAAGAGAGAAAGACCTATTAGGGTTAACTTGACGCTCCCTAGAATGCTTTGACGATTGCGCCAAAAGATCGTTGGTTGATTTCTTCTGTAGCGACGACAAAGTCTGATGTACTACTTCTTGTGGGAAGAGGCGTTTCTTGTCCAATGGGGCAAAAAGCAAAGACAACTTCTGTCATGGTTATGCTTTAGTAGTAAAGGAACACCACAAATCCCTCTTCTTCAAGATGCAAAATGAGACCAGAGATGCTAACTCTGCTGATCCGTCTCTAACAGCCTTGTCCGCACAAGACAGTACCCCTAACAAGTCTGCTGCGACGTCTTCTGCCATCACCGGGCCATCTTCCACCTTCCTCACTTATGCCCCGCTTGTCCAGTCCAAAAAGCTATATACTTCTAATACTTTGAAAATACTCTTAGTAAGGTAATCCATTTCCACGGACAAGAGCATGACTTTAGCTGATGAAAAGGCCGAAAGGATAGCAGTCGATAAGGCTCGAGAAATCCCCCTGGAAGGAGGCAGATGCTCCCAAGGAAGGAGATTCTCCTGTGTTGTAAAAATGGTGACTTCTTAATCAGCTTGGCAAAAGAAGCTTTACCCATCTCTCTCTACGACGCTAACCAGGAGTCCACATCTCTCAAAACTTTCTTTGTTGACAAAGAGAGTACCAACTTGGGTAGAGTCAAATCGTCTGAAGCAGGTTTCCTTATTACGAAAGTCGAAGCCAGTGAT
Source organism: Macrobrachium nipponense (assembly GCF_015104395.2). Lineage (NCBI taxonomy): Eukaryota > Metazoa > Arthropoda > Malacostraca > Decapoda > Palaemonidae > Macrobrachium > Macrobrachium nipponense. Next base: position 17,429,329 of record NC_061109.1, on the reverse strand, counting down.
GCATGCTGGAGCTGCAGGCGAGAAAAAACCCGAAAAGTTGTTGAAAAAACACATTAACAACACCGAGTATGCAGACGAAGGACTTGAGTCCTGTTCCTCCTCCCGCTTCTTCCATTTGAGAAGGTGTTGGAGCTTTCATCCAATTGCCCTTTCAAGCGAGTGAGCGAAGGATCCTGAGTCGAAGGTATCCCACAACTGATGTTGGTCGTTCTGCTGTATGAGAGCGCCGCATCATATCTGGAGAATAACATCCAGAAGTCCAAAGTAATTCCAAGATAGGTTTGGATCTTGAGAGCTATGCAAATTGAGACCGGGAAGACAACAAAGCAGGTGGCAACACCACATAGCTGCACGAAGGTTGAGGACTGAAGATGTCCTCTTTCTTCCTCTTAGACTGGACTGTCTCTTGAGGGGGGCACGACACGTCTTGAAAATGCTCACGACGACTCTTGCTAGGAGTCGAGCTGTCCGACTTCAACGACAGATCTGTCGACACCTGGCAATTGCCAGCAGGTTCAACTGAGGGGGCAACTGCCTGGGGGCAAACCCCACCGGCCTCCCTTCAACCTCCGGTATGACTTCTTCCCGGTGCGGGGGAGTGGGACAGTGACCTTCATATAGGAGCACCAGCAGGCCGGACAGCCACTTCCTCTACACAATCACTATACACTTCACTAACACTTTGATTGTCTTTTCCTTTCAAGCTTTAACATAAGCACTACGTTCCATCATCACAATTGCCCAAAATTCAAACTTCTTATCGAATTTTGACTAGAGGCTAGTCATGGTGTTGGGATCGGGAGTAAGCAAACCTGGAATAGGAGTTATGACAGGAGCAGGAGGAGAAATGATTGGAGAATCAACAGGAATTACAGCGAAACAATCATGTTATCTTCTATCAATTAAGCAGCCTAAATATTATCTAAACTAGATCTACTTTTTGCCCTAGCAGCTGCTTTCCTCTTTCTGTCCTTATCCATCTTGTCCTGAAGGGACCTAAAGATTTTCCCTTTCTTGTCATCCCAATCATAACATTCAGCACAAATATTCTCTTTCTTGCACATTTATTACATCTGGTATGTGAATCATAGCAAGATTCAGCTAACCTGGTCTTACAACCATCTACACAAAACCTAACACTAGTTGTGCTAGAATCTGACATACTGTAAAGAATGCACTAATGCAAAACAACACAGAGTACTTCACTGAGAACTCCGAATTCATCAACACAATCTGTTGAAAAAAAAAAAAAAAAAAAAAAAAAAAAAAAGCAGCTGCCTAAAACCACCAGTGTTCACCAGGAGCCGCCAGAAAATGAATTGAAGCTCTCTGCCAGGTTGTTAGTGTAAATTTTCAACTGTTAGGCTGCCATAGGTAGAAAGCTCTCTGCTATATAATTACTGGGTAATTTCCGTATACAAAAGCAAATATTTCAAGATAAGTTTGAACCTGTCTCAGGCAAAATATTCCCGAAATCAAGTTTGAGAGATTGGTTTATGGTAAGTGTCCCAGTAATAAAAGCATTTATTTCTCTAATGTTGGTGTGCCCATCTGTAATCTCATTATGAACTGTTGATCATGGATGGCACTGCAAATACTCTCTCCTATTTGATACAAATGCATCACTGTAACTACTGATTTCATTCACTACTATCTGCAGGAAAGAATCAGGAAAAAATAAATTGAAATGAGCAAGGGGGGGGGGGGGGGGGAATTGTCGACATGTGGAGAATATAAAGGTCCTGGGGTGGCACTAAAAGGTGCTGGAATAGGGCCAGTGTCCTCACTATTGAGGCACGCTCACACACCACCTGATGCACATGCAGCATCAGTTTCCCTTTTGGAAGATGATCCGTCATCCTCATCACTGCCCCTTTCTGTTTCAGTGGCAGTATCCTCAGAATCTGAAACTTCCTCATCACTTGTTTCATAAAATGAAATGTCGGTAAATTCACTAAAGTTTTCATATGAAACTATAGGGATGCCTTAACTTCCAACTTACAATATGATATTGTTATGATACAATAAAGTTTGTTCATGAATCTTACCTGCCAGATATATATATAGCTGAATCCCACCTTTGGAGGAAGGGGGAGACAGATTCGATTTTGGGAAACAATTGCATATATATGATTGATATTTTGGTTCCTTAACTGTTAGCATAGCTGACTTCGTGAGTACCGTCACCCAAGTCTGCTTCTGCTTTACTAGAGACTCCAGCTAGGTAGTGACCTGTGAAGCTGTTGAGTTCTAGAGGATCTGTCAATGGGGGCGTGACCACAATGCAACTAGATCCTATATTATAGACCTCCAATTTCGGTACTGCATTCCTAGAGGTGCCAGCAAGGACGTGACCTGTGTAGCTGGTGCGCTCTAATGAACTGTCACGGGGAGCGTGACCACAATGTGACAGATCATATAGGTGTTGTTTAGACACCGAATGCTGTTAATGCTTCACTGGAGGTGCCAGCAAGGACGTGACCTATGTAGCTGGTGCGCTCCAGATGATTTGTCAATGGGGGCGTGACCACACTGTGACAAAAACATTTTACCCTACTATGAGGGCGAAGCAAAAACATTACCACCTGACCTAGCCTATCTGGTTAAACTTCGTAAAACCAAGGCTAATGGAGGGAAGTCCGCCTAAGGCGGCCTACCCAAGACCACAAAAAACTAAACACCTACATAAACATAATAAAAATAAAAAATAAAAAGAAATAAAATTAAAAAGTCCAAACTAACATATTATTTTCTAAAAGATAGGAAGATGCTACTCTCTGTCCCCAATATATTGTCTGCTGCGACATATGGGCCCAAAGAGTAGCAGTTTCTCGTATGAATCCTCACCTCCTGAAGGTAGTGAGAGGCAAACACTGAATTACTACACCAAAATGTGGCATTCAAGATGTCATTGAGTGCCATGTTCTTTTGGAAGGCTACCGACGTAGAAATAGCCCTCAGTCCATGCGCATTCACCTTCAACACTTTCATATCACTGTCTTGACAGGATGAATGCACTTCCTTTGAGGGCCCCTCAAGAAGAAAGCAAAGCATTCTTTGACACCGGTAACCTTGGATTTCTGACCAATCACCACAAGTTATAAGAAGGACCTCTTATAAACCTTGGTTCCTATCTTTTCAGACAGAGGGTTGACTTCCTAGCTATTGCTTAGGAGTCTGCTTCGTCTCAAGAGCCTCAGCGAGGATGTGACCTATGGGTAAGAGTTCTTGTGGGTTTGCCGATGGGGTCTTATCCACTTACTCGGCAAAGCCTAACTGGCATTTGTCAGTGGGTGCTAATCCACTCATATGACCATATACCTATGCCTATTAGCATATAAGGCACAACACCGATCCCGATCACCTGATCCTAACACGAGGGTTAGCGCTTAATTTTAAAAAGCGTTAAACTAAAAATTAACTCACTAGTTAAGGATCCAGTGTCGGCTCCCTATCCCAGCAACGTATCCGCCAGACACGAACAACCAAGAGAAAAGGATCTCTTGTAGGTTGAATTGACATCCTTCGTGTAACGGGAGGTCAACACAGAATTGCATCTCCCGTAAGTGACAGCTCATATGTCCTTTATGACATATTGTTATGGAACCAAGAAGAATTCATAAAAGCTCGCACTTCATGCATAGGTTCGAATGGACTGGACATGAGGAACTTCAGAACTACATCCAAGTTCCAAGACGGCAACTTGGGGTTGTTGAACCTTCATCGTTTCGAAAGATCTCAAGAGATCGTGAAGGTCTCTGTTGTCCGCCAAGTCCAGGCCTCTGTGTCTAAAGACAACTAAAAGCACACTCTTATAACCCTTGATTGAGAGGACTGCAAGTTTTAAGATCCCTTCTCAGAAAAGGAAGTCAGCAATCTGGCTCACAGGTCGTGGTGGAGGAAAATGCGTTCTTCTTGCACCAACTCCTGAAGACTATCCACTTCGATTGTACACTGCGTTGGAAAACGCTCTTCTTGCACTGGCGATAGCTTTCGCCATTGACGTATAAAAGCCTCTCGCTCTGGCCAACTTTTGGATAGTCTGAATGCAGTCAGAACTCAGAGCGAAGAGGCTTCTGAGGTACCTCTCGAAGTGGGGCTGTCTGAGTAGATCTGTCCTTACTGGAAGCGTCCTCGGGAAGTCTACTGCAAAGGCCATGACCTCTGTGAACCACTCTCTCGCAGGCCAGAACGGGGCGAACAAAGTCATTCTCGTCCCTTCCGACACCGCAAACTTTCTCATGACTTCCCTAAGATCTTGAACGGGGAAAGGCGTACAGGTCCATCCCCGTCCAGTCCCAGAGAAGTGTGTCTATCGTCACTGCAGCTGGGTCGAGTACTGGGAGGAGTCAGAATACAGTGGAAGCCTCTTCGTTCTGGACCGTCGCAAAGATATCCACGAGCGGACGTCCCCATAACCCCCACAGCTCTTGGCATACCTCCTGATGCAGAGTCTACTCGGTTGGCAGAAGTGGACCCCGTCTGCTGAAGAGATCTGCCCAGACAATCTCTACGTACTCATGCTACAAACTTCGTAAGGATCATGACGTCCAGTGCCCTTGCCCACAGCAAGATCTCCTTTGCCAGAGCAAAAAGGGACTGAGACTGTGTTCCTCCCTATTCTTCAAGTACGCCAGAGCTGTGGTGTTGTCTGAGTTGACTTGGACTATTCGACGAGAGACTTTTTCTTGGAAAAACTGGAGAGCTAAAAAGATGGCTGCCATTTCCTTTAGGTTTATGTGCCAGGACACCTGTCCCCTCTCCAGGTGCCTGCCACTTCTTTCCCCCTAATGATGCTCCCCATCCCGTGGTGGACGCGTCGGAGAACAACACTAGGTCGGGGCTCTGAAGCTTGAGAGACGCCCTCCGACAGCTACACTGGATCTAGCCAACATTTCAAGTGATGTTTTACCTCTCTGAAATTTCCAAGATCATGTGTAGATTCTTGTTTTCTTTCCAATTGTACTTGAGAAAAAAAATTGTAACGGTCTGAGGTGCAGTCTCCCCAAGGAAACAAACTTCTCCAGCGAGGAAATGGTCCCCAGTTAGACTCATCCATTCCCTCACCGAGCACGAATCTTTCCTTAGGAAGGCTAACACTTTGTCTAAGCCTTGCTGCTGACGTCCCTGGGACGAAAAGCTCGAAAAGCCACTGAATCCATCTGAATCCCCAGATACACGTGGATTGGGTTGGGATCAGATGTGACTTTTCGAAATCACCAGTAGTTCCAGGGACTTCACCAACGATTAAGTTGTTTGAAAATCCTTCAGACACCGCGTTTGAGTGGAGGCATGAACGAGCCTGTCGTCCTTCGAAGATAACAATTGCGAAGGAGAAGACTGAGGGGCCGCAGGCTGAAAACTATTCTTCAAAAGAGGCTCGAAGCCATCGAACCAAGACCTCTTCTTCTTCTCAACTGACACACGTTCGGGAAGATGGTAACCGTGCTCTCTAGACAACCTCTGGCGAGCTGCATGAAATCTAGAGAGCAAGGCAACTGGCGAATGAGCGGAACGAGGAGAAGGATAAGGGACTGCCTGGACTCTTGATTGGCAGCCTATCATCCTTCCTCTCGCGATGTGGCTTTGCCTTTCTCACTGCAATCAACAAAACAAGTTGTTGTTGCAAAGACACAATCATCCTTTTCGATGGAGAACATTCCTTCTCAGGCAAAAGGCTGATCCTTTGAGAAGACGATGGGCGAGGGGAAGCCCTCCTCCTTCTCACATGGACCGCCAAGGATATATCTTAGGAGCGACCGAAGCGCTCAAAAGCATACTCATCGGAAGACGTCCTCTCCGGTGAAGATCGCAACACAGTAGAAAAGAGAGAGGACGTGAAGCGTCCCCCTCCCTGAGACATACATCATACATCTTAGCTCTCTTTTACTGCGGAAAGCCTTCCAATTGCCCAGGAGACGACTGCAAAGCAGAAGGAGCTAACGGACGAGAAGCGTCCCCCTCCGAGGAACCAAAGACGATGGCCGCCTGTGCGACCGATAGCGTCTTCGTTCTCCTCAGAGGGAGCGAGACCCTCCGAGAGTTCCAACTCCTGCGCGGGGAGGACGTCTCTGAAGACTAAAGTAATCTTTCAAGATTCAAACTTCTATGGAGATTATGAGCCATGACAGTCACCTATAGACGAATCTTGACTATGAGAGATGTTCAGGAATCATTTCTAGATCATCTATGCTATTCCAGTTTTTCTGCAGGAAAAACTGGAGAGGTGTGAATTTCAGTCTATTCAGGGAAAACAAACTTCTCCAGCGAGAAATGGTCCCCTGCAATTCATTCATTCCCTCACCGAGCATGTTCCTTCCCTAATAAGGCTGCGTTTCACTTAAACAGGAGTAATTTGAAGACACTGTAGAAGATTGTTCATTTGTTTCTTCCTAAAAGTCTCCTTCCTGAGATCCATTACTATTCTCTGATTCTCGGCGAATGTCTGAAGAAGCATTACGTTGTGCGTCCATCCAAGCGTCCTGCCGAGCGTCGCGCTCGGCGCTGTCGTATTTGGCAGCGGAAGGAGTCCCCTTCATAATCGAGCAAGGGACGTCTCGGCGAGCTAATTGACTGCATCTCTTGCACATCATTCTTGTTTCGAGGGAAATCATGTGTGCTATGCCGCTGTAGACTCGGACAGAATTCTGTTACCATGCGGTAAACAGAACCGAAAAAGGTCTAATACTATATATATACACATATACATTTACACATATATATCTATACTACATACTATATATATATATATATATATATATATTATATATATATATATAGTATATATATATATATATATATATATATATATATATACACATATATATATATATATACATACATATATATGTACACATACACATCATATATATATACACATTCTACATACACACATATATATATATTGTATTTATTTTATTATTATTATATTATTATTATTATTATTATTATTATTTTTTTTTTTTTTTTTTTTTTTTTTTTTTTTTATGAAAAATTCTTGCAAAGTGAAGATGTTCAGCCATGTATGCTAGAATTCCCCTCAACCCGAGGCTAAGGCCGTGATTGTAGGGTAGAAATACGGTTAGTCCGTCAATCCCGCAGGAGAGAGAGAGACGTAACCTACTGCGCATGGCAGACAATCAGATGGAACTGAGCACTGGCATTACGCATTAGTGACAGCAGACTCAGAGAACGTTCGTCGTTCTCGCACTGCTCTGCCTGAGTTGCCACCTACACCATTCTACGAATGAATAGGTTTACTACCCTTATAGAGCAGAAACCAAAATCCATCAAACTGATATATTTAAGCGAAACTGAATTTGATAAATATAAAAGGCTAACTTGGTATTGTCCTAACAATACCTTAAATGTTTAAAAATAGGGAAACCGGCAACCCCTGAATAGTTGCAGGGAGAACCGATTAAATGTAATAAGAATAATCGTACTCTCGGTTGTACTCCGTAGGAGTAACTATGGTATGAGTATATAACTTGAACCATACAACCATTTGATAGTAATATGACGTAAGGGCAAAAATAATATTACTATGATACAACATCGCTTGTTCACCTTTACCCGGCAGATATATATATACATATATCTGACTGGTAAGTTTTATGAACAAACGTAGAGTATTTTAGACACTTGGACAGCTACCTCCCTACTACATTCTGCCTCACCGAGGTAGGGAGAGCCATCACGCGGTAGTGTTTTGTCAATGAGAAATTATACGCTTACGCGATAGAATGAACACTCATGGCATTATCACTATACTTCACTACACTACTATAACTTTCCAATGCAAACATGATTCCAGGCTACGCAAAGATTTAAGAATCACAGATAGGGTATTACCCTCCAAAGACACTATTGTAGGGCCCGAAGGCATCACAGGTCTTTGGAGGGATAAATTCTACTGGACGGGTAACTTGTGTTACACGCCTGGAGGAAGACCTCCTTACACTATCACGTTCTAGTTTACGTACCTATGATTCATAAGCCTTCCACGCAGAATCAGACATATTTTCACACTCGTTGCAGCGCTCATCAAACATACAAACATGTTTCCTACAATTCGCGCACACTGTTTGAGGGTCTACCGAAGTTTTCGGTAGCCTAACCTTGCATTCTTCCACACAACATACTCTGGCCTAGTCGAACTAGATCCAGACATCGTAAGTTTAAGGAAAAATCAAGCCAAAATAAAAACAATCCACAATTAGCGTATGCCTACCACCGATCCTAATCAAATAACCAAAAATCAATCGGGATACTCAAGTGACCAAAAGAGTTCCAAAATCCAATGACGGAGGTGCAGAAACACTTGTTTTCTGCACCGGCGACAGAAAATATCTGACAGAAAATGGGAATGGTTCCTTACGCCCGCCTCCCAGCGGCGGGAATGGGTACTACCACCTGGCCGACCACTGCGTGTGCCGGGAGTTTTGAAATTCTGTCGGACTTCGGAGAATACAGCTATATATATATATCTGGCAGGTAAGATTCATGAACAAAAAACAAGGTAACTCAACATTTTGCAACTAATTCACTGATACATGATGCATTTACACATTATCTGCATTTTCTCTCTATGACTCAGACAGGATGCATTAACCATTAAGAACATTAACAAAAAATATGCATAAGTGACAACTTGCTTACCTGTGCATCTAAATCTGCCTTATTTCCAATCAAAAATATAACAGTATTTGGGTTAGTTAAGTTCCGGGCATCGGTTAACCACGAGCTAAGATGATTATATGTAGATCTTCTAGTAATGTCGTAAACCATCAAAGCTCCAGCAGCACCACGGTAGTATGACCTATAAAACACAAAAAATGCACATTTTTATGGCCTATAAAACACAAAAAATGCAAATTTTTAAGACAATTTATAATTTTCCTAGATTAATATACCTTCAGTTTTTTTTATAGGGAATAACTCCAATGAATTTTCATACCACTGTTAATGCTTGGTAACCAGATAGGTAACTAGCTGCAATTAAGTAAGGGATCTAGAACATATGCATAAGTGGAATAGGCTTTAGGGATTGAAGTTTAACCTTTTTAAAACAAAGTATGAGTCAATCCAAATCACTTTTGCCTTTGCACCCTGATTTACATTAAAATTGCATGGTTTTAAAGGTCTCTTAAAGATTTTAGGCAAGTACGTATAACTTTTGATAAGATATAGATTTTTGAAAAGCAGATAGTCCTTGTCAGACGAATGGGTTGTGTGCTGGCCAAATTCAATTCCCCACTCTGCCAGCGTGGAATCAGAGGAATTTATTTGTGGTGATTAGAAATTAATTTCTCGATATAATATGGTTCAGATCCCACAGTAAGCTGTAGGTCCAATTGTTAGGTAACAATTGGTTCCTAGCCATGTAAAAATATCTAATCCTTCAGGCCAGCCCAAGGAAAGCTGTTAATCAGCTCGGTGGTCTGGTTAAACTAAGATATAATTAACTTACTTGAGAAGCACATACATAATACTGCTTTCTGTCTCAAAAAGTTGGTATCTGGGAGAAATGTTCTTGAATGTTTTAATATCAAACTATTGTAATTTAAAGGGTTTTAACTTTTTCTTCCTTATTTGGAGTGCTGTTCTCCAGTGTGGTCTTTGGAAGCTGACTCTTATCTCAAACTCTTGGATAGTTGTGTCATCGGTAAAGTTCATTTTAATTCTTACTGTTGACTTGTGGCACAGACATGGAGTTCATTAAGTTTATTGCAGAAAATGTACTACAGCAACTAAATTCCTATGCACCCTTCTTTATCTCATGGCTGTCTTTGCTTGCAACACTAAGCTTGCTGCTACTGGAAGATTGTTTTCTACCACGTAGCATCAGGTTTAATACTGCTCTAGTGGCTAGCAATTTTATTTTGGCTAAAAATATGTGGAATAATCTGCATAGTGCAGTTGTTTAGTCTTTGGATCTCCATATGTTTAAGCAAAGAGGAAAGCCATTCCTGCTTTCTGCTGACATCTGAATTTATGTGTAGTGGTTTTACGTTCTATTCTCTAAAATTTAATTATTTACCACATTTCCCTTTAACTTTTCTCTTTGCAGGCTGAAAATCCTTTCTATATTTTCTTAATTTTGATACTTCAGCTAATTATTATTATTATTATTATTATATTATATATTATTTGATTCTATTATTATTATTATTATTATTATTATTATTATTATTATTATTATTGGAGAAACAAATCCACAGTTATGTAAATGTACATATATTTAAGTTTAAAACAGAAAAGATAGCTTCTTTTCTGTTTTAAACTTAAATATATGTACATTTACATAACTGTGGATTTGTTTCTCCATTTGAAGACTCGTACTACTATGAGGAATTTTTAATTATTATTATTATCATCATCATCATCATCATCATCATCATCATCATCATCTCATCATCATCATCATCATCATCATCAACCCCTTGCAGAAAGGTAACATACACAAATGTTTACACATAGCTTTCGGGTAAAGTTCCGGTAGTATACATATATGTTCAAGATTTGGTGCCATACAGTTTGAACGACTTTTGTGGGAAAAATGTTCCAAGTTCCATTTATCACTATTGGCAACACTTCAGGTCATCATATAAAAGTCGGAGTGAGTTGAGAGACCTTCAGTCTTGCTTAGGGTAGGAACGAGGAATGTTGTCAAAACTTCCCATCTAAGGGAATTTGTTCCTGGTTTTAGTTCTTATCTATTATGATATTGATTGAGCTGTAATTTTAATCTGACAAAAAAAAAATTACTACTTTACTTTTGTTTGAAAAGTGTATTCTTTCTCATTTAACTAAAATTTTGTTATAAGCCCTCTAGTTAGAAATGGAGTTCATTACTGGTCATAAAAATGGCAAGAAACTTTTACATAAAGTCTCTGCATGTGTTGTAAACAGAAGAAAGGAGAATCGCATATACATGAAGCTTGTATCACTGCTCTGAAAGTTACTGAAAGCACAAAAGAAAGAGCACTACAATCTAATGAAGCCATGTCTTCCATCATTAATCACTGCACAATACATTTACCATTATACTTGTGCAGTTCTTTGCCCCATAAAGACCCACTAGCAAGCAGTGTCAGAAGTGCAAGAGAGCGTGCAAATGCAAATGAAGATTTAACTGTGACAAGAGGTGATGAATTTCTACTATACAAATCAGAAACTGCGCAAATTTACAAAACTACAAAGAACTTGGAAATTTTAAGAATTAAAAAAAGTTGGTCAAGTGATGGGACATTTACCTGTGTGCCAATTGTTAAACAGTTGTATACAATTCACGTTGTAGTTGATGCAAGTAAAATGTTACCACTAGTCTAGTGTATTACATCTAACAAAGATGATAAAACCTATGAGGAAATTGAAAAACCAGTGAAAAAAAATCAAACATGAAGAAGATAATGTGGAAGCAATTCTAGAACAGTTGTCTTTAGGAGAAACTATTGCAAGAGTAATAAAAAATACAGTAGAATAAATGAAAGAAAAAAAGTTCATGCAACTTAAAATAAAAGTACAGGTTTAGCTTATTTAAGGCAATAGCACATAATTTTTAATTCAATAAGTAGAATTTATTTTGTGTTTTATGACAAAAAAACTATTTTATTCCTTGAAATTTTTAATCATATGCTCTTTATATTTCATTTTTGTAATTGTGAATGATGAACTATATTTTAACATTTTTTGGCAAATATATTTATCTCATCGTGTTTTAACTCGTTTTTATATGCCCTTCTTTTACTGTTTTGTATTTAGTCTTGTTATTTTTGTCCATTCAGCATTTGGTCCAATAAGTATTTTATCCATTAGGCATAATGTCCAATAGGCATTTTGTCCTTCAGGCATTTTTTCCATCAGCATTTTGGCTTTAGGCATTCTGTCTGTTCACCATATAAAACACTGTAGTCACCACCCTGCTTATGAACATGATATTGTTAAGATACAATAAAGTTTTGTACATACTTACCTGGCAGATATATACTTAGCTATAGACTCGGTCGTCCCGACAGAATTTCAAAACTCGCGGCACACGCGACAGGTAGGTCAGGTGATCCACCATTCCCGCCGCTGGGTGGCGGGGTCTGGAACTATTCCCGTTTTCTAAGCCATAATTTCTCTTCCACCTGTCTCCTGAGGGGAGGCTGGGTGGGCCATTAATCGTATATATCTGCCAGGTAAGTATGTACAAAACTTTATTGTATCTTAACAATATCATTTTTGTACAAGTAACTTACCCAGCAGATATATACTTAGCTGATTGGCACCCTTGGTGGCGGGCAAGAGACAGCTAAAAACAAAATAATATTTAAACTAAATACATTAAAAAACAGGAAAAAACAACCTATGTTCTTGGATAACATAATCCATAGTTCCTACCTTATTGGGCTGAAGACTTCATGACTACTGTCGATGAGTCTGCTTGCCTCAAGAGTTTCAACGAGGAATGAACCTATGGTTGAATAACTCTTTGGATCGTGTCAATGGGGGCTAGCCCAGCTTATGCGACAGAGCCTATACTGGATCGTACAATGGGGGGCTGACCCACTTACATGGTAGAGCCTTGACCTTTTGTCATATCAATGGAGACTCGCCCTCTTACATGACAGAGTTAAGGTTATTAAACAAATCACAAAGAGCACTGAAGCCAATCCCGATCACCTGACCCTGTTAGTCTTGTTACAATCTATGAATTGTAAGAGGGTCCCTATTCCCTCTGACAATTAACCAATAAAAACAACCACCAATAAACAGTAATTTAAGCCTTAAACTAAATAGGAAGGATTAGCCTCAGCCCCTTCTCCCAGCACTGAATTCGCCGAAACATACGCTCCCAGAGCAAAGCACTTTTCGTACGAAATTTTAACATCTCTTAGGTAATTCGAGGCGAACACCGAATTACATCTCCAAAATGTCGACTCTATAAGAGCCTGAAGCGACCATGTTTTGTGAAATGCCATCGACGTAGCTATGGCTCTCACTTCATGAGCTCTCACTCTGAGAACCTTGAAATGCTCTTCTTCGCATTTAAGGTGAGCTTCCCTTATTACATCTTTTATGAAGAATGTAAGGGCGTTCTTAGAAATCGCTCTTTTCGGATCTCTTACAGAGCACCAAAGACTTTCTTCTGTACCTTTCAGCAACTTCTTCTTCTCCAGGTAGAACTTGAGTGCCCTGACTGGACACAAAGTCCTTTCTAGTTCTCTCCCTGTTAATGAAGATATTCCTTTTATCTCAAAGCTTCTTGGCCAAGGCTTTGAGGGATTTTCATTTTTCGCTAGAAAAAATGGTCGAAAGGAGCAAATCGCTGAATCTTTCTTAAACCCCACTTTACCTTCCAAAGCTTGCAACTCGCTCACTCTCTTGGCTGTTGCTAACGCAAAAAGGAACAAAGACTTTCTTGTTAAGTCCCTAAACAAAGCTGCGTGAGACGGTACGATTTTTCCGACATTAGGAACTTGAGGACCACATCCCAAGTTCCAGCTAGGCTTCTTGATTACATGTTCTTTCGTGGTCTCAAAAGACCTTATAAGGTCATGAAGATCTTTATTGTTTGTCAGATCTATTCCTCTATGTCGAAAAACTGAGGCCAGCATACTTCTGTAACCCTTCACTGTTGAAACTGCCAGGTTACAGTCTTTTCTCAAATATAGGAGAAAATCTGCGATTTCAGTTACAGAGGTACTGGAGGAGGATATTTTCTTTTCCTTACACCATCTTCTAAACAACTCACTTCGACTGATATACTTTAGAAGTGGAGACTCTTCTGGCTCTTGCAATAGCCTTCGCCACTTCTCGTGAAAAGCCCCTTGCTCTGACAAGTCCTTCGACAGTCTGAAGGCGGTCAGACTTAGAGCGGGGAGGTTTTTTGAACGAAACCTGTCCGAAGTGGGGTTGTTTGAGAAGATCGTTCCTTAGTGGAAGCGATCTTGGAAAATCCACTAACCACTCCAGCACCTCTGTGAACCAATCGAGAGCCGGCCAAAAGGGAGCGATGAGGGTCATTCTTGTTCCTTCCGAGCAAGCGAACTTCCTCAACACTTCTCCTACTATCTTGAAAGGAGGAAGGCGTACGCGTCCAAGCCCGTCCAATCTAGCAGAAAGCTGTCTACTGCTACTGCTTGAGGATCCGAGATCGGGGAGCAATAGGTTTCTAATCTGTGATTCTTGTTGGTCGCGAACAGGTCTATATTGGGCCTTCCCCACAGATGCCAAAGTTGTTGGCAAATCTGAGGATTGAGAGTCCATTCCGTGGGTAGGACTTGTTCTTTTCTGCTTAACAGATCTGCCCGGACATTTTTCTCTCCCTGCACAAACCTTGTGAGGAGAGAGATCTTCCTTTCCTGTGCCCAAATCAGCAGATCCTTTGCTGATTCGTACAGGGAAAAGGAATGCGTCCCCCCTTGCTTCTTTATATAAGCGAGGGCTGTTGTGTTGTCCGAGTGAATCTGAATCCCCAGACCTGAGACCTGTTCCTCGAAATGAACCAAAGCTAGATGAATGGCTGTTAGCTCTTTCTTGTTGATGTGCCAGGACACTTGTTCTCCTTCCCAAATGCCTGACACTTCTTGCGAACCTAGGGTCGCTCCCCACCCTGAATCTGAGGCGTCTGCAAACAACGCTAGGCGCGGGTTCTGTAAGCGAAGGGAGATTCCTTTGCTTAGTTTCTGTGGATCTAACCACCAACGGATATTCTCCTTGATCCGTTTCGAGATTGGAAAAGTCTCTCCCAGATTGTTGGACTTCCAATCCCACTTCTCCTTCAGATAAAATTGAAGGGGTCGTAGGTGAAGTTCTTCCTAAGGAAACGAACTGTTCCATCGAGGATGAGGGTCCCCAGCAAGCTCATCCATTCCCTCGCGGAACAATGTTCTTTCCTTAAGAAGACTGACACCTTTTCTAGGCAGCGTTCTCTCCTTTCCTGCGAAGGATACGCTAGAAAATCCCGAGAATCCATCTGAATCCCCAGATAGACAATACTTTGCTGGGGAGTCAGCATGGATTTCTCGTGATTTACTAAAAGTCCTAAGGACTTTGTCAACTTAGAGTAACTAAAAGGTCCTCCAGACATTTTTTCTCCGATTGGGCTCTTATTAGCCAATCGTCCAGATATAACGAGATCCTGATCCCTTCCAGATGTAGCCAATAAGCTACATTCTTCATGATGTCCGTAAAGACTTGAGGGGCAGTCGAAAGTCCGAAGCACATCGCTCGGAACTGGAACACTTTCCCTTGGAACATGAACCTCAGATACTTCCTTGCTGCCGGATGAATTGGCACATGGAAATACGCATCCTGAAGGTCCAGGGACACCATCCAGTCCCCTGGACGAAGAGCAGATAGAACAGAGGAAGACGTCTCCATTGAAAATTTCTTCTTCAAGACAAAGAACAAAGAAATTCAGGGCACTGACGTCTAGAACTGGTCTCCATCCCCCCGATGCTTTCGGTACCAGGAATAAGCCGATTGTAGAATCCTGGAGACTGGAGATCTTGAACCAGTTCTACCGCTTCCTTGGAAATCATCCGTTCCACTGCTTGCAACATAGCAAGCTTTCGGACCGGATCCGAGTATCTGGCGGTCAACTCCCTTGGAGTTGTCGTCAAGGGAGGATTCTCCCTGAAGGGGATCAAGTATCCTTTTTTCAGGATAGAGAGGGACCAGGAGTCCGCTCCCTTCTGCGCCCAGACTTTGGCAAAGTGGAGTAGCCTGGCGCCTACTTTCGTCTGGAGGACTTGCTGTTCATCTAGACTTCCCGAAGGACCTTCTAGATGGTCTACTCTTTCTCTCTGGTCTTCGACCTCTAAGAGGGGCTCTAGAAGAGGAGGCCCCTCGAAAGGGCTGAACAAAAGAGGGTCTCTTTCTTCTCTATCGGCACTGCCGGCCTAAACTTCTTGGCTGAGTGCGTGAGGAGATCTTGAGTTGCCTTCTCCGTAAGAGATTTCGAAACCTCTCTAACCGTCTCTTGTGGAAAAAGGTGCGGGGATAAAGGAGCAAAAAGAAGAGATGTCCTTTGCAAGGGTGATACTGCTCTTGCTAAGAAAGAGCTAAAGACAGATCTCTTCTTCAATAATCCCGTTCCAAAAAGAGAGGCAACTTCCACAGAACCGTCCATGACCGCTCTGTCCAGGCAAGCCAGGACGCTCGAAAGTTCCTCCATGGAAACAAACGTCCGTGTCCTGAGCTCTCTTCGCTAATGCTCCTAAAGCCCCCCAGTCCATAAAGTTGAAGACTTCTAGGGTTTTAAAGAGGCCCTTTAGAAGGTGGTCCAGCTCACACATGCCCCAAGTCGCCTTAGCAGACAGCAACGACTTCTCTAGCAGAGTCCACTAAGGAAGCAAAATCCGCATCCGCGGAAGAAGGCAGACCTAACCCCATCGGCTCTTTGGTCTCGTACCACCTTCCTGGTTTGCCTGTTAACTTGGAAGGAGGGCAGGAAAAAACTGTCTTGCCCGCTTCCCTTCTGGAAGTCAACCACTCTGAAAAAGTTTTCAATGCCTTTTTCATACAAATAGCGGGGCGCATCTTAACGAAGGAAGACGATTTGAGAGCTTTAGTGCTGGACATCAACGATCCTGGTGAAGGAGGGTCCGCAGGATGAAGGGAGTCTCCGAACTCCTTTAGCAGCAAAAGAGAAAGTCTCTTGTAGTCCGAAACTGCTACATCTACAGGCTCTTCGTCTTCCGATACCTGGTCCAACTGATCTACAGAAGGAGATCGTTTTGGAGTGATCTGGCTCTTCCCGGGAGAAGAACTCCTTTCCCGAGAAGGGGAGCGCAGAACATTAGCACTCCTATACGAAGAGTGAGGCTCCTGTCTGTCGGCAACACTCTTGTGCCTACTAGACTCTTGTTGTCTAGGTTCGTCGGGTTCGTGGCGCTTGCTAGGCTCCTGGCGTCCTGATTCAGGGCGCTTGAAAAGATCCCCGCGTCCTGATTCCTGACGCTTAACAGGCTCTTGGCGCCCTAACCTACACTTGACGCCTAACGTACTCCTGGCGTCCTTGTTTTTCTGGCGTCCTAACTCCTGGCGCCCTGACTCCTGACGCCCTGACTCCTGGCGCCCTGACTCCTGGCGCCCTGACTCCTGGCGCCCTGACTCATGGCGTCCTGGCTCATAGCGTCCTGATTCCTGCCTTCTAGCAGAATCCTGACGTCCTGAATCCAGAGTTCTAAGAGGCTCTTGACGTCCTTCCTTGCGTCTTGCTGCCTCTTTGCGCCTGTCTGGCTCCTGGTCCTGAAGACCCAAGGGATCCTGATACCTAAATCGGTTTCCCGGTTCCTTGCACCTAAACCGATCGAGACTTCTGCTCGATGCGCTGTGTCTAAGAGGGCGCTTCGGGGAAGACAGCCTATAGGGCGAAAGGGCTCTTCTCTCAGGAGAACAACTCCTATCCGACGAGTCTCTCGACGAAGGCGATAAACGTCCTGGAGATCGTGAGAGTTCTCTCCTATACGAAGAAGGACGCTTAGCGGAACTCTTAACAGGGAGCGAGACATCCTTCCTCCATGTAGAGTCCTTAGCAAAAGAGCCTACGAGCGAAGCTAATTGCTCTTGCAGATTAACCAAAAACTTCTTGGTCGGATCCTGAAGAGCAGGCTCCTCTTGTCTAGTCTTCTTAGGTTCCCGAAGGCCAATCCTCGGGAAAAACGCTCTGGGGCGGGGATGGAGTCAGCAGCGTCTCCTTTAGGCGCCTTCCAGGCTCTCTTCAAAGGGCGCGAACGGGAGGCCGAACTCCATCCTCGTCTAGGAGAGGAAGAGTCTGAGGCCGAAAAACACTCCTTTAGGACGCCTTTTCTGCGGCAATCCGAGGCAGCCTGGGACTTAACAACAGGATCTGCCGAAGGGACGCCTGACCGTTGGGGATGTCTGCATCCTCCCTGCGGCTTTCGACATTCCTCCTCCCCTGGTCCTGGGAGTTTGGAAGAGGTCTAGGCCTAGGAGCAATGAGGACCAACCGGTCAGACGCCCCCTCCACTGCACTGGGGACACTGCACAAATCACTATCACCACTCTTACCTTGGTTTAGAGCTCGTAGCTGAGCTTGAAGTTTCTAAATTGAAGCTTTTATATTTTCCCTCTCTGACGAAGAATCTTTGGATTCAGAACAGGGAGAAGCAGCTGAGGCTAAGGGAAAATTGTTAGATGGAGAGTTAATTTCTTGTTCTAAGGAGCAAGATCTACTAGATGACCTAGCTGAAGCCTTCCTCACTCTATCTCTCTCAAGCTTCCTAACATATGATGATAATTCCTTCCATTCAAGCTCTGTAAGGTTCTCGCATTCCACACAGGTGTTAATAAAAGAACATTCATTCTCCCTGCATTTAGCGCAAATACTATGCGGATCCAATGCCGATTTAGGCAGCCTAACCTTACAGTCTTCCCTACTGCAAACTCTAAACATAGGTGAAGCCTTAGCGTCAGACATCGTGAAAGAGTAGTCAAAACCAAAGTCGAAAAACAGTCCACAATAAGCGTATGCCAAGCCAGAGAAAAAACAGAATACGTCACCAAAAAACCAATCCAAATTCTCGGCAAACGAGTTGAAATCCAAGATGGAGGAACGAACAATAGGTGTTGTCCGTTCAACCGACAGAGAAATTATTGGCTTAGAAAACGGGAATAGTTCCAGACCCCGCCACCCAGCGGCGGGAATGGTGGATCACCTGACCTACCTGTCGCGTGTGCCGCGAGTTTTGAAATTCTGTCGGGACGACCGAGTCTATAGCTAAGTATATATCTGCTGGGTAAGTTACTTGTACAAAAATTCAGATTCAAACAGACACGTCACAAGTTAAAACTGTGTTCCGGAGATTCCCTTTGCCACCAATAAGTTCAAATTTTGCACTGCGTGCCTCCTCTGCTGGTATGAATTTTTGCAAAGAACAAAACGCAAAGAAGAAGGTGTTCCTTTAACCCCTTCCTTGATCATCCAGAGTATTCTCGTGATTAACTACCATGTATTCTTCTTACAATCACGAGGACACTCATTCATACTTGTAAAATATTCCTATGTACTTATCTTTATCTTCTCGATTTAACTCATTCTTTGATGAATTTCCATTTTCTATTTTTCCTGTGCCCATAGAGAATGTTTAGTATGTATTTCTGGGCTCAGCTCGTGTCGGCCTATGAAAGGATCCTTAATATCATTCTTTCTAGGTAAAATTAATCTAAAATTACCAGAGAAAAACAAAATTAAGAAAATGTCAGTAAAACTGACTCGCTCACTCTTAAAAAGAAGTGTCGGTATGGCAATAGGGGCGAGTGGGAACACTACCACGAGACATTCACCAATTAGAACTTCCAATCAGAATCCCCACAAGAGAGAGCTGATACCAACAGGTGATGCGGCCGCTACTACTACTACTAGAGGACGCCACGGACAACAGCGCCCCTAGCGGACATCCTTAATAATTAGCGCCAGCGTTCGGACGCATTCTCTTTGTGCTTGTGCTATTTACGAGGAATTTTATCACCATTCATCATGGAACGTTCTGCCATCGCAACGGCTAAGTTAAGTGCCTCATAAGTAATGTTTTACTGTATTTTTGTCTTCCGGGAACCAGTATTTTCCTTCTAATAGGTCATATACGGTTTCCCGGTTGTCTCGTGGCGGCGCCATGCTGCCTCGTTAAGAATTCCCGGTCCTCCATACTGGGACTTCTTATACTTATGGGCTTTCTATATTACGTTCATCGTTTTTTACATCGAGTTTTAGCTAGGTTAGCCCCTTTACCATTTCTCTTAGTTTGGTATTTAGGGCTATTCTATGTTCCAGCCCAGCATCCCGGCTCTTGCTCTTCATCGGCTATCGCTGGCTCCGAGTAGGCTTCTGTTCCTCGGAACAGTTTGCCTCCTCCTGGGCTTCTTTTTCTTCTACTAAAAGTGTCTTTTCCATCTTTACGATGTAAATTTATTCTATTTAGGGTGTTAGGCTAGCCTAGGTGCATGTCCCATGTATTGGTACAGCCTGGTTCACGTGGCCTTCCTTCCACAGGTTGTGTTGCTCGCGGCTTAGGCCACTTGCGGTCACGTGTTCCATCGCACCTTCCCCTTCCCCTTCCCTCCCTACCAGGTATAGGGAGGCGCTGGGGGACCCTTTGGTTGTCTTGACAACCTCAGTTGCCTTCCTCCCTCTCTCTCTGAGGTGGCCAGGGGTTCCTCCCAGCGGGGGTATAGGGCGACCACTCAATAAGGGTACCGGGTTTCCGAGCGGGTAGTTGTTGAGAACGGGGAGGAGTAGGCCACCCCCCCCCTCTCTCTCTCCCGCCGTGTTACGCCGAGACCCTCCCCCCCCCTTCCCCAGTTGCTCAGCCACCTTCCCTTTCTATAACGAACGGAGCCTTCCGCCGCAGCCGGGGCACCTTTGGTTATAGATTACTGGCTCCGCCAGCGGGCGGGGTGGTCACTACTAGTGGTCGGTTGCTTGCCTACTATATCCTTACATCTCTCCCCCCGCTACCGGAAGGGAGCTTGCTTCTTACCCGGGCACTCTTCTAGTAGACGGGTGGAGAAAGGTTTGATATTATTGTTATTTTTAAGGATATACCCTAATTTTACGATGATTTGTTTAATTTTATTATCATATGTTTACCATCCCCGCCATTATCCGTCGTGGTTTCCTTTTACCACCACATCTGGTTGGATTCTATCTCTTGTCTCCGCCGCCAGCGGAGCAATAGCCTAGGACAACCAACCATTTTCTACCACACGTATTATGGCGGGGCTCTGGTTTAATCTAACTTTCTCGCTCCGGCACCAGCGGAGCAACTGTTAGGCTGTAAGTGTTCTCCTGATACTTATGTATCTTTCCACTTACAGGCTACCAACTGTCAGGTCCTGGGATGCAACGCGACGTGTAACGACCCCTGCGGCCACGATGAGTGCAGGTCTCACGCTCCATGTGCCACGCCGTACAACGATATGATCGTCTGGCACCCGGAAGCCTGCGCCATCTGCTACGACCTAGTCAGTCAGCTGGTGGAGGGGTAAGTCGATTATAGACTTCTTTATCATTTTACTAACAACTCTTAGACATAAGTTTGTTAACCCCGTTCCGCCATTAGAAGCTCATCTCACCTTTTTTTTCAGGCTGCTGGTGTGAGGGAGGTCGCCCTTGCTTCCCTGAAAGCGTGGGTAGGCGGCTTCGGGAAGAACGCCGCCAAAGGCCAGCCTTACATCCTAGACAAGAAGCTGGCCGTACAGATCTTCCCCGCGGGCAAGTCAACAGGGTATGTTGACCCCTTGTCCGCAGCCCCTCTCATAGCCTCCATCCAGCAAGAAATGCAGCAATCTTTCGGGGTCTAGCACACAGGAGTCGGTCCCCGGACGTCGCTACCCTGGACGCCTCAACATTGAGCCTATGGCGGTAGGGGTCAGAGGATTTGTTGGTTGAGGTAGGTGTGTCGGGCGCCCAAGGTCTTTCCTTGGGCGCTCCTGGATCTTCTCCTGTCCCTTCTTCAAGCGCTTCTTTCCAAGGCTTTGTGGGATCTGAGATCCCTACCCGCTCTCCCGCTCTCTCTGTACCCCCAAAGGTGAAGGGACAGAGAGAACCGAACCGACCCACCCTAGTTAAGACGACTTCTAAGAAGTCATCTTCGTCTTCTTCGGCTAAGAAGTCTTCGACTTCTTACGCTGACGCGGTGAAGGCCAAGCCGAGCTCTTCTTACTCGAAGAGCTCTAGAAGCAAGTCTTCTAAGGAGAAGGCTCGCGCTCCCGCCGAGCCAATGCCTTCTCCGGCCTCCACTGCATCCACTCCGGTAACGCCGGTGGGAGGAGCGGGACCCAGCACCTTTGATCCCACTGCTTTCTCAGCAGTGGTGATGCAACAGGTGGGTCGAGATGGTCGGCTCTCAAGTCTCCGCCCTGGGGACGAAATTTGAGCAGATGTTCGCACAACTGTCGAGCACTCTGTCTCAATCGGGCCAGTCCATCCAAGATCTCTCTAACAGAGTTAGAGAGAATGAGGACCGAGTAGCTGGGCTCTCTCAGGTCCCCCCTTCCAGTCTCCCCAGTGACAAGTGCTGGTATTTTCCAGCTTCCGCCATACGATTCTCTACCAGCTTTCTCTATGGAGAACCCATGGAGAGTAGCCGCCTACGCTCCGTTTAAGGATGGTATGATCTCTATCCCGGAGTGTGGAACTCGAAGGATTGAGAGGACTTCGAGTTTTATCCTCCGGGTTTGACGCAGCCTTTCATCGGCTATGCTAGGCTGACCGTAGCGGCTCTTACTAGGGAAGACAAGATCTCTAGGAGAATGTTCTCTAGAGTAGGGATCATGCCCAACGTGAATGGGTTCACTGCCTTGAGGACTGGGAGTGCACAAACACCAAGCTCCAGGCCTATAAGAGTCCTTTCACTATTTTTGCGACGGAAGAGGAGGCTTCTCTTCCGTTCGCTACAAAAATAGTAGAGACGACTCTTCAGGCAGTCCTCAAGGATGAGCCCATGCCACAGCTAAGGGAGGCGAGTCTACTTCTCCGCTCTTCCCAGCTTTTGGAGAATTGTGGGAGAACTTGCCAGCCACGTTCACGCTTGGTAAGCTCAAACCGGACTGCGCCATGGACCAGTTCGGCGAAAAGCTCCCAAGGCTGCCTGATTCCTTGATTCAGGCGGAGTTCGACGCGCGAACTAGGTTTGGCAGGTCCCTCAATTCACTGATCATAACGGAGATGGCTGCTCTCTCGTATGGCACGGAACCTCTGTTTAAGATCTTGGCCAAATCCCAGCTTCAGACGGTTCAGACGGATGCTTTCGACTTCTTCCAAGCTAGGAGGAATTGCCGAAAGCACGTTCTGCAGGAGTGCACTATTAGGCACGAGCCTAATAGACTCCTGGCTTCTAGCATGTGGGGAGCGGATCTCTTCCCAGAGTCCGCTGTAAATGAATACACCACGAGGCTGCTAGGCTCAACCAGAGCCTTAGAGCTAGGTGGGGTATTTCATCTAAGAGGAAGCAAGAATCCGTCCCCACTGCTGGTAAGAAACCAAAGAAGTCTGGTAAAAGGTTCCAGCCTTACCAGAAACACCAGCAACAGCAGCAATTTGTTCAGGCCGTCCCGGTTACCCAACAGGGACAACCTGCTACTTCTAAACAGAACCAGCCCATCCTCCTGCTGTCTCCTCAATCACAACCTTCGACCTCCTACGCACTCTCGCCGCCTTCAACCCTACGGTATGAAGGTCAGGGCTACCCTCCCTTTAACAGACAATCGAGAGGTAGGGCGAGAGGCTACTTTTCCGCCCGCGGGGCGCAGAAGGGCGACAAGGGCAAGCAGTTCAGAGGAGGGCGTGGTGGTCAACCCGCCCATCAACAATGAGGCTCCCCAGGTAGGAGGAGGCTGTTCCTCTTCCGTCACATGGTGGGTTCAGCAATTGGGCACAGAGCATAGTGTCCAAAGGATTGGGTTGGAGTTGGATCAAAGATCCTCCTCCAATCAAATCATTCCGCCAAATACCATCAAAGGAATTGACAGATTACGCGGAGGAACTCCTTCAGAAAGGAGCTATTGCGAGAGTCAAGCATCTAAAATTTCAGGTCGCTTATTCAGCGTGCCAAAGAAAGGCTCACAAAAAGAAGGGTAATCTTAGACTTGTCAAAGCTAAACTCTTTCATTCGTTGCGACAAGTTCAAGATGCTTACCCTCTCGCAAGTAAGGACCTTACTTCCGCTGGAGCCGTCACATGCTCCATCGATCTTACAGACGCATACTATCATATCCCTATAGCCAGACACTTCCGCCCATTCCTAGGATTCAGGCTAGGAATCAGACATTCTCATTCAAAGTGATGCCCTTCGGTCTGAATGTAGCCCCCAGGGTATTCACGAAAATAGCAGAAGTGGTTTGTGCAGCAATTGAGAACTCAGGGGAATCATGGTAGCAGCATACCTCGACGATTGGTTGATCTGGGGCACAACTGATCGAGGAATGTCTCAAAGCCACCAAAAAGGTAGTTCACTTTCTGGAACATCTGGGGTTCCAGATAAACAAAACGAAATCCAGACTTTACCCCCGGAGTCTCGTTTTCAGTGGCTGGGAATCCAATGGGATTTGTCCTTCCACAATCTGTCAATTCCAGTGGCCAAACGGAAGGAAATAGCAAAATCTGTCAGGCAATTTCTCAAATGCAAACAAACATCAAGGAGAAACCAGGAAAGAATCCTAGGGTCCCTTCAGTTTGCTTCGGTAACAGATATCCTCCTGAAAGCAAGGCTAAAAGATATAAAATCGAGTTTGGCGATCGAGAGCAAACGCCAAATCTCGAGACAAGTTGTCAGTAATTCCACAGATCCTTCGCAATCAACTCCGTCCATGGTCATAAGTACAAAGAACTTAGCCAAGCGGGTACCCCTTCAATATCCCTTCCAGTGTTAACCATTCACACGGATGCCTCCTGTCCGGGTGGGGGGATATTCTCAGTTCAAAACAGGTTCAGGGGACGGGTTGGTCAGTTCAATTTCGCCAGCTCCACATAAACGTTTCTGGAAGCAATGGCAGTATTTCTTAACCGTTGAAGAGACTGCTTCCCACCCCCGAAAAAGTCTCCATCTAAGGCTAGTTTTGGACAGTGCAGTGGTAGTTCATTGCATCAACAGAGGAGGGTCCCAAATCCAAGCATGTGAACCATGTCATGATAGCCATCTTTGCCCTAGCAAACAAACACAAATGGCATCTGTCCGCCACTCACCTCGGCTGGGGTAAGAAGTGATAGCAGCAGCTTTGTCCCGGTCAGTTCCTCTGGAATCAGAATGGTCCCTAGACGACGGGTCATTCCAGTGGATATGCCGGAGAGTCCCAGGTCTCCAAGTAGATCTCTTCGCCTCACAAGCGAACCACAAGCTCCCTTGCTATGTGGCCCCCAACCTGGACCCTCTGGCTTATGCCACGGACGCCCTGTCGTTAGATTGGGATCAGTGAGAAAAATTTATGTTTTTCCTCCAGTGAATCTCTCTTGAAAGTCTTAAGCAAGCTGAGGACTTTCAAGGGAATAGTAGCTCTGATTGCACCAGACTGGCCCAAGAGCAACTGGTATCCTCTTCTTCTGGAATTGGGTCTCCGACCTCAACGGATTCCCAATCCCAAGCTGTCACAATCAGTACAAATGAGGACTGTGTTCGCTTCCTCAGGAATTCTTTATGGACTTCATGAAGTTTGCGGCTAATAAAGATGCTAATATTGATCCACAAAATATTCTCTTCCTAGAATCAGATAGAGAGTCAACTATTAGACAATATGACTCAGCTGTTAAAAAAATTAGCATCCTTCCTGAAAGACAAACACTACAACCATGACAGTTAATCTAGCTATATCCTTTTTCAGATCCTTGTTTGAAAAAGGTTTAGCAGCTAGCACTATTACTACTCATAAATCGGCTTTGAAGAAGATCTTTCAGTTAGGTTTTCAGATAGATCTGACTGAATCTTATTTCACGTCTATTCCTAAGCCTGTGCTAGACTAGACTTCTCAAAGGCCTACTGCAGTTTCATGGTTTTTAAATGATGTCCTCAAACTAGCTTCAGATACTGACAACTCGTCCTGTACATTCATAATGCTTCTTAGAAAGACATTATTCTTATTAAGCCTAGCTTCAGGAGCTAGAATTTCAGAACTGTCGGCTCTATCCAGAGATGCGGGTCATGTGGAATTCCTCCCCTCAGGAGAAGTTCTGCTTGCTCCGGATCGTAGTTTTTTGGCTAAAAATGAGGATCCTCTGCAAGGTGGGCCCTTGGAAAGTCATCCCTTCTCTTTGCCCAGTATCAACTTTAAGAGCCTTTCTATCTCGTACATCCTCAAGATCCTCAGGTCCTCTCTTCATGAGAGAGAAAGGTGGTACTTTGTCAGAAAAAGGTATTAGACAACAAATCCTTTACTTCATTAAACAAGCCAATCCTGATTCATTTCCAAAAGCACATGACATCAGGGGAGTAGCCACCTCAATTAATTACTTTCAACATATGAACTTTGAGGATCTTAAAAAGTATACTGGATGGAAATCTCCGACAGTCTTTAAACATCATTATCTAAAGTCCTTGGAATCTTTAAAATTTTCAGCAGTAGCAGCGGGAAACATTGTTTCTCCTGATACTGTATAGTAGTTGTAGTACAGATCCAGGTCTCCTTTCTACCTACCTCATCCAACATGCCTCACCCTATCGCCATGCTACTCGGATATCCTAGCCTTAGCCGCTGAAATCATATTAGTGGATTGTCCCTTAAATTTACTGTGTTTATTGTAATTTTAAGTACTTTACATTACTAACTTTCTTTTATGTTACTGTTTAGAATAAGTTAGACTTAAGTACTTAGTTATATGCTGTAATTGATTTACTTATATTATATCCCTCATTTTACAACTGCTTTTCATTTGTCCTTTTTTCCCATCTTGTCTGTTTCTCTGGTACTCTTTCATAGGCCGACACGAGCTGAGCCCAGAAAAGGGATTTTGACGAAGGAAAAATCTATTTCTGGGTGATTGGCTCGTGTCGCCCTATGAAACCCACCCTGTATTGTTTGCCCCCCCCTGCAGGACAAGATGTTTTTAGATTAAGGATGTCCGCTAGGGGCGCTGTTGTCCGTGGCGTCCTCTAGTAGTAGTAGTAGTGGCCGCATCACCTGTTGGTATCAGCTCTCTCTTGTGGGGATTCTGATTGGAAGTTCTAATTGGTGAATGTCTCGTGGTAGTGTTCCCCACTCGCCCCTATTTGCCATACCGACACTTCTTTTTAAGAGTGAGCGAGTCAGTTTTACTGACATTTTCTTAATTTTGTTTTTCTCTGGTAATTTTAGATTAATTTTACCTAGAAAGAATGATATTAAGGATCCTTTCATAGGGCGACACGAGCCAATCACCCAGAAATAGATTTTTCCTTCGTCAAAATCCCTTTTTTGTCAAAAGATGGCAATGTGCATTGTTTACTTTGCGAATTTCCAATGTCAGACACTGCTGCTGAGAAATTCTCTCCAAGATCACAACTTCCAAGGCAAAAAATGACTAAATTCTGAATGTTGCATGACCCAATATTTTCTTTTCTTTTTACCTTTCTTTTTCTTTTTACCTTTCTAACTTCGAAAGCACTCCTGAGTTAACTTGGGAATGTAAACATCAACATAATTGTGCACTACATGATAAAAACCAACTTACAAACAATTCAAGATACAAATGGGCATCTGGGGCGTAACTAGTTCATAATCTTGGTAGTGACTGTACACACACTGAACTAAAGAACAAACTAAGGAAATTATATCCGATTAACACAAATCTACAACAAACATAGTTCCAACAATGATCATTGCGTGTAATAAATTGCATATCCAAAAGCTATCGAAACATTAAAAGTAGATTACTATTCTACAAAAATTATAGATTAGCATACTACATATATATTAAATACCACTTGACTGATACATACCTTGTTACTGCCCTAAAACGTTCCTGGCCAGCTGTGTCCCATATTTGTAACTTGATTTTCTGCCCAGCGACTTCAATTATTCTAGTACCAAATTCAACACCAATTGTGTGAGGACAATCTGCCATAACTTAGGAGAGAAAAAATTAAATTAGGGTCATAACTTTTGCTAGAAGGAAGTCACAGTTAAAACAACAGTATTCCCTCCTTCCAAAGAAATGATATTTCTATAATAAAATGATATTGTTATGATACAATAAAGTTTCATACATACTTACCTGGCAGATATATACTTAGCTAAGACTCCGTCGTCCCCGACAGAAATTCAAATTTCGCGCCACTCGCTACAGGTAGGTCAGGTGATCTACCGGCCTGCCCTGGGTGGCAGGACTAGGAACCGCTCCCGTTTTCTATCATATTTTCTCTCTTCCACCTTTCTCCTGTGGGGAGGCTGGGTGGGGCATTAATCGTATATATCTGTCAGGTAAGTATGTATGAAACTTTATTGTATCATAACAATATCATTTTCATACAATCAACTTACCTGTCAGATGTATACTTAGCTGATTGGCACCCTTTGGTGGAGGGTAAGAGACAGCTAACTATGGAATAGACAGGTAAACAACATATGTTGTAGGTATAAATAAACCTTGGTTCCTACCTGATAGGTGGTAGACTTCGTGGCTGCTGCCCAGGAGTCTGCATCACCTCAAGAAACTTTAGCGAGATATGTCATCTATGGCTAAGAGTTCTTGTGGGTCTGCCGATGGGGTCTTATCCGCTTACTCGGCAGAGCCTAAAAGGACTTTGTCAATGGGTGCTAATCCACTTATATGACAATACACCTTATGAAGGAGCACACAACCGATCCCGATCACCTGATCCTAACCACCATGTTAGTACTAAAGATTGTTCAGAGTTATCCCCAAACTCTTCACAACAACCAGAACTCAAAAACACATTACGCACACATACATAAAAAAAAAAAAAAAAATAATACTCATCTAAGAAGATATCACAAGAGTTCCTTACTGAACAATAGTGAACGGCCGCCAGTGCGACATCTAGCACTTTTGTCAGCAGAAAGTCTAGAACATATCTAATAGAAGGTATGCACAAATTTAAGGATTGGTGTTAGCTCCTATACCCAGGATCGTATCCGCAGACACGAAGGGACCTAGAGAAAAACATTTCTCGCAAGTTACACGAACATCTCTCAAGTAGTGAGATGCAAATACTGAGTTGCACCTCCAAAATGTCGCTTCCAAGATATTCTTTAGTGACATATTCTTTTGAAACAAAAGAGACGTCGCTACTGCTCTCACTTCATGAGCTTTCACTCTCAAGAGTCGAAAAGCGTCTTCAGGACAGATCTTATGTGCGTCTGTAATGACATTTCTTACAAAGAAGGCTAGAGCATTCTTAGACATAAGTCTTGTGGGGTCTTTCACCGCGCACCAAAGACCTTGTCTAGAGCCTCCCATCTGTTTTTTCCTCTGCAGGTAGAATTTTAGTGCTCTTACAGGGCAAAGAGATCTTTCTGATTCTCTACCGACGAGACTCGATAAGCCTTTAACCTCGAAGGTCTTAGGCCAGGGATTCGAGGGGTTCTCGTTTTTAGCTAAAAATAATGCTTTAAACGAGCAGATGGCTGAGTCTCCCTTGAATCCCACTTTATCCTCTAGGGCATGCAGCTCACTAATTCTTTTGGCTGTTGCTAGAGACAAGAGAAATAAGCATTTCCTTGTTAAGTCTCGAAACGAGGCCAGATGAGGAGGTTCGAACCTTTCAGATGACAGGAATTTGAGCACTACATCTAGGTTCCAGCTAGGAGGAGCCAGTTCTTTAGACTTTGTAGTTTCAAAGGATCTTATAAGATCGTGTAGATCCTTATTATCGGCAAGTTCTAGGCCTCTATTTCTGAAGACTGCCGAAAGCATGCTCCTGTATCCCTTTATTGTGGATACAGACAGATGAGAGTCTTCTCTCAGGAACAACAAGAAATCAGCGATTTCGGTCACAGAGGTAGTGGAGGAAGACAACTTCTTTGACTTGCACAACCTTCTAAAAACTTCCCACTTAGACTGATAGACTTGTCTAGTGGAAGCTCTGTGGGTTCTCGCGATCACGCTTGCAACCTTGCGAGAAAACCCTCTCGCTCTGACAAGTCTTTCGATAGTCGAAACGCAGTCAGAGCGAGAGCGGGGAGGTTTTGATGATACCTCTCGAAGTGTGGCTGTCTGAGAAGATCCATCTTTCTTGGAAGGGATCTGGGAAAATCTACTGTCCACTCCACCACCTCTGTGAACCAATCTTGTGCCGGCCAAAAGGGGGCTATCAGGGTCATCCTTGTCCCCTTTGAAGCCACAAATTTCTTCAGTACTTGTCCCAGGATCTTGAAAGGTGGAAAAGCGTAGACGTCTACATGAGACCAGTCTAGCAGGAAGGCGTCGACTATCAGAGCTCTGGGGTCTTCTACCACTGAGCAAAAGACTTCCAGTCTTTTGGAGAGGAATGTGGCGAAGAGATCCACATGAGGAGTCCCCCAAAGAGACCAGAGACTCTGACACACTTCTGAGTGGAGGGTCCACTCTGTGTGAAGGACCTGGTTCCTTCTGCTCAGCCTGTCTGCCCTTACGTTCCTTACCCCCTGAACAAATCTCGTAAGAAGGGAGATGTTCCTCTGGGAAGTCCAAAGCAGCAGGTCTCTCGTTAGCTCATAAAGGAACAAGGAGTGAGTCCCTCCTTGTTTCTGAATGTAAGCAAGCGCGGTGGTGTTGTCCACATTTACTTGAACTACACTGTTTGACACAAAAGGTTCGAGGCTCTTCAGTGCCAGGTGTACGGCTAAGAGTTCTTTGCAGTTTATGTGCCAGGACACCTGTGCTGCCTCCCAGGTGCCTGACACCTCTCTTGTACCTAAGGTTGCTCCCCAACCCTTCTCCGACGCGTTGGAATACAACACTCGGCTTGGGTTCTGAACCTCCAGGGAGATTCCCTTGTTCTCTTTCAACGGGGGCAACCACCATTCCAAGTGAGGCCTCATCTCCACTGGAATGGGGAAGAAGTCTGATAGACGTCCGGTCTTCCAATTCCATGACCTCTTGAGGAAGAATTGAAGCGGACGTAGATGAAGTCTTCCTAGAGGAAAGAACTGTTCGAGCGAGGAAAGGGTCCCTAGAAGGCTCAACCATTCCCTCGCCGAAGTCCGTTCTTTCCCTAAGAAGAGAGAGACTTTCTCCAAGCCTTTCACGAGTCTCTCTTGCGAAGGAAATACTCGAAAATTCCAAGAATCCATTTGAATCCCCAGATAGACTATGTTCTGTCTGAGGGTCAGCTGCGACTTCTCGAGGTCCACGAGTAATCCCAACGACTTGATCAGGTTTAAGGTCAAAATAAGGTCCTCCAAACACTGCCTCTCTGATCTGGCTCTGATGAGCCAGTCGTCCAGATACAGAGAGATATTTACACCCTTGAGGTGAAGAAACCTCGCCACATTCTTCATCAGGCTTGTGAAGACCTGAGGAGCTGTGGACAGGCCGAAACACAAGGCTCTGAACTGAAAGATCCTTCCCCCCATCATGAAACAGTACTTCTTCGACGAAGGGTGAATCGGGCCGTGAAAATAGGCGTCCTGGAGATCCAGGGAAACCATCCAATCTCCTTGGCGCAGAGCCGAAAGGACTGAGGCAGAAGTCTCCATGGAGAACTTTTCCTTCTGAACAAATTTCTTCAGAGCGCTGACGTCTAGAACTGATCTCCAGCCCCCCGAGGCCTTTGCAACCAGGAAAAGGAGATTGTAAAACCCCGGGGAGTTTTGATCCAGCACTAGCTCTATCGCTCTCTTGTCCCACATCTGATCCACCATTAGTCGAAGAGTATCCCTCAGAACAGGATCCTTGTATCTGGCGGACAGTTCCCGTGGAGTTGAAGTCAGGGGAGGACTGTCCTGGAAGGGGATACAGTATCCCTTCCTTATCACAGACATTGAAGAAGCGTCCGTGTTGATGCGTGCCTAGGCC
The DNA here is from genome assembly GCF_015104395.2 of Macrobrachium nipponense. NCBI lineage: Eukaryota > Metazoa > Arthropoda > Malacostraca > Decapoda > Palaemonidae > Macrobrachium > Macrobrachium nipponense. Next base: position 17,397,888 of record NC_061109.1, on the reverse strand, counting down.
TCCGCAAATCCTAGGAGCCTGGCACCTACTGGTGTTTGGAGGCGTGTAGTTTCACTTTCCCTTCTTAAAGGGACGGAAGGCAGATCTACCTCTCCTCTCAGGAGCCTTCCTTTTTGAGGGAGCTCTGGAGGGAGGGCCTCCTTGAAAGGGCTGAAGAGACATACTCGGCCCTTTCTTCTCAACCATTGCAGCAGGTCTCTTCTTCCTTGAAGACTGAAGGAGAAGATCCTGAGTTGCCTTCTCAGTTAGTGAGCGGGAAATGTCCTTCACCAATTGAGAAGGAAACAAAAAGTCAGACATGGGAGCGCATATCAGGGCTGCTCTTTGTGAGTGGGAGACCGCCTTGGTCAGAAAAGCACTGAACACTGTCCTTTTCTTCAGCAGTCCCGCTCCAAATAGAGAGGAGACTTCAATTGAGCCATCTTGTACTGCCTTGTCAATGCATGACAAGATACAAAGAAGGACTTCCGGGTCGAGACCCTCCGAGTCATGTGCCTTCTTAGACATCACCCCAATGGACCAATCCAGGAAATTGAAAACTTCCAAAACATGGAAGAGTCCCTTGAGGAGATGATCAAGCTCCGAAATGCCCCAAGTCACACGAGCAGAGTTCAGTCCATGTCTTCTTGAAGCATCAACTAATGTAGAGAAGTCTGCTTCAGCCGAGGCTGAGAGAGAAAGACCCATATTCTCCCCAGTTTGGTACCAAATACCTCTTCTACCAGCGAGTCTAGCCGGGGGCATACAGAAGACCGTCCTGACAAGATCCTTCTTCGTTCCCATCCAGGTATTAAGAGACTGAAGAGCCCTCTTCATTGAGATGGTAGGTCTCATTTTCAGGAAAGACGAAGACTTAGGGACCTTCGAACTCGAAAATAGAGAGCGCGGAGAAGGAGGAGCGGCAGGAGTTAACGGGTCCCCAAATTCCTGATGCAGAAGGGCTGTCAAGACTTTGTAGCTTGAGAGTCCTTCCTTACCACGAGCCTCGTCTTCTGAATCCTCGTCTACACAGGGTTCCAAAGGAGAACCCGCTTCAAATTCAGGAAGTTCTCTATCTGTGGGAGACAAACTCCTGATAGGAGAGGGACTAAGAGAATGTACCGAGTCCCTCTTGAAAAAAGTTGGCGCCTCGCGTCTGGTTGGCGCTTCACGCCTGGCTGACGCCTCGCGCCTGGCTGGCGCCTCGCGCCTGGCTGGCGTCTCGCGCCTGGCTGGCGCCTCGCGCCTGGCTGGCTCCTCGCGCCTGGCTGGCTCCTCGCGCCTGGCTGGCGCCTCGCGCCTGGATGACACCTCGCGCCTGGCTGGCGTCTCGCACCTGGCTGGCGCCTCGCGCCTGGCTGGCTCCTCGCTCCTGTCTGGCGCCTCGCGTCTGGCTAGTTCCTCGCACCTGGCTGGTTCCTCGCGCCTGGCAGGCTGCTCGTGCCTGGAAGGCTGCTCGTGCCTGTAAGACTCCTCTTGTCTGTCTGGCGCCTCGCGCTTGGAAGTAATCTCGCGCTTGGCTGGCGCCTCGCGCCTGGTATGCGCCTCTCTCGCGCTTGGTCTGATATGAAGATCCTCGCTCTTGGCTTGTTCTAACGTGCTGAAGAGAAGCCTCATGCCTGGTTGGCGCCTCGCGCCTGGCAGGGGAAAGAAGACGAGACTTCTTAACAGGAAGCGCAACGTCCTTCTTGCGAGGAGGATCTCTTGCAAGAACTCCGACCTAGGAGGCTAGCTGCTCTTGAACAGCTAGTAGGATCCTCTTAGAAGTTTCTCCAGCGTCCTCTTCAATGGGAGGAGAGGGAGACCTCGAAGGAGTACGATCAGCTATGTCCATGCAGGGAGACGTCGATACTACCTTCGCCTTCTTGATCGAAGAGGGAGCTTCATCAGAGAAGCGCTCGGGGCTCGAGTTCAAAGAAGGTTCTTTCCAATGCCTTTTCAGGGGCCTGGAAAGATCCGAGTCCTTCCACCCTCGTGAAGGAGAAGCAGACGAAGAGAAACACTCTTGCAGGACGCTTTTTCTGAAGCGGTCCTGAGCAGTCTGTTGCGAGACAGAGCCTGCTGAAGGAACGCCTGACCGTTGGGGATTCTCCACGACCTCCGTAAGGCTTTCAACTTTCCTTCTCCTCTGGACATGGGAGCTTGGAAGCGGTCTAGGCCTGGGAGCGTCGCAGAGACGGTCAAACGCCCCCTCCACAACACTAGGAGCACTCACTTCACTGAACAAGTCACTGTCACTTTCCTTACCTTGCATGGCCGCCATTTTGGATCTCATCCTATGAGTAGTAGCCTTCAGGTCGGCGATTTCAGAGGCCGAATCTGATTGCAAAACCTGTGAGGGCCCCGATACAGAGGGAGAATAAAAAACATTATGTACAGGAGAGTTAGACTCAATAAAAGGCTCAATAGGCCTTGTACTCACACCCCTTTGATGCCAGAGCCCGTTCTAATTCCGTATCCCTCTCTAACTTCTTCAAGTAAGAAGTTGAGTCTTCCATTCTTCAGCATTCAACCTTTCACACTCATGACAGGTATTAGCCAAAGAACATTCAAACCCTCTACACTTACGACATACAGTGTGAGGATCAACTGAAGCCTTCGGTATCCTCACCTTGCAGCCTACATTCACACAAACTCTCACACTAACACTTGAAATCAGACATTTTTCTGTAAAAAAAAAATCAAAAGCAAGTCCAAATCCAGTCCCAGGTAGCGAATGCCAAAAACAACGATCCAGGTACGTCAAAACAACACCAATAAGTCCCATGAAAAGAAGATCAATTGCTTTGAAAGAAGATTTCAGGTCAGGAGGTAGTAACAACAATGTTGATACCACCGGCGACAGAGAAAATATGATAGAAAACGGGAATGGTTCCTAGTCCTGCCACCCAGGGCAGGCCGGTAGATCACCTGACCTACCTGTAGCGAGTGGCGCGAAATTTGAATTTCTGTCGGGGACGACTGAGTCTTAGCTAAGTATATATCTGACAGGTAAGTTGATTGTATGAAAATAAGGTTTCACATATACTTACCAAACAATTACAAAGCTGTAAGCTTTCTTACTTGGCAGTCGAAAATTCAAATTATTTGGCGGCAGCGGGGCTGCCATCGTTAGTGTAGGTGATACAAGTCCTGCCAACTTTTGGGAATACAGTGTTCCCCCCGTATTCGCGGGGGATGTGTACCAGACACCCCCGTGAATAGTTAAAACCCGCGAATAGTTAGAACCACCATTAAAAATGCTTATAACTACCTATCTTGAAAGCTCAGATACCAAATGTATACCTTTAATAACATCCTACTTCAAATACACCTAAAATTACTAACCTATTACTGTATTAATCTTTGAGGTTATATTATTAATATCATTTCAAAGTCATCTTAAACATTTTACCATTAAAAATATATACCTACAGCCAATAAGAGAGAGAGAGAGAGAGAGAGAGAGAGAGAGAGAGAGAGAGAGAGAGAGAGAGAGAGGGAGTGACCAGTGAATGGCAACATCATATATCTGACCATCAAGAGTGAAATAATGAATTATTTCTGAGACAGAGAGAATAAAAATGAGAAGAGAGAGAGAGAGAGAGAGAGAGAGAGAGAGAGAGAGAGAGAGAGAGAGAGAGAGAGAATAACTCCTAAACTCCGACTCCTTCCCCTCCGCCAATTACGTATATCAAAACTGTCATATCTCCATCCGCCCACGTTCTTCCAAGTGGATAAAAAAAGACTAGGAATCGCTTTTTAAAATTAATCTTATTAATATTTGAAAATTAGTTATAAGGTAAATAATTTATTTATACTACAAAACGAATAAACATACATATGTTTATTCGTTTTGTAGTATAAATAAATTATTTACCTTATAACTAATTTTCAAATATTAATAAGATTAATTTTAAAAAGCGATTCCTAGTCTTTTTTTATCCACTTGGAAGAACGTGGGCGGAGGAGTATATGACAGTTTGATATACGTATTGGCGGAGGGGAAGGAGTCGGAGTTTAGGAGTTATATTCTCTCTCTCTCTCTCTCTCTCTCTCTCTCTCTCTCTCTCTCTCTCTCTCTCTCTCTCTCTCTCTCATTATTATTCTCTCTCACAAAACTAAATATTATTTGTAAACTAGTGCTGTATATTATTATTTTACCATAAAATGTAGTAATGTCCTTAACGATACACTTATACATACATTTCCAGCCCAAACAGAGGGCGAGAGTTACCACTATGACACACTATCTCGTGTGGCAAAAGAGAGAGAGAGAGAGAGAGAGAGAGAGGGGGGGGAGGGTTATCCTTATTTAAAAGACTGAAATGGATAGATTATTGTACTTCTATAAAATACTATAACACATGAATTTTGAAATTAATTATATTACTATTATTATCATTATGCGAAAATATTAATAAACATACACATGTACCATAGAAATTCTCATCTCAGTGAGAGAGAGAGAGAGAGAGAGAGAGAGAGAGAGAGAGAGAGAGAGAGAGAGAGAGAGAGAGAGAGAGAGAGAGAGAGAGAAAATATGTGATCATCAAGACGGCAACAGTTGTTGGACCCCAGCCAACTCTGCTTGGCTCCCAGGAAAACAAAGATGCGGGGTAAAATGCATTTTCTTTCATTCTTACATAATTTTATATTTATAAACTAAAATCTTGCTAATTCACTTTAGTATTTTCTTTAATGAATTTATATTATTGCTGTTTACATTAATATTGATTTTTGAAAATTAGTAAATCATCATCCAAAAAATTACATCATTCTGTTTAGAGGAGAGAAGGTAGGAAGAGAAGAGAGAGAGAGAGAGAGAGAGAGAGAGAGAGATTATCGTAGCATTTGTAAAATACTTTCACATATGATTTTTGTAATTACAATTATTATTATTATTATTATCATATGAAAATATTAATAAACATATTATACATACGTGTACCATAAAAATCTCTCATCTCAATAGAGGAGAGAGAGAGAGAGAGAGAGAGAGTAGAGAGAGAGAGAGAGAGAAAAGAGAGAGAGACCTGGAGAAAGAAAGAAAGATGCGTGAAGACTGGGATTTCCTTCATTACTATACATAATTTTTTTTGAAATTTATGAACTAAAAAATCTTACTAATTCAATGAAGTGTTTTCTTTCTTGAAGTAATTGCTCTTTACATTAATATTAATATTAGAAAATTAGTAAATCATTTATCACACAAAAAGCATACATCCGGTAAGGGAGAGAGACAGAATTATTAGTTATTATGTGATATCATGTAATCTTATTAAACTTACTAATACAGTATTGATCAATATTAATATTTTAAAACCAGTAAATCGTTTTTGTATCATACAAATGTATTTAGGCATGAAAATAACATCAAAATACACTAATTAGTGATTATTCATCGTCGGAAAATCCCGTGAATTTGCGAATTCACCGCAAATAATGGTTAGATATGGTCCAGAAATAAATCCGCGAATCAGTGAGTCCGCGAATCCGGAGAACGCGAATACGGGGGGCCCACTGTACCCAGTACTGTTGAGCTAACTATTGTCAATTCGCTGAGCAGCAACATCCGTCTGTGGGGAGGAGGGAGGGCTCTGATTATGTAATTGTTTGGTAAGTATTTGTGAAACCTTATTTTATTATAAAAATATCATTTTCACAAAAGTGACTTACCAAACAATTACAAAGCTAAATCCAAGTTACTAGGAAGGTGGGTAAATGGACAGCTTATGATAAAGACAACAATAATATGCTCACATTATAGTATAATGTTTGCAGTACCTACCTCGTAAGAGAGCAGCTGCAGGTGGATACTGCCTATGGTCAGTGCTCTCATCACCTGTAGGAGATGTGGCAGTAATGACCAGGATCGTCCCAACTAATGGTGGGATTTTGTAACCATGGAGGTTCACCAATGGTTAACAAAAATAAAAATTTTGCCCTTGCCCTGGGAGAAGACCAGACAACCAATCCACAGAACCATTACCTATACTAAAAATAATAACAATAGACCACAACCCTACCCATAAAAAACTGGAGGGTCTCTAGGTGCATTGTACCCCCAGGCTTCCCAATAACTCAACAACCTTGAAAATACAAGGCAAGGGGACAGCAGAGGGAAAGAGGTCCCCCTATGCTTCCTCTCCCAACACATGCTAGCTATAGAAAACGGTCCAATCTGTAACAATTTTCAAACACAGACTCTATGTCCTTCAGGTAATATGATGAAAAAACTGATTTCGACCTCCAGAACATCATATGCAGGATGGAGGATAGAGACATAAGTATTCATGTCTAAATGCTAGAGAAGTTGTCACTGCATGAATTTTGTGCTCCTGAATTTTCAGTACATTACAAACTTCATCTTGGACTTGTGCATGAGCTTCCAAAACCAAGCTTCTCAGGAAGAACAAAATCACATTTTTAGAGAGACGATAGGAGGGGTCTCTCACCTAACATCTGAGTCGATTTTAACTTCCTCTTAATGTCTCCGTCCTATGTAGATAGTTTCTGATTGCTCTGACAGGACATAATGCACATTCATCCTTTTCTGTTCCCACTATGTCCATTAGGTTCTTTATCACAAAAGAGCGAGGCCATGGATTCGATGGATCCTCGTTCTTTACTAGGAATTCTTTAATGTAAGAACACACTGCATTACTCTGAGAGAACTTGACCTCTTTACTAATAGCCTTTATTTCGCTTACTCTACCCGCTGTAGCTAAGGTGACTAAAAACAAAGTCTTCTTCGTTAGATCCGTCAGAGACGAAGAACTTAAGAGGCTCGAACTGAGGACTGGAAATCAATCTCAAAACCACATCCAAGTTCTAATCCATCTCCCCAGGCTTCACTACTTTTGAGGAATCAAAAGATTTATTAAGGTCACTGATATCCTGATTGTTCGAAACGTCGCGGACTCTATGTTTCAAAACTGAGGAGAGCATATAGACCTGTAACCTTTAATATTAGAGGTGGATAGCTTTCTTGAGTCCCTCAGAAATACCAGAAAATCTGCTATTTCTGTTATAGAGGTTGAAGAAGAAGAGATGTGACGTTGTCTGCACCACATCCTAAAAATTCTCCACTTAAGACTGATAGAGCTTGGAAGAGGAGCTTCTTCTGCCACTCTCCGCAAAAACCCTTTTGCTCTGACAAGGCACCAAACAGTCTGAATCCTGTCACACCCAGAGCGGACAACCCTTGGTGATACCTGTTGAAGTGGGGTTGTTTGAGAAGACATGAACCTTGTGGTAGGAGCCTGGGGAAGTCCACTAGGAGCTTGAGGTGGTCTGGGAACCATTCTCTCCTGAGCCAAAATGGGGCCACGAGAGTCATCAACACATTCCGATGCGACTGTAGCTTGATGACTTTTTATCATACTGAAGGGGGAAAAGCATACGCATCGAGGCCTGTCCAGTCCAGAACCATCGCATCTGTTCTCCACACTAGTGGGTCTGGAACTGGGGAACAGAAAGTCGGAAGACAACTGTTCCTTAAGTGGCGAAGAGATCTATGGCTGGTTTCCCCTACAATCTCCACAGATCTTGGCAAACTCTAGTTCAGAGTCCATTTCTGTCAAAAGGACCTGGTTTGAGCAGCTCAGCTCGTCTGCCAAGACGTTCATTCTTCCTTGAACAAACCTCGGAAAAAGAGTAATCTTGTGCTGGTTCACCCAGAGAAGGTCTTCTGCCACTCCGTTGAGAGAGAAAGTGTGTGTCCCTCCTTGTTTTCAGACATACGATAATGCTGTGGTGTTGTCCGTGTAAATCGCTACCTTTCTTCCAATAACTAGAGGAGCAAACGCCTGTATACCCAGAAGAATCGCCTTCAACTCCTTCACATTTATGTGTAGGGTTTCCTCTTGTTCTGTCCAAAAACCTGAGACTCTTGTCTCCTAACAGAGTTCCCCATCCCCTGTCCGATGCGTCTGAGAAGAACTCTGGGTCGGGGTTCATCATGACTAGGGAAAGACCCTCCTGAAGTCTCTTCATCAAAAGCCACCAACGATCTGACTTGATCTTTTTCGTAAAAGGAAAAACAAAAGTCTAGTTGTGCCTTCCGATTCCAATTTGCTTTCAAGAAGAATTGGAGAGACCTCATGTGGAGACGGCCTAAGGTTACAAAACTCTCCACTGATGCAAGGGTTCCGAGGAGAGACTGCCTGTCTAGAGCTGAGCATGACGGGCGGACTAGAAATTGTTGTACTGTCGTTAAACACGACTTACCTCCTTCGGGGAGAGAAAAGCCAGAAAAGCTAGAGAGACCAGAACCATCCCTAAATAGGGGGTCTTCTGAGTCGGAAACAATTGGGATTTCTTGAGATTTATTTTGATTCCCAATTGTTGAATCAGATTTAATGTCTTTTCCAAGTCCTTCACACACACTGATGACTCAACTTGGATATCAGGAGCCAGTCATCCCCAACAGGTGTAACCATTTTCCTCTGAGGAGTAAGAATATGGATAAATACTTGGGGAGCCAACGTTAGTCCGAAGCAGAGGGCTCTGAATTGAAAAACTCTCCCTTTGAAGACGAACCTCAGAAATCTCTTCGAATCTTGATGCATGGGGACGTAAAAATAAGAGTCCTTCATGTCGAGAGAGACCATCCAGTCACCCAGTTGGAGGGCAGACATCACCAATTGACTGGTTTCCATTCGAAATTTTGTCTTCTGAACATAGAGATTCAAGGTGCTTACATCTAGTACAGGCCTCTAGCCCCCCAATGCCTTGGGAACTACAAAAAGTCTGTTGTAAAAGCCTGTGGAGTTCTTGTCTATCACTCATCTATGGCCTGCTTGCTGATAAGCGCTTCTACTTTCTTGGCCAATGCCAAAGCTCTCCCTCATCCCTTTGAGTGCGCTGTCAAACAGATAGGCACATTGGACAGCAGAGGATCTTGAACAAACAGGATCACATATCCTGAAAGTACTTGGACTACCCATAACTCTGTTCCTCTGACTCCATTCCTCCCAGAAGTAGTGGACTCTCACTCTTACAGATGTGTGAAGGACCTCCCGATTACTTATCTGTCAACTTAAAGGGGACCTTCTTGGTGAACTTAGCTGGTGCTCACAGTTAGTCCTCGGTCTGTTCTGCATTCTAGTTTTACCCCGTCAAAACGGGTGCTTCTGAAGAGGAGAAGATTTAGCTCCTGTAGCAGGAGGATCTTTCAGATGTCTTGTTGACAGAGTCAAAAGGTCATTGGTAGATTTCTTCTCCAGATCCAACAATACCTATTGAATAATCTCTTCTGGGAACAGGTGGGACTTACTAATGGGAGAAAACATCAATGCTGACTTCTAATTTGTCATTACTCCTTGGGACGCTAAAGAGCACCACAACACCCTCTTTTTAAGTATTCCCATTGTAAACAGGATGGCTAGTTCCCCCGATCCATCTCTCACAGCTTTGTCCACGCAGGACAAAACATTAAGCCAGTCCATACAAAATTCCTCTTCCAAAGACTGACACTCCCTATTTTCCTGGCTAATACTGCGATAGTCCAATCTAAAAACACTAAACACTTCAATCACCTTGAACAAGTTTCAAACCCGGTGATCAAAATCAGGGGTGGAAAACATTACTTTCCCAGCCACAAAAGCCAATCTTCTGTTTGTGTCCACTAAACTTGAAAAGTCCCCTTGAGAGGAGGCAGAGACTCCCAAGGAAGGAACTTCTCCAGTCACGTAAAGCCAATGTCTTGTTCTGCAGCTTAGAAGGAGGATAGGTGAATGAAGCTTTACCCGACTCCTGCTTCTTTGCTAACCATGCATTTGACTCCTTAAACACTTTCTTGGCGGACAGAGAAAGGACTAATTTCGGCAATCCTGAAGATAGTACCTTCCTATCCATCATAAATATAGAAGGTGGCGAAGGCGATGCCAATTCAAAGAAGTCCGGATATGTAGCGAGCAAAAACCTCAAAAGACTAGAGTAAGCCAAGGATGATTTCGACTCCTGCTCCTGTTCTTCTTCCTCCGATAGCAATGACAACAAAACATCTTCCTCTCCTTTAGGGGCCGTCGCTTTCTTCATGAACCCCATAAGCTCTTGGAGTTGATGTCTGAAAGGACCAAACAGCGACTCATCTCCCAAAGCGCTGGTCTTCGGAGTCTCAGGCGTGGATGTTGAAGCAGTGGCAGTCGAACAGATCTTCTTAGAAGCTGAGCCACTAGCAGGCGAAGAGCTACGAGCTGCAGGAGGTAAAAGAGTCAAAACTCCTTTCGACAAGCTACGAGGGGAGTTGACCGCGCGAGAACGCGAGTGCTGATCAGATTGTGTCAGCATTCAAGAGTGACTGTCTCTGACTCAGTCAGAACTATACTCTCTGGAGACGACTGATGAGACTCCTGAAAGGCCTATGCAGGCGCAAAACTGCAGGATGGCTCCTTCGACTTCTTCACTGGCAGAGTTGTACAGGCCGCAAACGAGGCATGCCCCTTTAAAGGTTGCGACACCACAGCACTCCGCAATTGTCGCCTCTTTTCAGAAGACAACACATCCAATTTGGAGGAAAAGTGCACCTCACTAACATCTATGCCCTTCCAATGGGTTTAGTCGACACCCATGAGTCGACAGGCTCGACTGAGTCAGCGACTGCCTGTGGGCAAACCCCCCCAGTCTTCCTTCGACCTCCTGAATGTCTTCTCCCGGGTGCGGGGGAGCGGGACAGTGACCTTCGTCTACAGAAAATGTGGGGATGGACAGCTACCTCCTTGGACACAACATGATCTTTTCCCTGACACTCGATTTTTCCACAAAAGTGTGAAAAATCCAATCCAAATCCATCACAGATTTGGCCAAAATTTCAAACTTCTTGTCCATTTTGGACTCTAAGCTGGCAATGGTGTTGGGATCAGAAGCATGGGCTACCTGGACTGGAGTTAGTGGCAATGAGGTAGGAGGGCTATCAATAGGAGAGATGTTAGATAAAAGAGGGGAAGAAAGAGAAGAGAAGACTTCTTCACCTCTAAAGGCAAAGGAGTTGTATCAACACTAGCCTTACTCCAGGCTCTAAGAACTCCTTTCCTCTTCCTATCTTTCTCAATCTTCTCTAAATGAGACAAAGTTCTTCCATCCTTGCTCATCTAAGTCCTGACACTCAATGCAAGTTAAGTCTTTGCTACATATTTGCCATCCTAGTTTTGCAACCACCAAATTGTAGTTCACAAAATATGATACAAAAACCGCAAGATAGCGACAAAGTTGACTACAAAAACCACCGATGTTACTCCGTAGCCAGCAAAAAACCAATTGAGAATACAGACGGCCTGTGGTTAACGGCGCAATTGCTTAGCGGCGAATTGGTTTTACGGCTGTTGTCAAAAATATTCATTAAAAAAATAAGGTATTTTTATGGCACAATTTTTGGTTAACAGCGCTGCTAGCACCGTTATGTCTAACGAGTACATACATTTGTAGAAAAACCGTTCAGACCATAAAGGTCATGCAAATTATATTAACCCTTTAACGCCGACTGGACGTATTTTACGTCAACATTTTTTGTCTCTCGGGTGCCGACTGGACGTATTTTACATAGACATACAAAAGTTTTTTTAAAAATTTGTGCAAAAATACTTATAGGCCTACCAGCCGAAAACTTTTGAATCACGCGCCTTGGGGGATGCTGGGAGTTCATGGATCAAGGTGTTGTTTTGTTTACAATCGTTACGCAGGCGCGCAAGCGCGAATTTCTTTCTTGCCGCACTAAAAAGTATCGGTGACACATCTCAGAAATTATTTCGTCACCTTGACATAATTTTTGTACCATTTTAAATTAGCCGTTACATGGAGTATTATATATGAAAATGTGCGAATTTTTATGTAGAATACAATAAAAGAAAAATACTCATGATTGTAGCTTTGATCAGTTTTGAAATATTTTCATATAAATAACGATGTGCCAAAATTTCAACCTTCAGTCAACTCTGACTCTACCGAAATGGTCGAAAAACGCAATTGTAAGCTAAAACTCTTATATTTAAGTAATATTCAATCATTTACCTTCATTTTGCAACAAAGTGGAAGTCTCTACCACAATATTTCGATTTATGGTGAATTTATGAAAAAACGTTTTCCTTACATCGCATTCTCGGAATATTTGCTCCTTTTCATATTAGGCATTTCATAGAGTTTTATATATGAAAATGTGTGCAATTTCATGTAGAATAAAATGAAAAATATTTTAATGTTGTAGCTTTTCTAATTTCCAAAATAATTGCATATTAAAAAAAAAATATAAAAAAATTCGACATTCGGTCAACTCTAACTCGTCAGATATGGTCGAAAACTGCAATTGTAAGCTAATACTCTTAGAGTATAGTAATATTCAATCATTTGTCTTCATTTTGAAAGAAATTGGAAGTCTCTAGGACGATATTTAGATTTATGGTGAATTTTTGAAAAAAATATTTGTATATGTCAGCGCGTTACGAATTCATGCATCATTTTGTGATAATATTTTCTCTGTGTTGCTTTTATCGTTTTACAATGTGTTATATACCAAAATGATCGCAATTTAGTGTACATTACAACAAAAAAAAAATTAACTTGTTACCTTTAACCGTTTTGCGCATAGCGCGATTTGAATACATTACATATGAAATTTTGTTTTCGCTCTATCATATATCGCATTATTTATATATGATAATGATAATTTTTTTCATTTCTGATGGTTGCATACTAAACTTCAGGCAATGACAAAAAAAGGAGCCAAAATGAACTCTTAATCTTGAAAACTAAGCGCGCTGTGATTTAAAAAAAATATATATTTTTTCCACTTCCGCGCTCACTCCGAGACCCCCTCAGCACACGGAAGACGATTTTTAATATACCCCTTCGGTGTTTAAGGGTTAAAAAAAATTTATTGAGAGTTATTACATAGGTATTAGGGTAAACTATATGGCCCTGATGCTGTTTTATGCCAAAAATATAGTTAAATACGTATGTGCAAATTTAGCTTTGGATGTGTCGATTTATAAATGTTCATACTTTATGTTTAAAATGTGTATGAAAATATATTACATAGGGGGTATTTTTATTCCTGCACATAAATACAAAGGCAGCTTTTGAAACTGCCCTCCAATTATCAAAGAGGGCATTTTTCATGTTTGTTCTTGTGAGCCGCCGCCTGCTGCTTTTCCGAAAATATAGAGCTAAAAAAAGTTAGCGATCGATATGTCGATTTATAAATGTTCATGCATTTATGTTTAAAATGTGTTTGAAAATGTATTATATATAGGTTATTTTTATTTCTGTGTATAAATATGATACAAAGGCAGCTTTTGAAACTGCCCTCTACGTTATCAGAGGATGTTTTTTCATGTTCGTTCTTGTCCGCCGCTGCCTGCCGCTCTTCCGAAAATATAGAGTTAAAAAAGTGCAAATTGAGCGATCGATGTGTCAATTTTATAATGTTTATGCTTTTATGTTTGAAATAGTATGAAATGTATAACAGAAAGGGTATTTTTATTTATGTACATATATATGATACAAATTACAGCAGCTTTTGTAAGTGCCCTCCGTATATATCAGAGGATATTTTTTTATGTTCCTTCTTGTCCGCCGTTTTTCCAAAAAATGCATTACAAAGACTTCACATGGTTATATTTCATTAATTTGGGAGCTAATTACAGTGGTCCCCCCATATTCGCGGGGGATGCGTACCAGACCCCCCCGTGAATAGTTAGAACCCGCGAATGTTTGGAACCCCTATAAAAATGCTAAAAACAGCCTATTTTGGTAGTTAAAACTCAAGAAAAACCCACTAAAAATTTTCATACATGGTTTTTTTAATAGTTTTATCACAAAAAGTGCATTTTATGATGAAATTCATAAAAAAAACCAGGAATTTGTGGATATTTACCATAGAAAAATACCGCGAATGCGCGAATTTTCCGCGAATAATGCAGGGAAACGTTTCCGAGAGAAATCCGCAAATGTGTGAGTCCGCGAATCTGGAGAACGCGAATACGGGGGGTCCACTGTATAACTCATTTTGTTAATGAAGCTTCAGCTTTTTGTTATAATTTTTCATGTTTTTATGTTTAAAATGTGTATGAAAAATGTATTACAAGGTATTTTTTTTATTTTTGTACATAAATATGTATGATACAATGGCAGTACTCATGTCCATCTGAAGTCTTTGTAACAGCCCTTCACAAAATGAAAACAATAGGTTGTTCAGTCGCGCCCGAATAATAATATCTTAATTTATATCATTGAATCATGTTTTTAAAAATGATATTGTTATGATACAATAAAGTTTCATACATACTTACCTGGCAGATATATACATAGCTAAGACTCCGTCGTCCCCGACAGAAATTCAAATTTCGCGGCACACGCTGCAGGTAGGTCAGGTGATCTACCGGCCTGCCCTGGGTGGCAGGACTAGGAACCATTCCTGTTTTCTATCATATTTTTTCTCTTCCACCTGTCTCTGCGGGGAGGCTGGGTGGGCCATTAATCGTATATAACTGCCAGGTAAGTATGTATGAAACTTTATTGTATCATAACAATATCATTTTCATACAATCAACTTACCTGTCAGATATATACATAGCTGATTGACACCCTTTGGTGGAGGGTAAGAGACAGCTAACATGGAATAGACAGGTAAACAACATATGTTGTAGGTATAAATAAACCTTGGTTCCTATCTGATAGGTGGTAGACTTCATATGGCTGTTGCCAAGGAGTCTGCATCACCTCAAGAAACTTTAGCGAGATATGTGATCTGTGGCCAAGAGTTCTTGTGGGTCTGCCGATGGGGTCTTATCCACTTACTCGGCAGAGCCTAAAAGGTACTTGTCAATGGGTGCTAATCCACTTATATGACAATACACCTAGGCCTGGGAGCGAGACAGAGCCGATCAGACGCACCCTCCACTGCAAAGGGGAACACTAAAATCACTTCTTACCTTTCAATAGCTCGTATTTTGAGCTACATTCCTTTGTCTTCAAATTGCAATATGAATTTGAAGATTCTGTGAAGTAAGAAGGAGATGAGGATACAACACTACTAGTATTGTTAGTGCTCTAACTGCTCGTTAGTACGAGAGCTATAAAAACTTCTAAAGGAAGCGAAACTAATTCTATTTATTCTGACTTCCTCAAGAAGGAAGTTAGCTTAAAATTCCTCAATTAATTTTAACATTTACTACATGTTATTAATGAATAAATATTAAAATTTTCCTTTTGCAAACTATGTGAGTGTCTACCGAAAAGTTCAGTAGTTACACGTAAACAATTCTTCGAAATTTTCGAAGCCAAAGTTATTAAAACAAATTAATATGCGTATGCCGAACCAAAGACCCAGTACTTCCCTGCAAAAGATAGCCCAGAAGATCGATGGCGATGAAATCCAAAAATCAAGTCAGGAGGAACTGCAAACGTTGTTTACATTCCAAGCGACAGAAAAAATATGATAGAAAACGGGAATGGTTCCTAATCCTGCCACCCAGGGCAGGACGGTAGATCACCTGACCTACCTGCAGCGTGTGCCGCGAAATTTGAATTTCTGTCGGGGACGACGGAGTCTTAGCTATGTATATATCTGACAGGTAAGTTGATTGTATGAAAATTATATTTACAATCGTTGCATAAATTGATTTTAAAAGACAAAACTTGGTATACATTTGATTTTGCAACACTGCAATTTGTTTGTTTTTCCATGGGATAGAAGTACAAAATATAACTGTGCAACTCGGTCAATTTTTTTCGTTGTTATGTGAGCAAAAAATTGAGGTACGACCGTATGAGCTTGAGATGCCCCTGCTACGTAGATGGCATACTGACGAAAATTAAGATAAGCACAGCACAGAAGAAAAAGTAAACAGTATGCATCCTTTTCCATAAATCTTTTAAAAAGTTATACATTACTTCACTGTATCCAATAATATTGTATGTACGTATTCTCATATTATTGAATTATAAAATACTACAGTAAATCTAAGCCAATTCCGCGGAGCGCCCAATTTTGGAAATAAGCTGATGGTGAATACGAGTTTGTTTCACCATATTTAACGCAATTCTGAGTGAATTTTCTTGCTTTTAGTTAGCATAAACAAATATCTAGATACTTGACTTATATGAGACAAGGTTATTTGTCCTTATACAACGTGTTTTCAGGATGAAATATGACTTAAATATGTCTTGCTTTGATGGTGAATTAATTTTTTTTCTTTGTTAACAGATTACGTTGGCGGCATGTTTATTGAGTAAACCAATACGTGATTCTGTTCGCAATTTTCCTTTATATCATCGTAATACGAACTTTACGTTATTTATCTTTTATCGGCGTGAAACAAACAGTAAAATGTGTTCTTTCAAGCACAATAGTTTTGATTAACATTATTTTATCTCAATTATCAACGGTTGTGTTTGATGGCATACGTTTACTAGAGTTTTATCCTTGTTGCTGATGCACGATAATGGTGATTAGCAGCTTGAACAGTTTTCTCAGCTTAAGCTATAACTAGGTTTAAATTTAACAGTATATTTCCCCATTGATCTTTGATCTATAGTGAATAAGTTATTACATTAAGATATCTTTCTCGTTTGGTTGTTCATGGCTCTACACATATACCCAACGAGTATAATGTTAAATCCATACTTTCATCACTCTCTTTTGCTGTTTTTTAACTTATGTAACTAGAAGATGGGATAAAGTTAGGCTATTGCAATTTGGTCTCTCTTAAAATCGGATTATCGTATGACGAATTATCGTAACTTGAACACTACAGCTACCTGTACACTGCATAATACCTTATTATATCTTTACATACTCTACACACCCAAAGGATTAAAGATAGGCTTTTTTTAACTTTACAGTATTTATACTATAATGTACTGTACAGTGCTACTGTAACGTAAATTCTATAGTACTATACTGTATAAATATAATTATACTTATTGCGCCATTGCGAGATTACGGCATTGTTTGACTGGTCTAGGGCGCTGTTAACTGGTCTAGGGCGCTGTTAACTGGTCTAGTATTCCGAAAGAAGGTGTGCAGCAGCTGTAGACTTTAAAATCGCTCAGCGTCGAAAATCGCTTAGTGTCCGTGGTCAGGAACAGAACCCTGACGCTAACCGAGGGCCGTCTGTAGTTAACTCGGCAGTACCAGGTATTCCTGAAAGTGGGCGAGACCTGTACAACCTACACTAACAATGGCAGCGCCGCCGCCGCCAAATAATTTGAATTTTCAACTGCCAGCTAAGAAAGCTTACAGCTTTGTAATTGTTTGGTAAGTCCCTTATGTGAAAAGTAAAATTAATCCAATTAAACCTCAAAACACTCCAATACTAGTCATATATACCAGTTGAATGCAATGGAATCAGGCCAAACAAACAGACCTAATATAAAGTACTTACATTTCTTTTCTGTGAACTGATGAAGTAGACATGACTTCCCAACTCCCATGTCACCAATTATGATGTACTTGAAAATGTATGAATAGTTATATGGCCCCGCAGACATTGTGACCCTGCAGAAAGAAAAAGCCAATATCAAATATAATCACCAAAGAATGTTAAAAAAAATGTTTTTAATTAAACATGCCTAAAGCTAGCCAGTTCAAATAGATAGACTACAAGTATGTACGCCCTCTTATACAAGCAACACTTTCAACCATCTTCATGCAAATAGTTGACATCAAACTTCCTTGAAGACTACCAACATTATTTTTGGAAGGGGTTTATGCATTACTACGGTACGTAGTTACAAATACATGAAAATTCTTAAAATACATTTACTATTCTATATTTTACATTGTCTTAATCATCACTGTATTATCTTCAAATAAGACAATACCCACATACTAGTAAAGACTTCCTTTGTTACTCTTATAAAAGTACATTAATTTAACATAAAAACCAAGTCATGCTTCTTGACTCTCATTGAACTTATCCACAAGATTTGTTCTTCAATAGGTGAAGATTGAAGCAAAGCAAAGCAAAAACAGCTTAGCTGGATGAGACCAATGGGACAAGCAATATAAAAGGCAGAGTAGCTGATTAAAATAACTCATTTGATAATGATTATTATGATTATAAAGGATTAGTTTATCCAGACCTCTGAGCCTAATAACGGCTATTTCTTGGGCTTGTCATTTGATAATGAACTAAAAACATATAAGGTAGGGCAAACTATGGTATGATACAGCTTGTCTTTTTAATCTATAACCTGCGAGAAATAACTTTGATTTCCCTGACATCACATATTTTTCAAGTACTATTTGTAATTTGTATTTTTCCTAAATATACAAACCTTAGGTCCTTTACATTAGGAATACTTGCAGTGAAGCTGGAAATGGCGGTTAAACTTCCAAACAAGGTGGTTTGGCAGTTAACTACTGTCCAGTAGGCATGAGTGCCCAGATGTAAACATTCCAATTTGCCTTTTGGCCCAGGTAACATATTGAGGGGTGGCATGAGGTGGGCGTGATATGTAATGTAAAGAACCTCATGTTTTTTAAGTTAGGAAAAAAGGGATTTTGACGTAAGGAAAAATCTATTTCTGGCTCATTGGCTCGTGTCGCCAGCGCGAAATATCCTTTAATCTATTATTTCTAGGGTAAATGTACTCAACACATACCAAGAAAGAAATAAATAAGAAAGAAAAAGGTCAGTAATAACTGACGTCGATCACTTCCCTCCAAAAGCGGTTGGTCGTATGAAACACTAAGGCAGCGGTGAACAACCACTACCACGAGCCAAATGCCAATAGAAATCCTCCCCACTACAACAAAAACCCGCCAAGAGGAGAGCCGACCCACAAGAGTGAGCAGCTCGTACTACTACTACTCCATTCCCCATGCTGCCACCGGACTGCCTTGCGCCTCTAGTGGCCATCCTGAAGTTAGCAGACCAATACTTGTTGGGCGAAGGGATGGGTAGGTGGGATTTTCGCTGGCGACACGAGCCAATCGCCCAGAAATAGATTTTTCCTTAACGTCAAAATCCCTTTTCCCTTGGGCTTCAGCTCGTTCGTCCACTGCGCGAAAGCGTACCAGAGGAAATAGCACCCCAGATTGTAAACAAAAAAGTAATAAATAAATCAGAAATAGGTCTCAAATAAAAGAAAAAAGAAAATAATTAAAAAAGAATATAATTGCTACAAAAGAAAAACTACGAAATACCACACAGTTGATACAAAAATTCGAAATATGCCTTAAATTACACTTAACTTCTAATCATGTTTCTTAAATCATAAGGTAATTTACATATGTTAAGCAGAGGTCAGAAAATGGTTTTACGCATGTAAACAAAATGGTGACTGTGTAAAGGCAATGTATCAACAAATATAAGAGCAATTATAAGTAATCAAGAAATGAAACAAATTAAATCAACAAATGATAATATATTAAGGCAAGTGTCATATGGACTTAACTATACCAAAACCCATAACTCCATTATAAAGAAGATGTATCCCCTAAGCATAAAAATACAAAAAAGGGGGTAACATCCTGATGAATTCAATATCTATAATCATCTGTGAAGTGTCCCTAGCAAAAAAAATAAGGGGCACCCACTACATCATCATCAAAAGCAGCCTAAGCCACAAGGTGAATGTAAAATGAACAACGGCATGGGGAATAGGACGAACTGTTGGGTGAGGCCAGGTAGAAAAGGAGGACTGAATCTTCTACTACAAATAACTAGGAGTCAGGGAAACCTATGTTTACCCGCCCTGCTACTAGCTGACTGGCTGAAAATTTCAGAGCTTCCAATGGACTTAAGGTAATGACGTTTGCAACCACTGTCGGCGATTTCCATCCGGTATACTATTTTTTCAACTCATCGAAGTTGTTCATGTGTTGGAAATAATTCAATTGGAGGTGGCTACTGCCCTGACAATCAGTGGGCTTTCGGGAAGGGAAAGGTAATCAGCGTCGTCAATTAATTATAAAAGTACAGGATTTTGGTTGCCTGATGGCCTTTAATGGGATAAAGTTCCACCCCTTTTTCCCTCTTAAAAGAGGGGACCCGATGAAGATGAGAGGTCCTGGACAGAAAGGCTCGTAGGTTGTAACTGTGCAAAGAGATACATCCTGGTTTGGCAATGGGGGTAAGTACCTTCCAAGGTTCCCACCTCATCAAAGGATCTTTCATTTCTTTTGCTAAAAAGCCTTACGTTCCGGAGAAAGGTAGCACCTCCCCTGTTGGAAGGAAATTGAATATGGTCGCCGGATCTCTGGGATAAAAGCCGAAAGTTCTGAAATTTCTTGCTCCTGAAAGCTAAGCTTGAATAAAAATAGGGTTTTTCTTAAGAGACATTTAAACGAACCGGCATGTGTCCATTATCCGGTTTCTTGAAGCGCCAGTTTTGAGAACATCGTTTTAAGAACCATGAAACTGACGGTATGGCCCTTACAGAAGGTTCTAAGTCCTAGCACAAATGCCTTAGGATAAGCGAGAAGTATGGAATCCGTCAAGTCTATGTTGAAACCCAAATTCACAAATTGAAATTTCTTTTTCAAGGGCTGACTTATTTGTCCGTAATCACGTGGCTAGCTGCATAAACCATTTTTGCCAAATAAGGTATCTGAAAAAGGATTATAGCTGAATTAATTAACTGTCAATGATTCTCATATACTGATTCTCTCAGGAAGGAAATTGCTAACTCTTTTTGACAGCAGCCTCATAACTGTCTCAAAGTTTGAATCCCTTTTATCGGATTCCAAGAAGAAGAAATATTCTGAGAGGGTCCAATATTCGCAATCTCTTTTTTTGCCGCAAACTCATGAAGTCCATAAAGTTTAGGGTTTTTGGAAATCCCTGAGGAAGCGAACAACCCAGTCCTTCGTTTGTACTTGACTGGGAGAGCCTGGGATTGGGGAGTCCGAAGAGGACGAAGGCCCAAGCTCCAGTAATTAGTGGGATACCAATTGCTCTTCGTCCAGTCCTGGGGCTACTAGAGGGCCACTTGACCCTTGAATGTTCTGAGTTTGTTTAAAACCTTTGCATGAAAAGAACATTCCAGGAAGGAAAGACATAAATGCTTCTTTCCAGGTGTTGTTCCCAGTTCTAAGAGCCAGGGCGTCCGTGGCATAGGTCCGAGAGGGTCCAGGTTGGGGGCTACCATAACACGGCAGTTTGTGATTCGCTTGAGATGCGAAAGATCCATCCCTTGTAGCCCTGGAACTCTTTGAAAGGATCCGATTGAACGAACCTGTTGTCCAGTGACCATTCCGACTCTAGGGGCACATGAAATCGGGATAACGCGTCCTGCTAATGACGTTTCTTTCCACTCCAGCTATGGTGAGTGGAGGCAGAAGATGCCAACTGAACTTGTCTGCCAGTGGGAGAAGATGGCTCCACCATGGACAAATGATTTAGATGACGGTGACCTTGGAGGCCTCCCCTGTTTATACAATGTACTACCACCCTGCGCTGTTCCAGAAACTAGCTTTATTTATGTGTTTGGAGTACTTTGGTTTGGGGCCGTAACCTTTTTAGGAGTCAAGAACAACACTGGCCATTGCCATCCAGTACCGTTTATATGGAACTGACCTGAACTGGAGGTGACCAAGTTTCCTTGAATCCTTTTTTGACCTGGGAATTGCACCCTCCCCCCCCTAACCGCTTAACGGACGCGTCCCTGTTGTGGATGGTGGGGATGCCCTGGTTTGGAGGGAAACTGAAGGGGTACTGACACTGACAAATTCTTGGACTTTTCGCCCACAGGCCGAAGTCGATTCGTTTAGAATCGAAGGGACTGAGGAATAGTTTTTGGTCCCTGGACCTGAACATTTTGGTCTCGTGAGTGCCAGATTCTGTTAAGGTCCTTTTTTTTTTTCAGTTTTGGCTTTTTCATTAAGGACGTTTTCGTCACCTGATGCAAACTGGGAGGAGAACCCAGGATCCTCGTCCTGAGCTCTCGCCTTTGACGCCAGTTTGTGACTTAGAATTGCTTGAACATGAACTTCCGCTAATTTCTTTATTTCCTTTTGGTTGATGGAATAGCACCGAGTATTGGGAGGAATAGATTCCATTGAAATGCCCAGGCCACTGAAATATTTTGACTCTGGAGTGATCTTGACTTGGTTCCTGTTTATCCTTGAAGCCTAGATATTCCAGGAACTGAAATCACTTTCACGTTGTAAAGCATCTGGTTTTGCAATTCCTCGACTGTTGAAGCCCCCAGATCGAATCCAATCGTCGAGATAACCGCTACTACTCCATAATCCTCCCTTGTGACCTGAGTTTGTTTGGCAACTTACCACGTTCCGCTAGTTTCGTGAACACACCTTGGGTGCCCACATTTGAGTTCCCGAAGGGAACTACCTTGAGAGGAAGGAAATGTCCTGGGTCTCCTATCTTGAAACCCAGATATGGACGGAAGTGTCGTTGCAATAGGGATATGAATAGTAGGCGTCCTGTAAGATCAGATAGAGGTGGTGACGGCCCCACGTGGGAAGTAAAGTCCCGCACCTGCGAGAGATCGGGAGTGGGCAGTCTTGAACTTTTGAACGTTTCGCAGGGGCGGAATTGGCTAAGTTTAAGCGGGAGACAAGTCTAAAGATTAACCACCCTTCTTTTTTGTGGATCGCCTTTCTTTGGCACGCTGAACAAGCCGACCTTGAAATTTTAATCTCTTGACTCCTCCGCTATAAGCTCCTTTTCTGAAGGAGGGGGTCCTCTGCGTACTCTGTTTCCCAATTCCTTGGAAGGAAGTTGAACGGAAAGGTCTGGATGGAGGTGGGTTCGTCAACCAGCTCCCAACCCGAGGCCTTTTTGACACTTATGCTCCTGAGCCCATTCTTCGCTGCAAGTTCCACCGGTGGCGAAAGTGAACAAAACAGCCTCCCTCCTACCTGAACATTCTTCATTGGTTTCTGGTAACCCGCCTCGACCTCCTCTGAAGTGCTTTCCCCTATTAAAGGGGTCCATCCCGACCCTCATCCCACGAAAGGAACGCTTACCTCTGCCTCCCTTACCCGAGCGGTTATACTTCTGTGGAAGCTTGACTCTCGAAGGCTTGGCTTTATTTTAAGCCTTGGAGAGATGGCGTAAGAGGTGGAGGGCTGAGGCTGAGGGGGATATCACATAAATTGGTTTGTTGATTGAGGGCCTTAGAAGTGGAAGGTTGGGCTGTTTTTGCACTAAGGGCAAAACCGCTGGAACTTGCTGAGGAAAAGCGTGGCTTGCTTTTGTTTTTCTGGTAATGGATGGAAACGCCCTATGGTTTCCCTCTGTCCCTTACCTTTAGGTGTTAGGTTCTTTGCCTCCTCTTAGCCTACCGCCCCAAGGCCCAACGGTCCCTTAAGGCTCCCAGGTTCAGCCTCGTAGCCCTCTGAACTGGAACTTCCTTCACGCCATAGCTTCTGGGAAGAGATCTGCTCCCCAGAGGCTAGAACGAGAAGTAAAACCCTACTTTGGCGCATGTCGAAATGGTTGCCTCTTGTAAATGGACATGCTTTCCACCTACAATTCGTTCTAGCAGTTGGCAAACTCAAACATATTCCGACTGTACCGTTTGGAGTCAGGGCTTTGGTCATGAGTTTAAAAAGCTGGTTTCTGAGCCATAGGGCTATGGTTGCTACCCAATCGGACATAGCCAATGAGTTTAATTGAACCTGGCTAATCGCGATTTCGGGGGGGGGGCCTCGACAAAAGTTCAAGCCTGAATAAGGGCTATCTGGGTAGCCTGGGTAGCTTTTTCCACCAAACTGCTCCCATAAGCACCAGTCAGGTTTTGAGTTTTGCCAGCTTGAGAAGGTGTTCCGGCAAGTCCTTCCCACAATTCTCCGGCTTGAGGGAGTCAACCGGAGATGGTGGATCTGCTCTTCCTTCAAATTGAGGCATGGGTTACCCCCTTGCCCCCTTGGGCTGGGCGCTGGGATGGTAGAACCTCGCGGATCTTTGTCAGAACGGGAAGCGGGGTACTCTCATCCATTGTGAAAATGGTAAGAAAGGGACTCTTTAAAAAGGTTGTATCTTTGGTATTAAGAACTAATCCATGTCCTCTAAACACCATGAGCCATTCCTCTCTGAGCCATGGTCTCGTGAATAGAGGACTGTCCTCCTTTGGTAACCCTATCATCCGCCCGAACCATGGCTGAAGCTGTAAGCCTTGCGTAGCCTATGAACGGTAGGCCTGGAGGGGTCTTCCGGGGTAGATAACCTCGAAGTCCTCTATCCTTCGAGTTTCCAAATTCCGGTATTGAAATGAGACCGGGTCCTGGAATGGGTGCGGTATGACGCTACTCTCGCCATGGATTGTTCATCGAGAACGTAGGGTAGCGAGTCATACGGAGTGGAAGCCTGAGTTCCACTCGTATTGGAAAGTGGTTAGGAGGAGGCCTAGAGGGGCTTTGCTCATCAGTCCGGCTATATAATTGGAGGTCCTGGGAAGTAAATCCTACCTATCCGAACGAAACGAGAGATTCATTTGTTCCATGCTACTCTTTAGGGACCCCAACCAGGTCGCCCACCTGTTTTGCAACAGGCCAGCAATTGGAGTCCAAGGCCGGAGCTGCAGCGGAGGTGGAAGGGGGGTGGCTCTGAATCGGAACCAATGGGGTAAGACGGAACTGGTGACTCTGCCGGAGGGCGAGGATCTCTCTCTGGAGGATTTAACAACTCCTCGAGGACTTAGAGCCGGAGCTAGAACTTTAGACCTGGTTTCTGCCTCCGTGGGAATTACCAGCCGGAGACTTTACCGCTAGGAGATGACGCCGAAGCCGTCTTCCTTAGACAACCGAACGACGTCCTTGAAGACAAGGATTTCACTTGCATTGACCCTTGACCTTAGGTCTCAAACCGAAGCGTCAGGATGGAGTATACAATTCATCACCTGTAAAGCCTTTGGAAGGATTGGAGAGGTTTGCAGGAGTAGAAGAACAGTTACGCCCAAGGGTGACCCTTTGGGTGTCCCACTATACCTAACCGCGGACCAACAGGTCGTCTACACCTACCATAGGTTCCACATTAATAATCTAAAGTCGCGACATCCGTGTAGATAGCCTGGTCTTGGTCAGTTAAAATGAGGCAGCCAGCTGTTGTTTGGATGAAGGCGAGTTAGTCGGTGGGGCCTGCCTCTACTGGGTCGACGTATCCTGGTCGCCTTTTTTTTTGGCCTCGCCCGGGGAAGATTAAGCAAGCGCCAACCGATTCTTCGCTAAGATGTAGGGCTATCCCCTTGGCGGCGTTCTTCCCCACCAAAACCCGCCGACCCGGAGCCCCAGGGTTGCCAGTTGCAGGTTAGTCCCTCACTGCCGGCGCCTGGAAGAGAGGGCGTAGATTAGATTTTAAGAACTCACTTAAAACTAAAACTTAAAGTATAACTTAAACTTAGATGCCTTAAGTTAAAAGTGAATGATGAAAACTTAAAGCACTAAAAAACAGAAGCGGAGCAGCTAACACCGGAGATGGAATACTTACCCTTCTAAAAGCTTTGGCTCACCAGATCGTAAACATATGGATACCCACGTCTCATTGGTACCAGAACCTGGATGTCCCCGTGGCAGAGTCGCGCATGAGCCATGGGACCGGCGAAACTTCGTGTCCACCATGGGTCCCTGAAGTGTGGCGGCGCATCCCGGATTGCTCACAGTTGTTGGTGGTTCCTGTAAGTGGGAAGACACATGAGTATCTTAAAGAAAAACATCAAACTTACAAGGCTAAAGAAAGGACCAGAAACAACTCCGTTTGCGTGCCGGATGCTCGGAAAAAATTTGGGCATACCCCCCCCTGCGTTCGCCTGAATAGGCTATAATCCCGGAGAGAATCCGTAAGACCCACTAAGGGTAGGGGGGGGGTGGGGGGGGGGGAAGGTTTTCATGGTACTTAAGAAAATAAACTTCATAGTTGAATCTAAGTAACACTTAAACCTAAAACTCAAACGAACCGGGACCAAGTCCAGTGCGTAGCGGAGTGTAAGTAACCTCGGCAATACGGTAAGGTTAGCAGGGACCCCCTGTATGTTCCGGTCCCACTTCTACTGGGTGGCTAACATCTGAACCCATCTTTTCCGGCTGGAAATTGCCAGGACTCCGGATCATGAAAGGAGCCCTAAGTTAAGGTGGGAAAGAGCGAGAAGTGACATACAGGCTCGAGTCGAACACAGGAGCCAAAGGAAGCAACCGATGGGGGGAAAAGGCCTTAGTAACCCCCCACCACATTACCACCCGGCCCGGGCCGGAACCGGAGTAAGCCTGGAGAGGTTTCGAATCCATTCTGGGTCTGTTTCCCGTCTCCCTGGCCCCCCTCCCTTCCCCCCTGGGGTGGAGAGAGGGAAGCCAGGCTTCGAGGGTATGTGGAGGCGAGCATGTGGGCAGACCGACCCACCCTCCCTCCCCCGACTCTATGGAAGAAAAGCGGGAGGGGGGTGAAGGCTGGGGAACTGGGCAGGCGTCCTTGGCTGACTCGTGATCGCGTAGTGACCACGAGGCTGTAAGACCAAAAACAAAACCAACTAAGGCCTAGGTAAGGACCAAACCAACTGGATCAAGCAGAGATTGCTATCGGGAAGCAACGAACTGAAAGCAAGGCAGGAGTCATAAAAGGCCCACACGGGCCAAAACCAACTGATCAGAGAGATTGCTATAGGGAAGCACCGAAC
The DNA here is from genome assembly GCF_015104395.2 of Macrobrachium nipponense. Classification (NCBI taxonomy): domain Eukaryota; kingdom Metazoa; phylum Arthropoda; class Malacostraca; order Decapoda; family Palaemonidae; genus Macrobrachium; species Macrobrachium nipponense. The sequence continues at coordinate 17,371,353 of NC_061109.1, read as the reverse complement.
TGATGAGCGGTAAGTATAGAGGCTCAATGAGCCAGGACCTAGGCCTAAGCCAGACGCCTAACTAACCTAACCATACAAAAAAACATGGTTACGAATAAATAAAATTAAGAAAGAAAACAACAAATATAGTAGGAGAACAAAAATCCAGGAGTGGTAACGACGATCCCGAAGGAAAGTCTACCACTCAAAGCTAGTCCAGAGGCCGATACTAAGAGCCAGGACTAAGGGTACTGGGGAAAAGAAGAAGCCTACATAAGGTAAAAGAAAACAATGCATGCATGGACAAACCTGAGTAGCACAGTAACCCGAAGTAAAACGGATAAACTAATATAAGAGCGTACATAGATAAGGGAGGTATTTTCTAGGGTATTGGGAAGACCAGGAACGAACCCACCATGAGGCCAGAACCAATGCTGCCCATGCTTCCCGACCCAGATGAAAAAAAAAAACGTATACGTATTTATACCTAAAAAAACGGCAAATAACTGTCTCAGGGCCGGAAAAAACCAAACTAACCATAACTTACTGAGTACTTAACTTAGCTGCTGGCGATAAGCTGCACGCTCCATTAGAGATAAAATTCCGCAACGGAAAGGGGCAACAAAAAACCCAGAAGAGAAAAATAGTACACGTTGTGACTCGTGGTGCGCTACAACTGAAAAGGATGACCACTAGAGGCGCAGCAGTCTGGCAGCATGGGATGTATAGTAGTTAGTACGAGCTGCTCACGATCTGTGGGTCCGGCTCTCCTCTTGGAGGGTTTTTGTAGTGGGAGATTTCTATTGGCATTTGGCTCGTGGGTAGTGGTCTCAACACTCGCCTAGTGTTCATACCGGACACCCTTTTGGAGGGTGAGCGAGTCAGTTATACTGACCTTTTTCTTTATTTTTTATTTATTCTCTGGTAGGTTTGGGTTTAGTACATTTACCCTAGAAATAATAAGATTAAAGGATATTTCGCGGGCAGCGACACGAGCTGAGCCCAGAAATGAATACTTGTTATGCTTATCCAATAAAGTTTTCATACCATACTTCACTGGCAGATATATACTTAGGCTAAGACTCCGTCGTTCCCCGACAGAAATTCAAATTTCGCATGCCACTCGCTTACAAGGTAGGTCAGGGCGATCTACCGGCCCTGCCCCTGGGCGGCAGGACTAGGAAAACCGATTCCCAGTTTTCTAATCATATTTTTCTCTCTTTCCACCTGTCTCCTGCGGGGAGGCTGGGTTGGGCCATAATCGTAATATTATTCTGACCATGGTAAGTATGTATTGAAACTTTATTGTATCATAACAATATCATTTTTTCATACAATCAACTTACCTGTCAGAATAATATACTTAGCTGATTGGCCACCCTTTGGTTGGAGGGTAAGAAAGACAGCTAATTCTAATTCTGGAATAAAGACAGGATTAAAACAACATAGTTGTTAGGTAGGTATAATTTTAAAACCTTGGTTCCTACCTGATAGGTGGTAGGACTTCGTGGGTGGATTTTTGCCCAGTAGTCTGCATCACACCATCAAGAAACTTTAGCGAGGTATATATTTGATCTATGGCCAAGAGTTCTTTGTGGGTCCTGCCGATGGGGTCTTATCGCCCTTTACTCAGGCGAGAGCCTTGAAATTGGACTTTGTCAATGGGTGGCTGATCCACTTGAATATGAACAATACCACCTTATGAATGGAGCATACCAACCAATCCCAACCACCTGATTCCTACCAACCCAATGTTTAAGAAATAAAGATTGTTCCGAGTTATCCCCCGAACTCTTCACAACAACCTCCCCCTAAACTCACAAAGCACAATACTGGCACACATACATTAAAATTAAAAAAAAAAAAATTTTAATACTCATCTAATCAGAATATCACAAGAAGTTTTACTTACTGAAACAACAGAGAACGGGAGCCGCCCGTGCAGCACCATGGAAGTCCTTTTTGTTTAGAAGAGACTCTAGAACATATCTAAAAAGAAGGGTAAGTATATACTTAAGGATTTGGTGTTGGCTTCCCATACCCAGGATCGTATCCGCCACAAATTTTTTTTTTATTATTTTTTTTACCATTGACAAAAAGGACCCAGAGAAAAACATTTCTTCATAGGCTCACCACGAACGTCTCACAAGTAATGAGAAATTGCAAATACTGAGTTGCATATCCAAAATGTTCCGTATCTATGATGCTTTTTTAAGTGACATATTCCTTTTTTGAAACGAGAGAGACGCCTCGCTACTGCTCTCTACTTCATGAGCTTTCACTCTCAACAGTCGAAACTCTTCCGTCAGGACAGATCTTATGCGCGTCTGTAATGAACGTTTTCTCAACCAAAGAATGCAGAAGGCATTCTTGGACATCAGTCTTGTGGGGTCTTTAACCGCGCACCGACAAAGACCTTTGCCTAGAGCCTCCCATCTGGTGTTTTCTTTTCTTGAAGGTAGAATTTTTAGAGCTCTTACAATGGAACTATAGAGACCTCTTCTGCTGTTCTCTGCCTACGAGACTCGATAAGCCCGTTTAAACCTCGAATGACTTAGGCCAGTGGGATTTGGTGGGATTCTCGTTTTTTAAGCTAAAAACAGGGTTTTAAACGAGCAAATAGCCTGAGTCATCCCTTGAATCCTACTTTATCCTCCAGAGCATGTAATTCTACTTAATTCCTCTTTTGCCGTAGCTAAAGATAATAGGAATATGCAATTTCCTAGTGATGTCTCAAAAACGACGCCAGATGAGTGGAGGTTTCGAACCTTTCAGATGAAGAAAAAGGAAAACAAAAAAAAAGGAACTTGAGTAACCACGTGCTAGGTTCCAGTTTAGGAGGGGACCGGTTTCCTTGAGACTTCGTAGTCTCAAAGGAGCTTAATTTGAGATTCGTGGAGATCCTTGTTATCTGCCAGATCTAATCCTCTATTCCTGAAGTACTGCCGGGAAAGCATACTTCTGTTATCCCTTTATTGTGGGATACAGCTAAGATGAGATTTCGTTCTCTCAGGAATAGGAGGAAATCCGCAATTTCCGCTACCCGAGGTAGTGGAAGGAGGACACAACTTTCTTAAGTTTTCTTTCTGCATTCTCGTCCCCTTGCTGCAAAAACCTGCCCAACTCTTGGCACCTGCACTCACAAACAAAAACAGGCCATTCTGCAGACCAAAGTTCTTGGCAAACAACCAACACAAAAAGGTTCAAAAAAACTCTGGCTTGCGCGAACAAACCAAAAAAAAACAAAACAAAAAGGGAAAAACACACCCTTCTAATAAAAACCTACGCAAAAGAATTCCTTACATTTCACCTAAAAACCTCCCAACTTGGCCTTTGATATACTTGTCTATTGGAAAAGGTTCTGCGGGCCCTCTCGCGATCCGCGCTTGGCAACTTTGCGGAAAACCCTCTTTCGCTTGACCAGGTCTTTCCGATATCGAAAGGCAGTCATGAGCGAGAGCGGGGAGGGTTTTTGAATGATACCTCTGGAAGTGTGCCTGTGTTTGAGAAGATCCATCCTGTTTCTTGGGAGGGATCTGGGAAAATTTCACCATCCACTCCACCACCTCCGTGAACCAGTCTTGTGCCGGCCAAAAGGGGGCTTATCAATGTCATCCTCGTCCCCTTTGAAGCCACAAATTGTTTTTTCAGCACCTAGTGCCCAGTATTTTGAACGGAGGAAAAGCGTAGACGTCTACGTGAGACCAGTCCTAGTAGGAAGGCGTCTACTATCAGGAGCTCTGGGGTCTTCCACGACCGAGCAAAAAGAACTGCCACCTTTTTGGAGATGACGTGGCGAAGAGATCCCACATGAGGGATTCCCCCAAGAAGAGACCAGAGATCTTGACACACATCTTTGTTTGGGTAGGGTCCACACTCTTGTTGAAGGACCTGTTCCTCCTGCTGAGCCTGTTCCGCCCTCACATTCCTTTCTCCCCTGAAACTAAAAAAGAAAAAAAAAAAAAGAACCAAAAAAAAAAAAAAAAAAAAAAAAAAAAAAAATTAAAAAAGTAAAAAAGAAAAAAAAAAAAAACAAAGGAAAAAAAAAACGAACCTTGTAAGCAGGGAAGGTTCCTCTGAGACGTCCAAAGTAGAAGATCTGTTTTGCAAGTTTCGGTAGAAGGAACAAGGGTAAGTAGTCCCTCCCTTGTTTCCGAATGTAGGCAAGTGGCTGGTTGTTGGGGTTGTTCCCACAATTTACTTGAACTATTTTTTGTTTGAAAACAAGAGGTTCTAGACTCTTCAGAGCCAGGTGTACGGCGAAGAGCTTCTTGTTTGCAGTTTTATGTGGGCCAAGACACCCTGTGCTGGCTTCATTCCCAGGTGCCTGACACTTTCCTTCGAGCCTAATGTTTGCTCCCCAACCCCGTTCAACCTTTCTCCGACGCGTCGGAGTACAACACTAGGTCTGGGGTTTCTTGGATTTTCAGGGAGATTCCTTTGTTCTCCTTCAGAGGGGGCAACACCATTCCAAGTGCGGTCTCATCTCCACTGGAATGGAAAGGCGTCTGAAAGATGTCCGGTCTTCCAACTCCAAGACCTCTTGAGGAAGAATTGAAGTGGGCGTAAATGAAGTCTTTCCTAGTGGGAAGAACTGTTCGAGCGAGGAAAGGGTCCCTAGAAGGCTCAGCCATTCCCTCGCCGAAGTCTGTTCCTTCCTAAGAAGAGAGAGACTTTCTCCAAACCTGTTTGCGATTCTCTCTTGCGGAAGGAAATACTCGAAAACCCCGAGAATCCATCTGAATCCCCAGATAGACTAAGTTCTGTCTGGGGGTCAGCAGTGACTTCTCGGGGTTTACGAGTACGTAATCCCAACGATCTGATCAGGTTTAATGTCAACGTAAGGTCCTCCAAACACTGTCTCTCTGATCTGGCCCTGATGAGCCAGTCATCCAGATACAGAGAGATATTTACACCTTTGAGGTGAAGAAACCTCGCCACATTCTTCATCAGGCTTGTGAAGACCTGAGGAGCTGTGGAAAGGCCGAAACACAAGGCTCTGAACTGAAAGATTCCCCTTCCCCCCGTCATGAAACGGGGGAGGTACTTCTTCGATGAAGGGTGGATCGGGACGTGAAAATAGGCGTCTTGGAGATCCAGAGACACCATCCAATCTCCCTTGTCGCATAGCCGCAAGGACTGAGGCAGAAGTCTCCATCGAGAACTTCTCCTTTCTGAAAAAATTTGTTCAGAGACTGACGTCTAGTACCGGTCTCCAGCCTCCCGAGGCCTTCGCAACCAGAAAAAAGGTGATTGTAAAACCCCGGGGAGTTTTGATCCAGTACTAGTTCTATCGCTCTCTTGTCCCACATCTGATCCACCATCAATCGAAGAGTATCCCTCAGCACAGGATCCTTGTACTTGGCTGACAGTTCCCGCGGTGTTGAAGTCAGGGGAGAAATGTCCAGGAAAGGGATAAGATATCCTTTCCTTATTACAGACATTGATGAAGCGTCTGTGTTGATACGTGCCCAGGACTCCACAAATCCCAGGAGCCTGGCACCTACTGGTGCTTGGAGGAGAGAAGCATCACTTTCCCTTTTTAAAGGGACGAAAGGCAGACCTACCTCTCTTCTCAGAAGCCCTCCTTCTTGAGGGAGCTCTGGAGGTAGGGCCACCTCGAAAGGGCTGAACCGATGTACTCGGTCCTTTCAGTAGCAGGTTTCTTCTTCCTTGCTGACTGGGTAAGAAGGTCTTGAGTCGCCTTCTCAGTTAATGAACGAGAAATGTCTTTCACTAACTGAGGAAACAAAAAGTCCGATAACGGAGAGTACAGTAGTGCTGCCCTTTGAGAGTGGGAGACAGCTTTAGTCAAAAACGCACTAAAGACTGTCCTCTTCTTAAGAAGACCTGCTCCAAATAAAGAGGAGATCTCAAAAGAGCCATCCTGTACCGCTTTGTCAATACATGACAGAATACACAGGAGGACTTCTGGGTCGAGTCCTTCCGAATCATGGGCCTTCTTGGACATCACCCCAAGAGACCAATCTAAGAAGTTGAAAACTTCTAATACATGGAAGAGTCCCTTGAGGAGATGATCCAGCTCTGAAATGCCCCAAGTCACACGGGCAGAGTTCAAACCTTGCCTTCGTGACGCATCGACTAAGGTTGAAAAGTCCGCTTCTGCCGAAGACAGAAGAGAAATGCCCATATTCTCTCCCGTCTGATACCAAATGCCCCGTTTACCAGCGAGTCTCGCTGGGGGCATGCAGAAGACCCTTCTGACCAACTCCTTCTTTGACTCCATCCAAGAATTTTAAAGACTGAAGAGCCCTCTTCATAGAAATGGCGGGCTTCATTCTTAGAAAAGACGAAGACTTCTTCGCCTTTGCGCTCGAGAACAGAGCGCGCGGAGGAGGAGGAGCGGCAGGGGTCAAATCGTCTCCATATTCTTCCAGAAGCAGGGCTGTCAAAACTTTATAGTTAGATAGTCCTTCTCTTCCATGATACTCATCTTCCGAGTTTTCCTCCAACTCGGGGTCTAGAGGAGTCTCTGTAGACAAATCAGGACGTCTTTCCTCTGGGGGAGACAAACTCCTGATAGGAGAGGGACTAAGGGAATGATACTCCTTCCTCTTCAAAGTCTGAGCTTTAAGAGAAGCTTCCTTCTTGGTTGGCGCCAAAAGCCTAGGCTTCTCTCCATAAAAGGATGACGCCTCACGCTTGGATGACGCTTCTCGTCCGACCGAGCGTCCTGGCTGACGCCTCGCGCTTGGCTGACTGCTGACGTCTGGATGACGCCTCGTGCCTGGAAGACATCTCGCTCTCAACTGGCGTCCTGACTGGCGCCAAAACCTTGGCTGGCGCCTCGCGCTTATATGACGCTCTGTATGACGCCTCGCGCCTGTAAGACGCCTCACGTCCTATCTGGCGTCCACCGTCTCTTGCCATAAGGTTCTCTCGATCTCGATCTAGAAACCGAAAACCTCTTTCAGCATGTTTGGAAGACGAAGCTTCACGTCTGCAAGACGTCTCTCGTTTTGCAGGAGAGAGAGGACGAGACTTTTTGATTGGAAGCGAAACGTCCTTCTTACGAGGAGGATCTCTCGCTAACACTCCCACCAATGAGGCTAGCTGTTCTTGTACAGCCAGGAGAATTTTCCTTGAAGCTTCTCCCACGTCATCTTCAATCGGGGGAGAAGTAGAAGGCAAGCGTTCCGCTACGTCCATGTAGGGTGACGTTGACGCCACCTTCGCCTTTTTTATAGACGAGGGAGCTTCATATGAGAAGCACTCCGGGCCTTGAATCCAATTCAGGGTTTCTCTCAAATGCCGTTTTCAGTGGCCCTAGAAAGGTCCGAATCCTTCCACCCTCGTTTAGGTGAAAGGAGAGGGGAGAGGAGGAGAAACACTCTCGCAGGACGCTTTTTCTATAGCGGCCCTGAGCAGCCTGAATCGAAACAGAGCCTGCTGAAGGGACGTCTGACCGTTGGGGATTCCCCACGACCTCCTTAAGGCTTTCGACTTTCCTTCTCCTCTGGGCATGGGAGCTTGGAAGAGGTCTAGGCCTGGGAGCGTCGCAGGAATGATCAAACGCCCCCTCCACAACACTGGGAGTACTCACTTCACTGAACATTTCACTTTCACTATCCTTACCTTGTAAGACCGCCATTTTGGACTTCATCTTATGAATAGTAGCCTTCAGATCTGCGATTTCAGAGGCCGATTCTGAAAGTAAAGCTTGTGAAGTCGACATAGAGGGAGAATCAAAATCATCAAGATCAGATATAGGGCCAATAAAAGGCTCAATAGGCCTTGTACTCACACCTTTCAAACGTCTAACCCTATCCCTCTCTAACTTCTTCAAATAAGAAGTTAAAGTCTTCCATTCTTCTGCATTTAATCCCTCACATTCATGACAGGTATTAGTAGAAGAACACTGAAACCCCCTACATTTACGACATACAGTGTGAGGATCAACCGAAGCCTTCGGTATCCTCACCTGCCGGCCTACATTCACACACATTCTCACACTCACATTTGAGTCAGACATACTGAGAAAAATCAAAAAGCAAGTCCAAATTCAGTTCCAAAGAAAAAATAGCGAATGCCAAAAACACGATCCAGATCGTCACCAAAAAGCCGAGAAACGATGATCAAAAGGTTGAAATAAGAATCTAAGTCAGGAGGTAATAACAACAATGTTGATACCACCGGCGACAGAGAAAATATGATAGAAAACGGGAATGGTTCCTAGTCCTGCCGCCCAGGGCAGGCCGGTAGATCACCTGACCTACCTGTAGCGAGTGGCGCGAAATCTGAATTTCTGTCGGGGACGACGGAGTCTTAGCTAAGTATTTATCTGACAGGTAAGTTGATTGTATGAAAATACAAATTACGTACATTAAAAAAATTTTGAATTTTTCTTACACAATATACAAACCATCGGTCCTTTACATTAGGAAGACTCACTGGTTGGTGGGAGGAATCTGAGTGAGTCTTAACTGATTGGAATTTGCCACACCTGGGTTACTCATCCTAGTTGAGAAAGTGAGAAAGAGTACTGTGCCTCTGACATATTGATCAGAGTACAGGAACTGCAAGATCAATTGTCAGGGCTTCTGGGTATTTTTGAATGTATGAGGTAATCATAATTTCATACGAAAAAAGGCTAGGATGATTCTAAGAAGTCTATGACAGTAAGGCAATATGAGCATAGGGTTCTTCTTGCTAGAGAAAGGAGTGGGTTTGCTTCTATAAATCTAGAAAAATAGAACGGGTGCTTGAAGTGTAAAGTTACCTGCATCAGCTGCCAGTTCCACCATGTGTTGGCCCAAATCCACTCTCTGCCCGAAGGAAGAGAAGAGGGAAGACGAGGTAGGAGGAGGAGGAGGAGGAGGAGAGGGAAGTCTCTTACACAATCACTCTCACTTCCATAACAGAACACCTCAGGTAAGATGCTACCTGTCCTCTTAGAGGAGCTGGGTAAGCTACACAACTTGTTGAGCAGCAACCACAGGTCCCATGGAAAAAATGTCCAAGGATTTGTGGCAATATTCCGAAGGTAGAAAGATTTATTTATGTAAATGTGGTCTGTTGAGATCACACCCAGGCTTTCAGTACCTGAGGAACCGACAGATTCTTCCAAAATGCGACGGTTGGATCAATGCCCCTGACTTTGTGCGTTCTCAGGTGGAAGATGCTGGTGTCATCATCACCAGCTGCAGAGTATGCAATCCTGATTGTATCACTAAGCCAAACAGAAATTGTGTTCTTGGACAAGTTAGTGATAACAAAGTTGTCGACACTCAGGATGGAGACGTCAAGTTGTCTTCAGGTAGTACCGCAGCACTCCAACAGGACAAAGTAACATCTCGTTTGGATCATCACCAAAAAAGTCCTCTAGGGAGGGGATCGTGAAGGACTTGAACCTGGCATCAGGGACTGACAGGTTCTGAGTTTTCACTACAAAATTTGGGACGAAGTCAAGCCCAACCAATCCCCATCTACTCAAGTAACTTGCCTACTCTCTTCGCTGCTGCCAGGGCCAGCAGAAACATGGCCTTGAAGGTCAGATCCCTGTCTGACGACTCTTGTAAAGGCCCATTGGTACATGAGTCAGGCTCCTTACAACGAGAGTCACGTCCCACACAGGGGGCCTGATGTCCCTGGGAAGGCTAGATCGTTTGAAGCTTCTCATCTGTAATGAAATCTCCAATGAGATGTATACCCCTTTCAGGTGCAAGACTAGGCAAAGCATGGCTCTTATAACCCTTAACTGCTGAAACAGAGAAGCTTTTCCCAGTGAAAGAGGACGAGGATGTCCACGACCTGGTGGAGAGTGGCTATGACCGGAAAGAGAACCCATTTATGATACCCATCAAAGATGGCCCGGCCCACTTTCCCTGGTATATTGCTGCAGAGAACTGTCTGAGATATCCAGCCATCTCTTTAGTGCAGCAGATAAATAGAAAAATACTTCAATTTGTGATACAAGCATGAAATTTGGCATAAGTGCTCATTTTAACCCACCACTTTTGAAAAATCTGTGTCCACACAAAATTTCAATATGGCCTTTAGTTGTTTCAATTTCTGACACTGAGTAAATCATTGTTGAAATAAATACATCAATCATTATTCAGATAAACATCTTCCTTGGTAGAAGAGCTAATTGAAGATATCACCAGAGCTCCTACTACACTGTATTTACCACTGTGATAAAGATGGAGCACAAATTGACTGCCATGAAACATTTTGCTTGACAACCCTGCAACTTAGAAAGAGATATGAAATTTTTATCTATGCCTACATTTATGAGGCAAGAGAACATTTTTCTAGCATGTACTGGCCTATTATCAATATTGCATCTTGGAAAGGGACCCAATAATGCTACTGAAAAGTATATAAGCACAGGACTATACTAATGGAGTATGATAACGAAGTATCTTATCTGCTATGTTCGAGCACTCTCTCATAACAAAGTATTTTATCTGCTCCAGCACTGACTCATTATCTTTTTTAATCCTGAAATGAACGCAAGATTTTAAGATGGATGGTGTTACCCTTTAGTGGGACAAAATTTTCATTCAGATGTATCTGAAGCATCATTTGCAACATTATAGTTACACCTCACATTGTTATTACACCTCACATTTGTAGCTACATCAAGCTGTGCATGTAAGCTTAAGCCTGTAGCATTTGCACCTGCCATGACAACCAGACTTGCAGCCACATTTTGTAAGCTGTTCACAATTCTTTGCAATGGGGAGTTAGCTGTCCAGAAGAATTTCAAGTCTTTGCCAATCTTTTCCCAAAAATGATGTTTTTATAATAAAACAAAGTTTTAATTATACTTACCCAGTAATTACATAGCTATAGTTTCTGTTATTCGCAGCATTATAGATTCAAATTTTGCAGTAGTGACACCGATAAGTGTGTCAGTGACACCAGTCTCGCCCACTAGTGAGGTTAGGAACGACACCGCAAATTAGCTCATTCTGTTTATGCTTATGTCCATCAGCTGGGAGGAGGGAGGGCTCTGATCATGTCATTACTCATTAAGTATAATAAACACTTTGTTTTATTATAAAAACAATTTTTCATTGTGCAACTTACCCAGTCATTACATAGCTGATTCCCACATTGCCAGGAGGTGGGAGAAATGGACATACTCTACTCTAAAACATTAAGTCATGCAATGAATTAGAAATAGACAAGGTGCTAGCTTGAAACAATGCTTGTTGTTCCTTGTAAGTTGAGAGAGCTTGGAGTATAGACTGCCTCTGGTGGGTGTTCAACTTAACCTGTAGTGGCGCGGCAGTAAAGCCGAGGGTCGCCTTTACTTAAGGGGGAGCCTTGATTCCAATTGCTCACAAGGACAACAACTTGCCCTCACCCTGGGCACAGTACCATACTGAAAACAACCAGATTATTATGTTAACTACACTGAAGTAAAAACCACAACCCATCCATTATAAGTGTTGGGTGCTCCAAGTACATTGCACCCTTGTGACTCCCTAAACTTTGATCCTTCACTATATGGTGAAGGTTTGGACAATAGGTGGGAACCCTAAGCTTTCTTCCTCAATACCATTCCAGTAATTAAAATTTTCAAGGTACTGCCTAAATTTTAACACTTTTCAAAAATTTCTCTTACACTATGAGAAATTATGAATGATCATACTACCAGTAGGTCGAACACCAAATGGACATATAAGATATACAGGGTGTCCATAAAGTCTGGGTACATAGGGGATTTTACTATTTAATTTTATTTTTTCTCCTCAGAATGAAAATGGATTTGTCTAAGGAAGAACGAATCGATTTGGTACTTTCTCCCCTTGACTTCTTTTTCTGGGGCATGCTAAAAGAGAAAGTGCACTCGATGAAGATTACAGATTTAAACCATTTAACCCTCTTACGCCTAAGCCCTAAAAACCAAAACGTCTCCCGTATGCCGAGGCGGGTTTGGAGTGAGCGAGGAAGCGGAAAAAATAATTTTTTCAAAAAATCACAGTGCGCTTAGTTTTCACGATTAAGAGTTCATTTTTGGCTCCTTTTTTGTCATTGCCTGAAGTTTAGTATTCAACTATCAGAAATGAAAAAAAATATCATTACCATATATAAATAAAGTGATATATGGTAGCGACAAAAAAAAAATTCATACATAATTGTATTCAAATCGCGCTGTGCAATAAACGGTTAAAGCTAACGAGTTACTTTTATTTTCATTGTATTGTACACTAAATTGCAATAATTTTGATATATAACACATTGTAAAACGATCAAAGCAACACAGAAAAAATATCACAAAATGATGCATGAATTCGTACCGTGCGGACGTAAAAAAATGTTTTTTTTCACAAATTCACCATAAATCTAAATATTGTTCTAGAGACTTCCAATTTGTTTCAAAATGTAGACAAATGATTGAATATTATGATACTGCAAGAGTTTTAGCTTAGAATTGCAGTTTTCGACCATTTCGGACGAGTTAAAGTTGACTGAATGTCGAAATTTTTATATATATATTTTATTATATGCAAATATTGCAAAAATGAGAAAAGCTACACCCTTCAAATATTTTTATTTGTATTCTTCATGAATTTGCGCACATTTTCATATATGAAACTATATGAAACGCCTAATATGAAAAGGAGCAAATATTAGGAGAATGCGACGTACGCATTTCGGAGATTTGAGGCTGCAAATCGGCGCGCGGAGGGAAAGAAAGTTTTTTTTTTTAAATTCACCATAAATCTAAATATTGTGCTAGACATGTCAAATTTGTTTCAAAATGAAGATAAATGACTGTATATTACTAGATTGTAAGATTTTTAGCTTACAATTGCGTTTTTTGACTATTTCAGTAGAGTCAAACTTGACTTAATGTGGTTTTTTTCTATTTATCGTGATTTATATGCAAATATTTCAAAAAAGAGAAAAGCTACAACCTTCAATCATTTTTAGTTGTATTCTACATGAAATTGCACACATTTTCATATATAAAACTTTATGTAACGGCTAATTTTAAATGGTGCAAACATTTCGACAATCGCACAAAAAAATGTCTGATTTTTTTCGGAAGAGTTACCGCGCGGACGTAAGGAATATGTTTTTTTTTTTCATAAATTCACCATAAATCGAAATATTGTGCTAGAGACTTCCAATTTGTTGCAAAATGAAGGTAAATGATTGCATATTACTAAAATATAAGAGTTTTAGCTTACAATTGCGTTTTTCGACCATTTCGGTAGAGTCAAAGTTGACCGAAGGTTGAAATTTTGGCATATCGTTATTTATATGAAAATATTTTAAAACAGATAAAAGCTACAATCATGAGTATTTTTTTGTTGTATTTTACATGAAATTGCGCACATTTTCATATATAATACTCCATGTAACGGATAATTTAAAACAGTGCAAAAATTATGTCACAATGACGAAATAATTTTTGAGATGTGTCACTGATACTTTTTAGTGTGATAAGAAAGAAATTCGCGCTTGCGCGCCTGCGTAACGATTGTAAACAAAACAACGCCTTGATCCGTGAACTCCCAGCATCCCCCAAGGCGCGTGATTCAAAACTTTTCAGCTGGTAGGCCTTTAAGTATTTTTCCGCGAATTAAAAAAAAAAAAACTTTTTTGAGTCGACGTGTAATACGTCCAATCGGCATACGGGAGACATTTTGACTAGACGTTTAATACGTCCAATCGGCGTAAGAGGGTTAAGAGAACGCATTACCAGTCAGTGTGCTGAAATCGATGGCAATGCGGATCTATTCCATCGAGTTCACATGAATTTTGTAAAACGCATCAAATTATGCATTGAAAATGATGGAAATCATGTTGAAAATATTATTTATCAACAAAAATTGAATAAAATTATTTTGTTTTAAGAAGTATTTGTTTTTACTATGTACCCAGACTTTATGGACACCCTGTATATCTCTAGAAAGCTAATGAGGTAGAGGTTGTACTTAAATGTCATTAGCTTTGCTAAAAGGAAGCAAATCCTCCTCTTAAAGCTGAGTCTCAGAAGATAGAGACCATTAGGGTAAATGGCAAGATGTCCTAATCCGAGGACGAGACACACATACTCGTAATAACATCTTGGGTTAAATCTTGTCTGGGCTTCTGGTTCTAGGAAACAGGTGACCACCTAGCCAGGCAGATAGCTCCACTCTTCTCCCTACCATAAAGCACTTCCAGCTCTGATAGGACGGGGTTTGCACTTGACTGTAGTTGTCGTCTGGAGTTCCTATCAGAAGGAGCTAGTTTTGCTAAAACACAATACTCTGTGGGAAGATTTTGCTCCTTGCAGCTTAATTCATCTGCCAGGATGTTAAATTTCACCGGAATGAACTTTGTTAGGATTCTGGTGTGGTTCCTATCTGTCCATAACTGAAGGCTCTTGCTGCTTTGCAGAGAAAAAAATGCATTCCTCCGTTTCTTGATGTAAGAGAGGGCTGTTGTATTGTCTAAGCAAACTCCAACAGCACCCGGTGGATAGCAGTCAATTCTTTCAATACTCTGTTGTATCTCAGGAGATCTCCTCTACCTGGATTGGATGCGTCTGAATAGAAAACAAGGTTGGGGCTCAGAGAAAGAAGGGACTTCCCTTCTAATAGCCTGTCTTTTGATCTCCATCAAGACAGGTCCTCCTTTATTTCAGATGTTGCCTGGAACACAAATGAGTCTGGAAATTTTTTCCCATTCCAGTTATCTTTAGGAAGAACTGGATATTCCTCATGTGAAGACTCCCAGAGGATATGAACTGTTCTATAGAGGCTAGGCTGCCCAGCAGGCTCATCCACTCCTTTGCTGAGCAATCTAGCAAATGGTTCACCTACTGAAGGCACGACCCCACTCTTTGTGGGGATGGAAAAGCCCGAAAAGCCACCGAGTCTATCCTCATCCCCAGATAGACCAAATCCTGACAGGAGAATAACTGTAATTTCCTCAAATTTATCAGAAGTCCCAATTCCTGATAATGATGGGATTTTCTGCACGTCTTCTGTACTTCTCAATGTGACTGAAGAAGCCAATCATCCAGGTAGAGAGAGAGACTTTTATTCCTACTATAGTTGCAGCCATTCGCAATGGGGGCTAAGATGTGAGTAAACACTTATAGGGCTGTTGAAAGCCTGAAGCACAGAGGTCTGAATTAGTACTCTCTCTGAAGACAAAACGAAGAAACTTCTTTGAGCCTTGGTAAATTGAGATGCGGAAATATGCATTGTCCATATGGATGGACACCATCCAATACCCTTGATGAATGGGTAACAAAACCATCTGATTTGTTTCCATTTTGAATTTTGTCTTTGGACAAAATCATTCAAGAGTACTTACTCCTAACACAGGTCTCAAGCCCCCTGAAGCCTTGGGGACTTACTAATAGTCAGTTGTAAAACTCCGGGAGTTAGTGGACTACTACTAACTCTACATGGCCTTCTTCTGCAAGAGACAAAACTTCTTTTGACAGGGCAATAAATGTTTGAATTTTCCAAGTAAGCTAAAGCTATCAGAGAGCTGAATAAGGGTGGAATGCTCTCGAAAGGATTGTTGTAACCTTCTCTCAACACTTTACGATCCAAGGTTCTGTTTCTCTTGCTTCCCAGTTCATCCAAACTAGTGGAACCTTGCTCCTGCAGGTGTATGTATTAGGGCTTGCGCCTTGTATGATAAGGCGCCCTATGAGGTAATGTTAGACTAGCGATAATCTTACGCTAAGTCGGTTGGTATTGCACTTCCATCTTCAATGGAGTGTCTGTGGGTTTGTAGATCACTTACGAAGTCGGTATTGTCTTGTTAGTTATTACGACGATGTGTTAAACTCATGGTGAGGAGGTTCTTGTAGAAAACACGAAATATAAAAATAGATATATTCTTCTGAAGTTTTACATGGTGAAGATCAGGTATGATTGTACAAGTCTTCTAATAACGATAGCTTGATCGCTTCTGCCAATGATGATGGCTAATCCTATTCCTCTACATGATAAAGCTTAGGTAAAGAGGTACAGGTCTTCTAATGACGATAGCTAACTCTGTTCTGCCTGTCTACCATCTCTGTTACAAGTTATGAAGGAACAGACAGTAGTTCGAACATATGAACATACAATCAAATGAGACACGCTACAGATCACGTAGGCCGTTTGAATTATAGGTCGGGGTAGTTGTCTCAAGCAGGGAGCTTGGACTAATGTTTATAAACAATTGAATGACTACAGGTGACGGCATGTTATCTTAGCCTACATACTTATTGTATACGTCATCTTTAGCGTCTCTAGTCTGATCACATTCCTGCAAGCAATCTGGTTGACCTCTTTAGTTTTAGACTTTTATATATATGGACTAACATTCCATATTTTTATTATGTAAACACTTACATATGGAGGACTGCCCCTTCACTTCTAAGCGGGGATTTTAGAGGAGGATTAATAATGGTTTGAGGACTGAGATGTACTCTTCCCCCAATCTAGGGAATGACCTAGAGCTTACCCTGCCATGAAAGGGCTGAGTGCATGTGGAAGGAGAAGGGTGTGAGCTAAGACTGGTAACACGAGAGCGCTTTGGTTGAATGAGAGAGAGATATAAGGTCTGGGGATGACTTCATCTGAAGGTCAGAAGATACTTGAATCACTATATCCTTAGGAAAAAGGTGTTTACTATCCAGAGAAGAGTAAAAAATGCTGGACCCCTGTGTCCGAGACATAAAGGGAGAAGCCAATTCCTGGGAACTGTCTCTGATACTTTATCCAGGTAGGAAGTTACACATTAAAGGTCTGTAAAATATCTTCATCCAGCGCCGAACATTTCTTGATTTGTGGCCCAAAGTTCCAACAGTCCAATCAAGGAAGCCCACTACTGCAAACACACAGAAGATAATCTTAATATGATGGTCTAATTCCAATGCCGAAAACATTATTTGTCTGTCGAAAGATGTGACAATGGGAAATTAAATTTAACCTTGTCAGAAAGCCAATAAGCAACTTAGACAAATACTTGATTATCTCACACATATGAAGACACTAGCAAAGTTGGAGCTACTGGCGAGGAGGAGTCAGAGAAATTTGCTAAAAAATAGCAAAGAGGCGACTTATAGGTCATAGAAGGAGTCTCCTTATCACCTTCTCCTCTTCTTCTGCCAAAGAAACAGGGGACAAGACTGTTTGCGGCTGGATAGAAGGAGCAGTGTGCTTCGTGAAGCCATGGCGAGAAAGAATCTGAAGAATTTGCTACAAAGTAGTAAAGTAGAGATTTGGGAGCCAAGGATGCTCGGGATCCAAAGAACATTCAGGTGCCAGTGGGTGCACTTGCACCAATGGTAGCTCTTGAACCAGTATGTGCTCTTGAAGAAGAGGTAAAACATGTGCCATTAGACACTCCTGTGCCAATGAGCGCTCAGCTGCTTGTGGAAGCTGAGGCGCCAATGGGTGCTCTTCTCCCTGTTCCCTTGAATTACTGATGATACAGAGGGCAGGACCAAGTCCCTTTCTAATTGAGAAGGACGCACATGCGCCAACAGACGCTCATGTGCTGTAAGCTTCTTAGAGCTGGACTCTAATACAGTGGTACCTCGAGATACGAAAGGCTCAACTTACGAAAAACTCGAGATATGAAAGCTACCGTGAAAAATTTAACGGCTCTACATACGAAAAGTTTTCAAGATACGAAAGGTTTCTGTAAAGTCCGAGATTCGCCCAAACCACTGATAACAATTTTGAAACTCGCACGCTGCCAACTGAGTAGACTTGCCACCATCCTCCTGCTCTCCTATTGGTTCCTGATGCTAGTCACCGCCATGAGATCCTTCTCTCCTATTGGTCAGCATCCCTCCCATGATGCATCTACGTAGCGGCGTGCTCCTTCGGCCACTGCACGGCATCATCTGTATCGTACGCACGCAGTATTCGTTCGGTCTAACGATTTCGTTTATTAACGTAAATTCGTTAGTGATTTTGTTGCAGTATACATACTTTATCGTGTTGTGTGAAAACTTTACTCTACTTATACGTAAATTACGTACAGTATATACGTAGTCATGGGTCCCAAGAAACTTGAAATTCACGGAGAGAAGCGAATGCTCTCTTTGGAGACAAAGATGGAGATTATCAAGAAGTATGAAGCTGGTATGCGATTGAGTGTGATCGCCAAGGAATACGGCCGAAATCCATCGACAATAGGCACCATCCTTAAGCAGAAGGATGTCATCAAAGCAGCTACACCTTCCAAGGGCATCACTATTTTGTCCAGCAAGAGGACCCACGTGCACGACGAGATGGAACAGCTGCTTCTTGTCTGGATAAAAGACAAAGAAATCGCTGGTGATACGAGAACGGAGACGGCTATCTCCCACAAGGCCAGCGCTATTTTGGGCGATTTGATTGCCCAGGCGGAAGACAACGGAGGAGAAGGGACATCGACGCCAACCCCAGAGTTCAAGGCTTCGCATGGCTGGTTCGAGAAATTCCGTAAACGGACTGGTATCCATTCGGTGGTGCGGCATGAGGAGGCTGCCAGCTCGGACACTGGGGATTGCAAGGTGAAGCCCCTACTGGTGTATCATTCCGAGACTCCTCGAGCCTTCAAGGCCCACAAAGTGCTTAAGGAGAAGCTTCCAGTGATGTGGAGGGCTAATGCAAAAGACTGGGTAATGAGGCTTTAGTCACGGAGTGGGTAAATCTGTGTTTCGGCCCGACAGTAAAGAAATTCTTGGAAGAGAAGCGCCTCCCTCTGAAATGTCTGCTGGTGTTGGACAATGCCCCTCCCCACCCTCCTGGCCTCGAGGAAGATATCCTAGCGGAGTATTCCTTCATCAAGATTCTTTATCTTCCGCCTAACACCACCTCTCTCCTCCAGCCCATGGACCAGCAAGTGATATTGAACTTCAAGAAGCTGTATACGAAACATCTTTTCAAGAGATGTTTTGACATCACTGATACCACAAACCTCACCTTGCGTCAATTTTGGGAGGAGCATTTTGACATCGTCATATGCATCCGACTCATCGACCAAGCTTGGCAGGAGCTTTCGAGGCGAACCTTGAATTCCTCGTGGAGGAAATTCTGGCCTGATGCCGTATCCGCCTGAGACTTCGAGGGATTCGACGTGGGCGAAGCTGGTGCTGCAGATTCAGAAACAGTTTTGCAACCAGATCTTGACGAGATCGTTGCACTCTGCAAGTCGATGGGGCTGGTCGTCGACGAGGACGACATCAACGACCTTCTCGAGGAGCACCAAGAGGAGCTCACGACGGATGAGTCGAAGGCCATGCAACATACGTCGTTCAAGAGGAGTTCTCTAGCAGCGGCGAGGAGGAGGAGGACAACCCTATGACATCGGCAGAAACTAAGGATGTTCTAGCCGCTTTTCATAAAGTGCAATCGTTTGTAGAAAAAAAGACACCCCGAAAAGGCTCACACAGGTCGTATGCTTGCGCAGTTCGATGACGTTTGCCCGAGTCGTTTCAGGAACATTGTGAAAAGTAGGCAGAAGCAATCTTCCTTGGATAGTTATTTTTTAAAGAGGCCTTTAGTATTAGCAGGAGTAAGTAAAAAGGAAGAACCAAGTGATACTAAAAAACAGAAAGTTTAAAGTGGTGATAAAGTTGAAATTTTGTAAAAAAAAAAGCCTCACTCGAAAGGTAAGCTTCCACATTTTACTACATACGTACAGTATTTCTTGTATACCATGTATACACTAATACACTTTATTTACAGGTAATTTGCAGTACGTTATTAAGTTAGGTATTGAATGGTCCAAATTGTTGTAGTATTTCATTGTTTATACGTCAATTTAGCTTTATTATGAAATTTACTGGGGTGTTTTAGGAGGGCTTGGAATGGATTAGCCATTTTACATGTAAAATGTGGTCCAAGATACGAAAACCTCATGATACGAAGGGCGCCTCGGAATGGATTAATTTCGTATCTCGAGGTACCACTGTACAGAGGAACCATCTGGATAGGGAGCACAGGAGGATAAAGGTCTGGCACCAACAGACACTCAAAACTTGTCCTACATGCAGCCTCATCAAATGGATGCCAAGAGGACGACTTCCTCAAATCCTAAAAGAGGGTATCCTTTCACTACACTAACACTATAATTCTTCGTCATCGTATGAAAAGTAATCTGGACTGCTCCAGAAGTTGCAAGGAGGACATTGGTGTCCTCTTGTAATACACTGACCCCTTTACAGTGAACAAGACTTGCCAATAAAGAGCCACTAGTGCCTGGGTGACGACTCCTCAGGGTTCAACCCACTCGCGGAAAGACATTTCCTTAGAGATGCCTTTCCAATGGTGTTCTGTCGCGACCCGGGATTTAACAACAGGATCACCTGAGAGGGCAACTGTCTGCAGGCAAATCTCACTGACCTCCCTTGGGCTACCAGTATGCCTCCTCAAGAGTGCTGGGGAGTCTGACTGGGAACTTTGCCTAAGAGAATCAGGTGATGAACAGCACCTCCTCCACTGCACAACACTTCACTATCACAGGGTTAACATTGCTAACGCCAACCCAACTGGCAATGGTATGGGAAGGACACGAGGGAGACAAGCGAAGGAGCAAGTGGTAAACTTAAAGGGCTAGTAGCAGGAGAAAAAAATAACACTAAAAACTGGAATAGTGTGTTATCTAACTAGGTGTTCATGTATCACAAAAAAAATGAAATTTTTATAATAAAATAGTTTTATCAGTACCTACCCAGCAATTGTATAGCTGTAAAAACTATAGCTATACAATTACTGGGCAAGTTACATTATAAAACCACTTGAACACCTGTGTAGCTTACAATACTGAGTGCTCGGGCACCACTGTTCGCTATTAGGCACTTGGAGCCACTGGACACTCGGCGCCAACAGACGCCCAGCACCGCTGGATGCTTCAGTTAAGTGTAAGATGGATGCATGACATAATCTTAGGTATAATATGACTAAAGACCGGACCACCCAGAATAATTCAACGCCAGGTAAGCTAATAACTTTAACTGCAAGCATACTATTTCATCAGTCTAACTACATAACAGCTGTGTTCTGATTCAAGCTCAGCTGCTAAAGCAACTTTGCTTTGTTCCCTATAACTGTTTTAAGTACAGCCCTCTATAGGGATGTTCCTTCAGTAGCGGATTCTTGTACATTTACAATGAATTTGCTTCCTATAATTAATAATGATTTTATTCTTGCTTTTACTAGGATCTCAATAGATCGTTCTCCGAAATCCTATCATGACTAATTCTCTCCTGCTACATTACACCCTTTCACTTACAACAATTCTGTAAAGGAAAGATTAATAAGTGTTTAAATTTATTGTATGTAACATTGTTGCAGTTGCGAACATGCTATTAAACGAAAATGGTGAAAAACTTACTAAAACAAAAATAATTACTAATTCTGCAAGAACACTTTGCAGAATTAAAATTTTACACCATCATTATTCTGGTATGAATGCAATGTTTACATTAATATGCTACTCTATCAGGAAGGTAGCTAATGCAATGTTTACATTTTTACACTTATTAACTCGGCAACAATTTACAGCCAGTTCCTGGGTTACGACGGGTTCAGCTTACGACGTTCCGAGGTTAAAGCGCTTTTCAATTATATTCATCAGAAATTATTTCCAGGGTTACGACGCATGTTCCAGGGCTACGACGCCTACAATGCTGATCTGACAGAAGAAATATGACACCAAAAATGCAAAATAATCAATATTTGAAGGGTTTTTTTATGAAAACCGCAATAAGAATGCAGTTTACATAGTTTTTAATGCACCCGAAGCATTAAACGTAAGGTTTTCTTAGGATTTTTCACGATGTTCCGGCTTACGACAATTTTTGGGTTACAACGTGTCTCAAGAACGGAACCCCCGTCGTAATCCGGGGACTGCCTGTACTTTGTTGCGTTACTCATTGTAAAGATGATTTAATAAAAAGATCGCTACTGAAACATATTATTGAACATCGGTCCGACAAACCAATGTTTACATATTATAGTCTGACACTCGTCAAAGAGTAGTTGACCAATTAACTGCAATTTCGATGTGAATGTGAACTAATGATGTACTTCTTCAGTAAAAAAACCAACAAAACAAGGAAAAAAACTCATCCTGAAGCTATTCCAATTTTGGTTTGTATACCAAAATCTGGTAAATAACCGGGGAAAAATGAATAACTGCTGCCGACACCAGATGTTTACACCAGGCGTCGCAGAAACAGAATGAGCTAATGGGCTATGTCATCCCCAACTTTCTTGCTAAGGGGCAAGACTGGTGTCACCTACACACTTATCGGTGTTGCTTCTGCAAAATTTGAATCTGCTGTGAATAACAGAAACTATAGTTTTGTAATTACTGTACTAGGTAAGTTGCATAAATAAAAATTACATTTTTATGCTAAAATTAAATTTTATATAGTAATACTTACCTAGTAACTACATAGCTACAAGTTTCTAACTTCC
The DNA here is from genome assembly GCF_015104395.2 of Macrobrachium nipponense. NCBI lineage: Eukaryota > Metazoa > Arthropoda > Malacostraca > Decapoda > Palaemonidae > Macrobrachium > Macrobrachium nipponense. The sequence goes on along the minus strand of NC_061109.1, from coordinate 17,348,977 downwards.
ACGGTAGTTAAAATTTGAAATTCCCAGAAGCGGTTCTTTTTTTTTTTGGTGTAGGTAACTGACCCCACCCACTTTAGGGAAGCATTGGTGCACCGTAGCTGAAGAGCTCCAATTTATTTATGTTCTATGTCCATGAGAGGGCGAGGGTGGGCGGGGTCTGATCATGTAGCTACTTGGTAAGTAAATATGATATTGTTATGATACAATAAAGTTTTATACATACTTACCTGCAGATATATACTTAGCTTTGGATGACGGAGTCTAAAGCTAAGTATATATCTGGCAGGTAAGTTGAATGTATAAAAATAAAATTTTATTTTATCATAAAAACGTCATTATTATAATATAAGTAACTTACCAAGTAAACTACATATCCGAATCCCACATTGACATGCAGTGGGACAGCAAGGACACATACTTACTACTAAAAAAAACAATCAGTAATGCAGATGAATTTATAATAATAAGTTAGCATTGATAAAATGCTTGCTGCAACCTTACCTGGTGAGGGAGTTACAGCGGGAAGATACTGCCTCTGGTCAGAGATCCTCTCAATCCTAGTGATGTGACAGTTAAGTCAGGAGTCACTCGGGGAAAAAAAACAGGAGTATGTACATTTTTTCACACATCTCTGATTATATCCAAGGTGAGGCTTTCTACTAGAATATGCCTCACTACATACGTTCACTTGAGGTCTGGACTGGAACCTTGATCTACTGCCATTAAAAGGCTGCTGCTTGGCTGCTGGAGAGGGGAAACTGACTTGGTGCCACAAAAGCCGATTCTTTGGGTTGCTTGGCTGACTGAGCCAGATCTTGGGTGGACTTTTTCTGGATGTCTTAGGCTGTCTCCTGCACTAAGGTCCGAGGAAAGAGTTGATGGCGGTCCAATGGTGAGAAAAGAGCTGATTTCTGGGTAGCCATGATGTCCTTGGTGGTGAAAGAACATCAAAGTTCTCTTCTTCTTCAAAACCCACAGAGAAAACAAAGCAGCCAACTGAAGGGAGCCATCCCTGATGGCTTTGTCTGGGCATGAAAGGACACCAAGCCAGTCTGAAGAAAAGTCCCCTGCCAGATTATCAGTCTTCAATCTTCTTGGCAAGTGCACTTATCATCCAATCTGATAACTTTAACACTTAAAAACATTTACAAATGTTCTTCCCCTGATAATCGAACTCAGTCAATGAGACATTGAACTTCTTCATCGCGAAAGCCAATATCAAAGACGAAACAATAAGGCTGGAGAAGTCACCCTGGGAGGAGGCAGGAGCTCCCAAAGGCTGTGGGGGATGGTTCCTGGTGGAGAACTTCATCATCTAACAAAATTGGAGAAGGAGAAGTCTTAAGGAGTCTCTGCTACAGCAAGGTCTCCTGTAAAAGGCCCAAAATGTCACCAATTCGGCACCGTATGGGGGGCAGTGAAGAATCATACATCATGGGTGTGGGAAAACCGGCAGCAAACAGTGGAGGTGGTGGTGCTGGGAGCTGCGCAGCTGGCACCAAGCGAACTGGAGATGGCGCTGGGTGCTGGGGAGATGCAGACAGGTGCTTCAAAGACAGCAGACACTTGGGAGAACTGGACAGGTATTTTGGTCCCAAATACTGGTGCTCTTCTGTTGGGTGTTCTGGAGAAAAGCATTCCGGGCTATCCCAGTAGCTACATGAAGGCTGGGGGCTACACTCGGTCTCCTTGTACCTCTTACAGGGAAGGGTAAAAAAAGTGATCTGCAACAGCTATGCCCCTCTTCAACAGCAGAGATTCATCAGGAAAGTGGCCCTGGCTCCTTTTGTCTGGACTGGAATCCACATTTCTAGAGGATAACTGATACACATCCATTTGGACGTCTTTCCAATGGCTGTTTGCCTAAGCCTGGGAGTGGACAACAAACTTGACAAAGGGGGTGACCATCCATGGGCAAACCCCACTGAGCTCCTTTGGACTTCCAGTATGCCTCCTCCCAGGTTTAGGGGAGTCTGACAGGGACCTTCGTCTAAGAGCGCCGGCGGATTGAACAGCCACCGCCTTCACTGACACTGCATTTGCACCTTTATTACTTACTTTGTCCATCAGGACCTAAATGGATGCCCCTAACTGGACCATAGTTTTGTTCATGAAACTTACCCGGCAGATATATATATAGCTGTATTTCTCTGAAGTCCGACAGAAATTTCAAAACTCCCGGCACACGCAGTGGTCGGCCAGGTGGTTAGTACCCATTCCCGCCGCTGGGAGGCGGGAGTCAGGAACCATTCCCATTTTCTATCCAGATTTTTTCTGTCGCCGGTGCTGATAACAACTGTTTTCAGTACCTCCGTCTAGGATTTTCGAAACTTTGTTACTTAAGTATTCCGTTTGTCTTTTGGTTATTGAATGTGGATCGTGACTTGGCATACGCTGATAGTGGATTGGATTTTGAATTTGGTTTGGTTTTTTCTTTAACTAAGATGTCTGGGACTAGTTCAACTAGCACCAGAGTGTGTTGTATGGAAGGTTGTAAGGTGAGGCTACCGAAAGGTTCGGTAGACCCACACACAGTATGCACAAATTGTAGAGACCATGTGTGTGTAATAGATGACCGTTGTAAGGAGTGTGAATGTCTGTCTGATTCAGGTTGGAAGGCTTATGAATCCTATGTGTGAAAATTGGAGCGCGATAGGATAAGGAGGTCTTCCTCCAGGAGTGCATCAGTCAGTAGAAGTAAGGGTAGTAAGGTTTCTCCTACTATTCCTTCAGTAGTTTGTGCAACACCTAAATCTGTTGTGCCTTCGGGCCCTGAAAAATCTGTGGAGGTAAATGCCCTATCTACGATTCTAGAGTCATACAAAATCTAGAATCTAAGTGCTCGCGTTTGAGGGTAAAGCAGTGTTAATGAAGTGAAGTGCAGTGAAAGTGCCCCCAGTGTTGTGGAGGGGGCGTCAGATCGGCCCTATAATGCCTCTAGGCCTGGACCTCTGTCGAACTCCCAGGACCAGGGAGACGGACATGTCAAAAGCCGAAGGAGGGTTACGGGGAACTCCCACCGATCTGGCGTCCCTTCGGCAGATCCTGTCGACGATCTCCAGGCTGCCAAAGAGCACGCTCGTGCGCGTATCCTCCGCGAGTGCTTTTCGTCTTCGGAGGCGTCCTCCCCGCAAAGGAGTTGGAGCTTTGGGGACACTTGCGTCCTTCTGAAAAGAACTAAGACGTCAGATGTCGCACAGGCGGCCGTCGTCAGTAGTTTCTCAGAGGAGGACACGGAACGTCCTTTCGCTCCTTCTGCTTTGCGGTCTGCGCCTTTTTATGTGGACTACTCTCCACCACAAAAGAGAGCAAAGACGCAAGTTGTCGCACAGGCGGTCAGCGTTTTTGGTCTCAGGGAGGAGGACGCTTCACGTCCTTTCTCTTCTGCTGCTTTGCGGTCTTCGCCAGAGAGTTTTGCGGCATTGACGCCACAAAAGAGAACCAGGACGTCATCCGACGATGACGCCTTTGAGCGCCCCAGTCACTCCAAGAAGAGAACTGAGTCGGTCCGTGTGAGAAGGAATAGGGCTTCCCCTCGTCCTTCGCCTTCTCACAGGATCAGCTTTTCACCTGAAAAGGAATCGTCTCCAACTAAAAGAGTCATCCGTTCGATGCAACAACAACTGGCTTCGTTGCTGGCTGAGAGAGAGGTAGAACCGCGTCGTAGAAGAAAAGATGATAGATTGCCGATCAAAAGATCTAAGCGGTCTCCCGCTTCTTCGGATCGCCCTTCTCTTTCAACAGTGGCTACGCCCTCTAGATTTCGTGCATCCCACTTGCAGCTGGGTAAAGAGCGCGAGGAACTTCCTCTGAAAGATTCGTATATCGAGAGGAAGAAAACTCGCCCTACTTTTCGAAGCGTTCCCCTTTCTTCTCATAGGGGCTCGCTTTATTCGAAGATTGACGTTCTTTCTGCTGCGAAGCAAGGCGGTTTGCAAGCTGAGAATCAGGATATGGAGGACACTTATATGGACGCTAAGCGTGGCGCTCAGCGGAGTGCTAAGCGTGACGCTCCGTCGGACGTCAAGCGTGACGCTCGGCTGGATGCCAGGTGTGGCGCTCGGATGGACGCCGAGTGTGACAAGTTTACGAACACCTGTACAGAGGTTATGAATGATGTTTTGTTAGACACTCATCAGGCCTCACAACGTGATATTTGTCCGGACGCTCACCTACACTCTAACATTTGTAGACACTCCCATCGAGAGATTGTTCAGGAAACAAACACTTCTATTCCTGAACCTATAGATACTAATATACAGAACGCACCTAGTACGTCACAGCAGCGCTCTTCATCAAAGATTGGACCGAAAGGGCTTCTACCACCTTCTTCGGGAGACCCCTCTGCCGCTCCTACAGAAGAAGGAGGATTGAGTAATATTTCAGAAGAAACAGACGAGGATCAACCTTCTATGTCAGTTTCTTCTGATTATCAAGTATTAGTTCGCTTGCTTCGGGCTTCTTTTGGAGACGAATTCCAACCTGCAGCTCCTCGCTCTCCTCCTTCTCAGTTTTCATTGTCGAAAACTAGCAAGACTCCTGGTTTTAAGATGACGAAGTCTCTTTCAACTAAAAGAGCTTTCAAAAAGGTTCAAGATTGGATGGAGTCGAGGAAAGCACAGGGAAAGTCTTCTTTTGCCCAGCCTCCTTCAAGACTATGCGGCAAGGCAGGCATTTGGTACGAGACAGGCGAAGATGTCGGTTTAAGAGCTCCCGCATCTGCGCAAGGTGATTTTGCCAGTCTAGTCGACGCACCAAGGAGGTCTCTCCTTACGTCAGCAAAAGTAGCGTGGACTCCTGCTGAAAGGGACCACCATCTTAAAGGCCTTTTTCGGACAATAGAAGTGTTCAATTTCTTGGACTGGTGCTTGGGACTGCTAGACACAAAGGCTCGTAGTCAAGATTCAATTAGCCTAGGGGAGCTATCCAGCGTTCTTGCGTGTATGGATAAGGCCGTCAGGGATGGTTCAGAGGAATTAGCTTTGCATTTTTGTGCAGGGCTCTTAAAAAAGAGAGCTCTCTACTGCAAATTCACTGCGAAGTCAGTATCTCCAGCACAGAGGGCAGATTTGCTATTCACCCCTCTCTCGAACCATCTCTTCCCCCAGGCTATGATTAAAGATGTAGCTGGCAGTCTTCAAGAAAAAGCTACTCAGGACCTCTTAGCGCAATCTTCTAGACGTCCTGTAGTTCCTTCAACTTCTGCAAGAACACAGTTTTCCAAGAAAATAAAGCCTTTCGAGGTGGGGCTTCCTCGAGACCTCCTCCTCGATGGAAGAGGCCTTTGCCAGAGGTAGAGTCCCGTCTAAACCCAAAGGGAAGAAATGAGAATGTAGTCCTTCAGGGCACCAGTAGGAGCCAGGCTTCAGTTATTTGCAAAAGCCTGGAGAAAGATAGAGGCGGACACCTGGTCGCTCAATGTCATCGAGCGAGGATACAATATCCACCATTCCTGAAGTCGCCTCCGCTGTGCACGACGCCCAGAGATCTATCACCTTCGTACCAGCTGGAAAAACAACAGATCTTGTTCGATCTGCTTGAACAAATGATCGAGAAGAATGCAATAGAACAGGTAGACGACCTTCAATCCCCGGGTTTCTACAACAGGTTATTCCTGGTACCGAAACAGTCGGGAGGTTGGAGGCCAGTTTTAGATGTGAGCAGTCTAAATCTTTTTATAGAGAGACAGAGGTTCAAGATGGAGACACCTCAGTCAGTACTTGGGGCCTTAAGACAAGGCAATTGGATGGTGTCATTAGACCTTCAAGACGCATATTTCCACGTCCCGATTCATCACCAATCGAGGAAGTATCTGCGTTTTTGTCATGAAGGAAGAAGTTTTCCAATTCAGAGCTCTTTGCTTCGGATTGAGTACGGCACCAATGATCTTCACAGTTTTAATGAAGAATGTGGCGAGGTGGCTTGGCACTTCATTGCAAACGACAGGATCTCTCTATATCTAGACGACTGGCTCATTCGAGCATCATCGAAAGAAAAGTGTCTGAAGGACCTTCAATCAACCTTAACTCTAGCAAAGTCTGGGACGGTTCTGGTGAATTTCGAAAAGTCACAACTGATCCCCACACAGTCCATCGTGTATCTGGGGATTCAGATGGATTCAGTGGCTTTTCGAGTTTTTCCGTCCCAGGGACGTCAACAACAAGGATTAGACAAAATATCAGTCTTCTTAAGGAAAGAATCATGCTCGGTGAGGGAATGGACGAGTCTGCTGGGGACCATTTCCTCGCTGGAGAAGTTTGTTTCCTTGGGAAGACTACATCTCAGACCTCTCCAGTTTTTCCTGAAAGAGAATTGGAAGGACAAAGAAAATTTAGAATCCTTTAAGACTATCGAAAGGGTATCCCTCAAACTTCAGAGCCCCGACCTAGTGTTGTTCTCCGACGCATCCAACACGGGGTGGGGAGCTACACTGGGGGGGGGAAGAAGTGTCAGGTACCTGGAGAGGGGAACAGGTGTACTGGAAATCTCAAAGAACTAGCGGCCATATACTTGCTCTACAATTGTTCGAAGACAGAGTCTCACACAAGATAGTTCAGATAAATTCGGACAACACCACAGCTCTGGCATACATCAAAAACGAGGGACTCACTCTTGGTCATTGTCAACCTAGCGAGAGAGATCTTGTTGTGGGGCGAAAACGCAAAACGTAACGATTCTGACGAGATTCGTTGCAGGCGTGGAGAACGTCCGTGCGGATCTCCTCAGTCGGCAAGGTCAATTGCTGCCGACCGAGTGGATTCTACATCAGGAGGTGTGCCAAGAGCTGTGGAAGTTGTGGGACGTCCTAGTAGACGTCTTTGCGACATCAAGAACAAAGAGGCTTCGCTGTACTGCTCCCCGGTGCTCGATCCGGGAGCAGTAGCAATAGATGCCCTTCTCTGGGATTGGACAGGGATGGATTCTGTACGCTTTCCCCCGTATCATATCCGTGGAGAAGTGATGAGAAATTTGCGAACTTCAGAAGGGACGAGAATGACGTTAATCGCCCCTTACTGGCCGACAAAAGAATGGTTCACAGAGGTCATGTTCTTCGTAGTAGACTTCCCGAGGACACTGCCTTCGAGGACAGATCTACTCAAACAGCCCCACTTCGAGAGGTACCACAAAAACCTCCCCGCTCTGAGTCTGACTGCATTCAGACTATCAAAAAAAAGTTGGCCAGAGCGAGAGGTTTTTTCAAGACCTGTGGCAAGAGCTATTGCCAATGCAAGAAGGGCTTCCACTCTTGCAGTGTACCAATCAAAGTGGGCTACGTTTAGGAGTTGGTGCAGAAGGAAGGGCATTTCCTCTACCACGACCTCTGTGAGCCAAATAGCAGACTTTTTATTTTACCTAAAGAACAACTTGAAGCTGGCGGTCTCAACAATCAAAGGCTACAGAAGTGTGCTATCTGTAGTCTTTAGATATAGAGGAATTGATTTGGCAAATGACAAAGACATTCACGATCTATTAAGGTCTTTCGAAACTATACAAAGATTCCTCAACCTAAATTACCGTCTTGGAATTTGGATGTAGTCCTTAAATTCCTAATGTCCAGTCAGTTTGAACCGCTTCAAAATGCATCGTTAAGAGATCTTACTAAGAAAACTGTTTTCCTAACCGCTCTGGCGACGGTGAAGAGGGTTAGCAAAATTCAAGCTTTTAGCAAGAATATTGGATTTAAGGGGCATAATGCAGTCTGCTCATTAAGCCCGACGTTTCTAGCTAAAAATGAGAATCCTTCCAACCCTTGGCCCAGAAGTTTTGAGATTAAGGGTATGGGGGAAATCATTGGACGAGAACCAGAGAGAGTCCTGTGTCCTGTCAGGGCTCTAAAGATTTATTTGCAGAAAACGAAGGAATGTCAAAGTTCTTCTAACAACTTATGGTGTTCGGTCAAGAGACCAGAGTTACCTATGTCGAAGAATGCTCTGGCATTCTTCTTGAGGGACACCATTAGACATGCGCATTCATCTTGCGAAGACAGTGATATTAAGCTGTTGAAAGTGAATGCCCACGAAGTGAGGGCTATATCTACCTCGGTAGCCTTCCAAAAGAATATGGCACTCAATGACATTCTGAGTGCCACTTTTTGGCGCAGCAACTCGGTGTTCGCTTCACACTACCTGCCAGATGTGAAGACGACATACGAGAACTGTTATGCGCTTGGACCATACGTTGCCGCAGACGGACTTTGTTGGGGGCAGAAGTAGCAAGCAATCATCCAACTCTGTAGAAAATGGGTAGGTGAGTTTTTTAAAGGTTTATTTTGATTTATGGTTGTAAGGTCGCCCGCCTGAGCCGGACTTCCTTTCCTTTAGCCTAATTAATGTGGGAATTAAATTTGTTAGGCTGGTCAGGTGGTGGTTTTTTGCTTCGTTGCACCATAGTATGGTCAAAATGGTCTAGTCACATTGTGATCACGCTCCAATTGACAGATCATCTAGAACTCACCAGCTATATAGGTCACTACTTTGCTGGAGACTCGAGTAAAGCAATAGCAGACTTGGGTGACAGTAATCACAAAGTCAGCTATGCTAACAGGTAACCGGAAACCAAGATGTCTATCATCTGCATGTAATGTGTTTCCAAAATCCTTTTCTGTCTCTCCCTAACTCCAAAGGTGGGATTCAGCTATATATATATCTGCGTAGTAAGTTTCATGAACAAAACTGATATTGTTAAGATACAATAAAGTTTGTTCATACTTACTGGCAGATATATATAATCAAAGTACCCACCCACCTCCCTCAGGAGACAGTGGAATAGAAAATCTGGATAGAAAATGGGAATGGTTCCTGACTACTCCCGCCTCCCCACGGCGGAATGGGAATGGGTACTAACCACCTGGCGAACCGACTGCGTGTGCCGGGAGTTTTGAAATTTCTGTCGGACTTCGGAGAAATACAGCTATATATTTCTGGGCTCAGCTCGTGTCGGCCTATGAAAGTATCCTTAATATCATTCTTTCTAGGTAAAATTAGCCTAAAATTACCAGAGAAAAACAAAATTAAGAAAATGTCAGTAAAACTGACTCGCTCACTCTTAAAAAGAAGTGTCGGTATGAAATAGGGGCGAGTGTGGAACACTACCACGAGACAGACACCAATTAGAACTTCCTTATCAAAATCCCCCCAAGAGAGAGCTTGATACCAACGGGGCGATGCAGCCCCTACTACTACTACTAGAGGACAGCCACGGACAGCAGCGCCCCTAGCGGTCATCCTTAATTTTTATGCGCTAGCGTCAAGACGCAGTTTTTCCTTGTGCTGTGCTATTTCGGGATTTATCCTTATAATCTACAATGGAACGCTCTGCAATTGCCACGGCTAAGTTAAGTAACTCATAAGTAATATTTTTCCACAATATTATCTTCCGGGTACCAGTATTTTCCTCTTAATAGTCATATACGGTTCCCCGGTTGTCTCGTGGCGGCCATGCTGCCTCGTAAGAATTCCCGGTCCTCCATACTGGGACTTCTTATACTTATGGGCTTATTTTTTCATTCGTTCATTGTTTTACATCGAAGGTTTTTAGCTAGTTTAGCCCTCTTACCATTCTCTTAGCTTGGTATTTAGGGCTATCATTTTTATTCTGGCCCAGCATCCCGGCTCTTGCTCTACATCGCTATCGCTGGCTCCGAGTAGGCTACTGTTTCTTGGAATAGTTGCCTCCTCCTGGGCTTCTTTCTCTTTTTCCTAAAAGTGTCTCTTCCACCTTTCGATGTATTTTATTATTATTATTATTTTTAGGGTGTTAGGCTAGCCTAGTGCTTGTTCCATGTATTGGTACAGCTTGGTTCACGTGGCCCTACCGCGGTTTGTGGTGATCGCGGCCTAGGCCACTAGTAGTCACGTGTTCCATAGCACCTCACCCTGCCCCTCCCTCCTCCCTCTCGATGTAGGGAGGAGCTGGGGGGACCCCTGGATTGTCATACACCTCTTAGCCTTCTCTCTCATTCCGGAGGTGCCGGGAGGTTCCATCAGCAGGGGGTTTAGGGCGACCACTATGAGGTACCGGGTCTCCATACGGGGGTAGTTTTGTGAGGTGGGGGGGAGGAGTAGGCCGATCCCTTCCCCCCCTTTCCTCGCCTCCCGCCGTGTTTCACACCGGGACCTCCTTCCCCCCATACCATTACTCAAGTCCACCTCCCTTACGAATCGAAAGGAGCCTTCCGTCGCAGCCGGTGGGGCCTCCATTTGGTTATTAAGGTATTTTGGCCTCTCCACTACGCGGGTAGGGTGGGTACTATGGATGGTCGTTAGCTTGCCTACTATATCCTTATATCTCTCCCCCGCTACCGGAAGGGAGCTTACCCTTACCTACGCACTCTTCTAGTAGACGGGTGGAGAGAAGTTGGTTTTTGATATTATTACTGTACTATGTTCAAGGATATATACCTAATTGTAAGATGTTTTTTACAATGAATTGTGTTTTATTATTATGTTATCTCCATCCCCGCCATTTTACGTTGTGGTTTCCTTTACCACCACTCCTAGTTGGTTGATTTTTTGTGCCTCCGCCACTGGCGGAGCCATAGACTCTTCCAACATGGTTACCACACGTATTTTGGTGGGGCTCTGGTTTCATCTAACTTTATCGCTCCGGCACCAGCGGAGCATATGTTAGACTGTAAGTATTACTCTGTACTCATGTACGTTTCTACTTACAGGCTACCAACTGTCAGGTCCTCGCTTGCAACGCGACGTTGCATGACCCCTGCGGACACGATGAGTGCAGGTCTCATGCCCCGTGTGCCACCCTCTTCAACGAGTTCATCGTTTGGCATCCCGAGGCCTGCACCATTTGCTACGACCTGGTCGGTCAGCTGGTTGATGGGGTAAGACCATTATGAAACTTGTTATCAATTTACTAACACTTTTAGTTCGTAAGTTTGTTAACCCTGTCCACAATTGGTAGCTAATCCAGCCTTTCTTTCAGGCTAGCGGGGTGAGGGAAGTCGCCCTCGCCACTCTGAAAGCGTGGGTAGGCGGCTTTGGGAAGAACGCCGCCAAGGGCCAGCCCTACATTCTGGATAAAAAGCTGGCCATCCAGATCTTCCCTGCGGGCAAGTCGACGGGCTACGTCGATCCCTTGTCCGCCGCCCCCGTAATAGCCGCCATCCAGCAAGACCTTCAGCAGTCGTTGGGGCTCGTAGCCCGCCCAGGAGCCGGTCCCGGACGTCGCCGGCCTGGATCTGAACATCGAGCCGGTGGCGGTAGTGAGTGAGGGTTTGTTGGTTGAGGTAGGTTTGTCGGGCGCCCAAGGTCTTTCCTTGGACGCTCCTGGATCTTCTCCTGTCCCTTCTTCTTCCGCATCTTTCCAAGGCTTTCCGGGATCTGAGATCCCTAGCCGCACTCCCGCTCTCTCTGTACCTCCCAAGGAGAAGGGAAAGAGAGAACCGAAGACTCTGTCTAAGTCGACTTCTAGAAAGTCGTCTTCGTCTTCTTCGGCTAGGAAGTCATCGACTTCTTACGCCGACGCGGTGAAGCAAAGCCAAGCTCTTCCCAGCGAAGAGTTCTAGAGGCAAGGCTTCGAAAAGGAAGAAAGCTCGCGCTACCTCCGAGTCGTTGCCTTCTCCCGCCTCTGTTGCCTCCTCTCCGGCTATGCCGGCAGGGGTAGCAAGCACCAGCTCCTGCGTTCCTTCTCCTGTCTCACCAGGAATGATGGAGCAGGTAGGAGTGATGGTGGGTTCTCAAATCTCGGCTTGGGGAACCCGCTTTGAGCAGATGTTCGCACAATTGTCGAGCACTCTGTCTCAAACTGGACAGACCGTCCAAGAACTTTCGAACAGAGTAAGAGAGACTGAGGATCGGATGTCTGGGCTATCCCAGGCTCCTCCCCCAGTATCCCCTGCTTCTAGCACGGGGATCATCCAACTCTCCCGTCTTACGACTCTCTGCCAGCTTTCTCTATGGAGAATCCATGGAGAGTAGCGGCCTACGCTCCCTTTAAGGACGGGATGATTTCGATCCCGGAGTTTGGCACTCGAAGGATTGAGGACTTCGAGTTCTATCCTCCGGGTCTGTCTCAGCCTTTCATCGGGTATGCTAGGCTAACACCAACGGCTCTTACAAGGGAGGACAAGATCTCGAAGGAGTCTGTCCTCTACAGTAGAGACCACGCCCAACGGGAATGGGTTCACTGCCTTGAGGACTGGGAGTGCACGAATACTAAACTCCAGGCCTATAAGAGCCCATTCACTATTTTCGCCACGGAAGAGGAGGTCTCTCTTCTTCCGTTTGCCACGAAATTGGTGGGAGAAGGCTCTTCAGGCAGTCCTCAAGGATGAGCCCCTTCCGCAGTTTGAGAGAGTCGGAGTCCACTTCTCCACTCTTTCCCGCCTTCGGAGAGTTATGGGAAAACCTGCCCTCTACTTTCACGCAGGGTAAACGCAAGCCGGACTGCGCTATGGACCAGTTCGGTGAGAAGTTGCCTAGGCTGCCGGACTCCCTAATCCAGGCAGAGTTCGATGCGCGGACTAGGTTTGGCAGGTCCCTTAACTCTATCATAATCACGGAAATGGCTGCACTGTCTTATGCGAACGAACCGCTATTTAAGATCTTAGCGAAATCACAATTTCACACGGTTCTGCTAGACGCTTTTGACTTCTTCCAAGCCAGGAAGAACTGTCGGAAGCATGTTCTTCAAGAGTGTACTATCAGGCATGAGCCTAATAGACTCTTATCTGCCAGCATGTGGGGAGCGGATCTCTTCCCAGAGTCAAGCAGTGAACGAAGTTCATCACGAAGCTGCTAGACTCAACCAGAGCCTTAGAGCTAGGTGGGCATTTCCTCTAAGAGGGAAACAGGAATCCGCCCCTACTGCTGGCAAGAAACCAAAGAAGGCTGGTAAGAGATTCCAGCCATACAAAAAACTCCAGCCTCAGCAGCAGTTTGTGCAGGCGGTCCCAGTCACTCAACAAGGACAACCTGCTACAGCTAAACAAACTCAGCCGTTCCTCCTGGTGCCCCAGCAATCCCAGCCTTCGACCTCCTATGCCATTCCATCTCGCCTGCCTTTAAAACCCTGCTTATGAGGTTCAAGGCTACTCTCAATCGAGGGGTAGGGCGAGAGGTTACTTTCGTCACCAGTGGCGCAGGAAGGGGCGCAAGGAGTAAAAAAACAGTTCAGAGGAGGGCAGTGGTGGCCAACCGCCCATCAGCAATGAGGCTCTCCAGGTAGGAGGGAGGCTGTTCCTCTTCCGCCACAGGTGGGGGTTCAGCAGTGGGCACAGAGCATAGTGTCCAAGGGATTAGGCTGGAGCTGGATCCAAGATCCTCCTCCAATCAAATCATTCATCAGCTACCGTCAGAGGAATTGATAGATTACGCGGAGAACTCCTTCAGAAAGGAGCTATTGCGAGAGTCAAGCTCTAAAATTTCAAGGTCGCTTATTCAGCGTTCCAAAGAAAGGCTCAACAAAAGAAGGGTAATCCTTAGACTTGTCAAAGCTAAACGCTTTCATTCGCTGCGACAAGTTCAAGATGCTTACCCTCTCGCAAGTAAGGACCTTACTGCCGCGTGGAGCCGTCACATGCTCCATCGATCTTACAGACGCATACTATCATATCCCTATAGCCAGGCAACTTCCGCCCATTCCTAGGATTCAGGCTAGGAAATCAGACATTCTCATTCAAAGTGATGCCCTTCGGTCTGAATGTAGCCCCAGGGTATTCACAAAGATAGCAGAAGTGGTTGTACAACAATTGAGAGCTCAGGGAATCATGGTAGCGGCATACCTCGACGATTGGTTAATCTGGGCACCAACAGTCGAGGAATGTCTCAAAGCTACCAAAAAGGTAGTTCACTTTCTGGAACATCTGGGGTTCCAGATAAACAAAACGAAATCCAGACTTGTTCCGGAATCTCGTTTTCAGTGGCTGGGAATCCAGTGGGATTTGTCCTCCCACAATCTATCAATTCCAGTAGCCAAACGGAAGGAAATAGCAAAATCTGTCAGGCAATTTCTCAAGTGCAAACAAACGTCAAGAAGAAAACCAGGAGAGAATCCTAGGGTCTCTTCAGTTTGCTTCAGTAACAGATATCCTTCTGAAAGCAAGCTGAAAGATAAATCGAATTTGGCGGTCAAGAGCAAACTCCAAATATCGAGACAAGTTGTCAGTAATCCCACAGATCCTCCGCAACCAACTACGGCCTTGGTCAAAAGTAAAGAACTTAAAGCCAAGTACCCCTTCAATATCCCCTCCCAGTGTTAACCATTCACACGGATGCATCCCTGTCCGGGTGGGGGGATACTCTCAGTTCAAACAGGTTCAGGGGACTTGGTCAGTTCAATTTCGCCAGCTCCACATAAACGTGTTGGAAGCAATGGCAGTATGTCTTACTCTGAAGAGACTGATTCCCCCGAAGCAGTCGCATCTAAGGCTAGTTTTGGACAGTGCAGTGGTAGTTCATTGCATCAACAGAGGGGGTCCAAATCCAAGCATGTGAATCATATCATGATAGCCATCTTGCATTAGAAACAAACAAACACAAATGGCATCTGTCTGCCACTCACCTGGCAGGAGTAAGGAATGTGATAGCAGACGCCTGTCCCGGTCAGTTCCTCTGGATCAGAGTGGTCTCTGGACGACGGGTCTTCCAGTGGGTAATCCGCGGGAGGAGTCCCAGGTCTCCAAGTTGGATCTCTTCGCCTCACAAGAACGAACCACAAGCTCCCTTGCTATGTGGCCCCCCAACCTGGACCCCTCTGGCTTATGCCACGGACGCCCTGTTCGTTTGGATTGGAATCAGTGGAGGAGAATTTACATTTTTTCCTCCAGTGAATCTTCTCCTGAAGGTCCTAGACAAACTAAGGTCTTTCAGAGGGATAGTAGCTCTGATTGCCACCGGACTGGCCCAAGAGCAACTGGTATCCACTTCTCTTGGAATGGGGTCTCCGACCTCAACGGATCCCCAATCCCAAACTATCACAATCAGTACAAATGAGGACTGTGTTCGCTTCCTCAGGAACTCCCCAGACCCTAACTTTATGGACTTCATGAAGTTTGCGGCTAATAAAGATGCTAACATTGATCCACAGAATATTCTCTTCCTGGAATCAGATAAGAGGGAGTCAACCATCAGACAATAGACTCAGCTGTTAAGAAATTAGCATCTTTCTTGAGAGAATCGAACACTACAACCATGACAGTTAACCTGGCTATATCCTTTTCAGATCCTTGTTTGAAAAAAGGTTTAGCAGCTAGCACGATTACCACTCACAACCCCCCCCCGTCTGGCTTTGAAGAAAATCTTTCAAGTAGGTTTTCAGATAGATTTAAACTGAATCTTATTTCACATCTATCCCTAAAGCCTGTGCTAGACTTAGACCTTCTCAGAGGCCTACTACAGTTTCATGGTTCTTGAATGATGTCCTCAAACTAGCTTCAGATACTGACAACTCATCTTGTACATTCATAATGCTCCTGAGGAAGACTCTATTCTTATTAAGTCTAGCTCAGGAGCAAGAATTTCAGAACTGTCGGCTCTATCCAGAGATGCGGGTCATGTGGAATTTCTCCCCATCAGGAGAAGTTCTACTTGCTCCGGATCGTAGCTTTTTAGCCAAAAATGAAGATCCTCTTGCAAGGTGGGCTCCTTGGAAGGTTATCCCACTTCCACAGGATCCTTCTCTCTGCCCAGTATCACCCCTAGAGGCCTTTTTATCTCGAACTTCTTCTAGATCCTCGGGTGCTCTCTTCTGAGAGAAAAAGGTGGTACTTTGTCAGTTAAAGGTATTAGGCAACAAATCCTTTACTTCATTAAACAAGAAGCCAACCCTGAGTCATCCTTCCCAAGAGCTCAATGATATCAGGGGAGTAGCCACCTCTATTAACTATTTCCAACATATGAACTTTGAGGATCTTAAGAAGTATACTGGATGGAAACAAATCCCCGACAGTCTTTAAACGGCATTATTTAAAGTCCTTGGAATCTTTAAATGTTTTCAGCAGTAGCAGCGGGAAACATAGTTTTCCCCTGATACTGCTTAGTAGTTGTAGTATTGATCCAGGTCTCCTTTCTACCTACTTCAACCAACATGCCTCAACCTATCACCAGGCTACTCATCATTATAGCCTTAGCCGTTGTGTATTATAGTGGTTTGTCCCTTATTTTTTTGCTAGGGACAACCACATTGGTACTGATATGACTCAGTGGTCCTAACCTTATTATGCTAGGTTAGGCCACAATATGTTTGTATAAATTTACCATTTAACTTGTGATAACTTCAGTCACAATGTGTTTGTATATATTTGAATTACTTGTTTTATTTGTATTAATGATGGAATTGAGTGTACCTACCCTTATTTTTATGCTAGGTAGGACACATGTATGTATAAATTGTACCTATATATTCTAATTAAGTAATTCAGCTATTTCTTTGTTTACATGCATATTATATTGTTGTTACTACCTTTTAAGTACTTTAAGTTTACTAACATTCTGTTATTGTTTACCATAGTTGGTTTAAGTACTTATTTTGTATGCTGTATTTAATTTACTTATATTATATCCATCATTTTAACAGGTTTTTCATTTTTCCTTTTCCATCTTGTCTGTTTCTCTGGTACTCTTTCATAGGCCGACACGAGCTGAGCCCAGAAAAGGGATTTTGACGAAGGAAAAATCTATTTCTGGGTGATTGGCTCGTGTCGCCCTATGAAACCCATCCCCTTTTTTATGGTTTGGTTGTTTTTCCCCCCCTTGCAGGACAAGATGGTATTTATGTTTTTATTAAGGATGACCGCTAGGGGCGCTGCTGTCCGTGGCGTCCTCTAGTAGTAGTAGTAGGGGCTGCATCGCCCGTTGGTATCAGCTCTCTCTTGGGGGGATTTTGATAAGGAAGTTCTAATTGGTGTCTGTCTCGTGGTAGTGTTCCACACTCGCCCCTATTTCATACCGACACTTCTTTTTAAGAGTGAGCGAGTCAGTTTTACTGACATTTTCTTAATTTTGTTTTTCTCTGGTAATTTTAGGCTAATTTTACCTAGAAAGAATGATATTAAGGATACTTTCATAGGGCGACACGAGCCAATCACCCAGAAATAGATTTTTCCTTCGTCAAAATCCCTTATATATGCCAGGTAAGTATGAACAAACTTTATTGTATCTTAACAATATCATATTTACTAAGAAACTGAATTTCTGGTCAAATCTGACTTTGAGACTGGCAATGGGACTGGGGTTAGAAGCATGGGTGCCAGGTAAAGGAGTAGGAGGTACAGTCAGAGGGCTGGTAATAGGAGAAAAGGCAGTAACAGAAGATGAAACAGGCAATTAGGCTACACCTGACTTAGGAGTAGACTACACTAGCTAAATTCCTAGCTTCAGCTCTAGCACCTGCCTTTCTTTTCATGTCTCTCTTAAGTTTGTCTAAATGAACCTTTAACACCTTCCACTTTCCCTGTCCCAGTTCCTACAACCAACACAAGACAAATTAATGATGCATACTTGTTCCCTAAAATTTTATCAAACCAGATGATATGATAATCATAAGAGGCATTTGTCAGTCTAGTCTTGTAGCCTTTGCTGCAAAAACGAATACTTGATGCAGCAGTCACACATCGTCCATAAAACTCATCCTAAGCAGTTAAAAATCAGGTCCTAAAAACCCTAAACTAACTATACAACGCATGAAGGGTACCAAAGGCAAGAATACTTCATCATACAGCTGACCACTGGTATTTGCCAGGGATGTGTACACAACCCCTGCTAAAATATAACTAAAATCTGTGTATACAGGCAGTCCCCGGTTTTATGGGAGTTGTCTGGTGCTGAAAATAAAAAATGCGTTGATTTTCCATTATTGGCATTGATACATAGATAACAGAGGCCCCCGATAACAGGTTATCATCGCCAAGAGCCAGTTATCAGCCCCTATAAGCTTATCGTCAAGCCATTAGAACGGATACCCCCCACAATAATCGGGGACTGCCTGTACTTGGAACCATTCTAAAAATGCTTTTAAATGCCTATACTCTTAAGTGCAAACACCCAACAAAAAGCCCTCTAAAACTGCTTATAACTGAGTATTCTCATAGTTTCATCACAAAAATGAATTTAGTCAGAAATTTATGAAAATACAGTAGCTATACAGTAACTAGTGAATATTTCTCTATGAAAAATACCACAAACAGGTGAATTTTCCATGAATAATATGTACGTAGTATATATGTTTCATATAGAAAAATCTGCAAATGGGCGAGTCAGAGAATCTGGAACCCTGAATAAGTGGGGGTTAACTGTATGGAGGAGAGAAATGTTTTCATCATGATAAAATAAATTTTTGAACATACTCACCTGGTAGTTATATATATAGCTTACGCCCCCCGACGTCACGGCAGAATTTCAAAACTCGCGGCAATCACCGATTGGGTAGTCAGGTGCACCACCTGTGTGCCCTCTACCCAGGTACGTAGAACCATTCCAACTATTCCTCAGATCTTCCATGCCCATAGTCTCTAGAGGGGAGGAGGGTGGGAATTAAATTATATATAACTACCAGGTGAGTATGTTCAAAAATTTATTTTATCATGAAAATAACATTTTCAAACATCTAACTCACCTGGTAGTTATATATATAGCTGATTGACACCTTTGGTGGAGGGTCAGAGACAGCTATCATCATTGGAATTGACATAAGAGTTAAATAAAAACAAACTTATGGGTTCGTACCTGTTAAGGAAGCTGACTTCAATGATATCCTGCCTCATTATGTCTGCTTTCCTTATGAGATCCAGCGATCCACCCAGGGGGCTGAAGACCTCTTGGAGACTGTCAACCGGTCAGCAAACCTCTAAGTGACTAGACTCCCTACAATACCCTTGTTCCGGGCGCTACCAAGGAACAAGTTCACCACCTGACTAAGGATCAATGACTGTGGAAGACTGCGTCCAGTCTCCACAAACAACCATAAAAATTTCAATAGTCCCAAGGTAAGAACAGAGTATGTATTGGTATATGTGGTTTTTTAAGTAGTCCCTTCTCCTATTACTGAATGAGCTGCTACAAACGGACCCAGTGTGTAGCAGTCTTCATACAAAGTCTTCACTTAGGTAAGGTAGTGCGACGCAAATACTGACTTGCTTCTCCAGAAGGTTGCGTCCAGGATATTCTGAAGGGATCTATTTTGTTTAAAAGCTACCGAGGTTGCTACGGCCCTAACCTCGTGAGTTTTAACTTTTATTAGCTTGAGATCTGCTTCATTAATTGCTGAATGCGCTTCCCTAATTAATTGCCTTATAAAAAAGGATAACACCTTCTTTGACATTTGCAGAGAGGGCTTTTTGACAGAGCACCAAAGCCCCTCTGAATTGCCACGTAATTTTTCCGTTCTTTCCAGGTAATGCCTCAGGCCCCTTACCGGACAAAGAACTCTTTCTGCTTCATCACCTGTGAGATCCAACAGGTTTGGAATCTCGAACGATTTGGGCCAGGGCTGAGAAGGGCGTTCGTTCTTAGCCAGAAATCCTAGCTGTAGAGAGCAGATAGCCTTGCCCTGTCTGAAACCTACAGCTTTGCTAAAGGCATGGATTTCACTGGCTCTTTTTGCTGTTGCCAGACTAATCAAGAAGAGTTTTCATGATGAGGTCCTTAAATGATGTTTCCTGTAAAGGTTCGAACCTATCACTCATGAGAAACTTCAGAACTACATCCAAATTCCAAGCTGGTGAAGATTGTAGTTTCTCTTTAGTCGTCTCGAAGGATCTAAGAAGGTCTCGTAGATCCTTATTATCCAATAGATTCAGGTTCCTATGCCTGAAGACTGCTGCTAGCATGCTTCTATAACCCTTAATGGTAGAAGCTGAAAAATTACGCTTCTTCTTAAGGTGTAGCAGAAAATCTGCTATCTGAGTCACAAGAGGTACTGGAAGAGGAAACGGAGTTGTCCCTGCACCATCCTCTAAAAGTATCCCACTTGGATTGGTATACCTTAATGGTGGAAGACCTTCTTGCTCTTGCAATGGCTCTAGCTGCCTCCTTCGAAAATCCTCTAGCTCTTGTGAATTTTTTGATAGTCTGAAGGCAGTTAGTTGAAGAGCTTGGAGGTTTTGGTGATACCTTTCCAAGTGGGGTTGTTTGAGTAGATCTACTCTTAAAGGAAGGCTTCAGGGGGTGTCCACCATCCATTCCAGTACCTCTGTGAACCATTCTCTTGTCGGCCAGAACGGAACCACTAGTCATATCCTGGTGCCTTCGTGAGACAAACTTTTGCATCAGTTTGTGTACCACTTTGAATGGCGGGAAGGCGTACACATCTAGATGATCCCAATTCATGAGGAACGCATCTATGTAGATTGCCTCGGGATCTGGGATTGGAGAGCAGTAAGTCCCCATCCTCTTCGTTTGCGCTGTGGCGAAGAGGTCTATGCATGGGCAACCCCAGGTTCGCCACAGGTTCTTGCAGACTTCCTGATGGAGAGTCCACTCTGTCGCCAAGATTTGATGCTTCCTGCTCAGGATGTCTGCCCTTACATTCTTCTCCCCTTGAATGAAGCGTGTCAATAATGTCACGCTTTTCTGTTTCGTCCAGGGAAGAAGCTCTCTTGACGTCTTGTAGAGGGACTCGGAGTGGGTTCAGCCTTGTTTGTTGATGTAGGCCAACGCCGTCGTGTTGTCGGAGTTGACCTGCATCACTTTGTTGTGCACTGCACTTCCGAACTCCTTGAGAGCCAGAAAAACTGCAGTCAGTTCTTTCTGATTGATATGAAAGTTCTCCTGTTCTCTGTTCCAGGAGCCCCGAGACCTCCAACTTTCCCAGTGTTGCTCCCCATCCCGAGTCCGAGGCATCGGAAAACACAACACAACACTAGGTCTGGGTTCCTCTGTTTTAGGGAAAGGCCTTCCTGGAGCTAGACGGGGTCGTTCCACCACCGTAGACATTCTTTCATAGAGTCTGAAACGGGAATACACTTTGCCTCTAGTGTCTTCTTCTTGTCCCAATGCCGATTGAGGTGGAATTGAAGAGGGCGAAGGTTCAGTCTTCCTAAGGAGACAAATTGTTCTAGCGAAGAAAGGGTCCCCAGCAGACTCATCCATTCCCTCGTGGAGCATGTCTGTTTCCTTAGGAAGTTTTGCAACTTTTCCAAGGCTTGTCTCGTTCTCAATTCGGACGGAAAAGCTCGAAAAACCCGACTGAATCCTCATACCCAGATACAAGATTTCTTGAGATGGGATCAGTTGAGATTTTTGACGGTTTATCAGAAGGCCTAGGTCTTCCGATAACCGAATCGTCTTGTGAAGGTTCTCCAGACAGCAGGTGTAGGAGTGGGCTCTGATAAGACAGTCGTCCAGATACAGCGAGGCCCTGATACAATTTTTGTGTAGCATTCCTGCTACGTTGCTCATCAGCCTCGTGAATATCTGAGGAGTGGTGTTTAAGCTGAAGCAAAGAGCTCGAAATTGGTACGTTTCTTCCTTGTAAACGAACCGTAGGTACTTCTTGGAGTTCGGGTGGATAGGGACGTGAAAGTATGCATCCTGAAGATCTAACGAAACCATCCAGTCGTCTTGTCTGGCTGCGGCTAGAACTGATTTCATTGTCTCCATCATGAATTTTATTTTCTTCACGAAAACGTTCAGGGCACTCACGTCCAGTATTGGCCTCCATCCCCCCGATACTCTTGGGAACCAGGAATAAGCGGTTGTAAAACCCTGGAGACTCCAGATTCCTAACTCTTTCTATTGCTTCCATCTGAAGCAACATAGAAACCTCTTGCTGTATTGCTTGGATCTTGGTTTCCTCTGTATCTCGCTGACAGATCGATCGGTCTTTCTGCTAAGGGGGTTTTTTCAAGAAAAATCCAAATCAAGAATCCAAATCAAGCGAAAGCCAAAGCCAAAGTGTACTTCACCAAATCAACTGCAAAAAACATGGGCTAAGCGAGCGAAGTTCCCACGATGTCACCGATAGCGGCGGCAGGGAAGATCTGAGGAATAGTTGGAATGGTTCTACGTACCTGGGTAGAGGGCGCACAGGTGGTGCACCTGACTACCCAATCGGGGATTGCCGCGAGTTTTGAAATTCTGCCGTGACGTCTGGGGACGTAAGCTATATATATAACTACCAGGTGAGTTAGATGTTTGAAAAATACAATCATACTACGACAAAATTCCAAACAAAGCTGCTCATACAACTGAAGTTCAGTAGTTAACCAACAGAAACGATTTGACCTCTTCAGCCGTGTTGTACTATTCCTCCCTGAAAGTGGGGGTGTGGGGGGGGGGGGGGGGGGGGGGGGGGGGGGGGGGTGGGGGGGGGGGGGGGGGGGGGGTGGGGGGGGGGTTGTCACCTACAATACAACCATAAAAGCAGTTCTGCGAATTTCAAAATTTATGCTGCCGCGTGAATTAAAATATTAGCTATGTAATGAGTACAGGCAGTCCTAGGTTATCGGTGGGGATTCCATCCTCAGAGGGGCGCTGATAAGTGAAACCCGTCATTAACCGACACTCAGCAATTTAAGGGGCTAATAACTGGTTCATGGTGCCTCTGTTATGTAAGTTATGGTGCCTTAACTCAATCGGCACCAAACCGGATCACTATTAACTGAGTCTGGCGATAACCGGGACTCCCTGTACTTGGTAAGTTACTTATATGAAACCTACAATAATGAATCAATCAAACATAATAGCTTTAAAAATGAATCTACTTGGATCTTGAAAGAGCATATCTGAGTGGATATCCAGCTACCAAGTTCAATGTCGGGCAACAAACTTTACTACCTATTCTTGTCTATTCTCAAAAAGAACACAGTAGTATTCTGATTTTCTTTGAGAAAAATGAAATTTCACATCCTCTGGCTATCAACCTTTTGGTTACATAGTTTACTCTAAACTTATCTTGAAGAACTAATCTAGTCAAAAACCATTTTGTCTAAACATACAAAGTTCTTTCCACTTCATTTACTAAGGCTCTACTTTGTCTATACTACCTACATTATATGGTTATTTTGTTTATAGTTAAGTTAAAATGCTTCTTACTCAGTTTGTTCCTGAGACAAACTGAATAAAAACAAATTAATAATATCAAGCACTTCCCTCACCTCTTCTTTAGGTCCTTTCTTTCAGCTACTAATTGGTCTTGTTTCCTTTTTCCTAAGAAGGTTTTGGCTACTGCTCAGGTGACCAAACAAAATTCCTCTCTACTCCTTTCATGCAGTCTAGTAGCACCTGAAAGACCACCAAAGCTCTCATTTACTTGTTGCGAGTCAAGAAACCAAGGGAATGATACTCTCAGTGACTTTCTTCACATCTTTGGAATCATCCCAGTTTCAATTTACCTAACTTAGGTTACTTTTTCCTTTGAAAGAAGCAGATCTAACATTTATTTCTAGAGTTAGACAAGCACATTTCAGTTACCCCTTCAATATGTGAATAAAAAAAATAATAAACTTTACCTGGGAAAGTTTTTCTCTGCTTCTCAGTATGTATACTGATAATTCCTGAATGTATGATGTATATAAGAAGTCAGTTTTTTTACATGCCAGTTCAGAGAGAGAGAGAGAGAGAGAGAGAGAGAGAGAGAGAGAGAGAGAGAGAGAGAGAGAGAGAGAGAGAGAGTCCTCTAGATACACATATAAACCTTCAACTCAAGAACTTTTAAATGCAGTAAGTGAATCTCCATGTCAATTCATCTGAAACTTGTATGAGATATGAAATGACCTAACAAAATACCACTCATATAATAAATAGCCTTCTCATACAGTCACACACACAAAAATAATTTCCTACCTACACAAATGCAAAAAAAACACACACACACACACACACTTGATAAACATACCAACTGTAGACTTAAAACCATCGAAAGTAGAGGCAGCTTCAATAACCAAATTTTTTAGAGAAAACCTAGAATCTACTGTAGTATACATGTAGTACTTGAACACAAAGACATCAGCTTCATTATTAATGGACCAACATGCAGTAATCTTATCAGTACTCTACCATATTGTGGTTAATAACATTAAAACACCCCATATTATAACATCATAAAATGCTATTTTAGCTGGGGTAACCTTCAAAGTGATCAGCATTAATTTCAGTTGTTTCTGGGAAATACTGAACAATATAACAATATACCAAAAATTTTGTACAAACAATATTATGAGACATTTCTAATCAGTACAGGAAACAAGCACAAATCATATTCTTTATTTCAATGTGTAATGCAATTACCACAGATGGGTGGAGGAGGAATAAGTGTCAGCTGACAAAGCAACAAGTCAAGAGCTGGGAAACCTTTCAAGACCAAGCTAATACTTCCAAGGAAGTCTAGCTGAAGGTTAATTCATGTCCTCAAGTAAACTACAGACAAAGTATGAGTATCAGTCCAGTATTCATTTTCACTTGGTTATATAACAGGTTATCATTAATACTACATACTACTATGTAGATCATTTATGGTGGAACTAATACTTCAACGAGAACCACTTTCAAGAAAAAATAAACTACATCCAGATCAGGGCTTGCAGACTGGTTCTTTCACTAGACAATGGAAAAAAAAAAAAAAAAACACACACACACACAATCAGTGTGCATTTAAAAAGAACTTGTAAATGAGAATATACAGTACAGCATATTTACATTATGTTACAGTATGCTTCATAATAGTATACATGGCCATGGCTAACAAGTCTGGAGATTTCATTAGCTAGCCCAGACTACACTGATCAACAGTGCGTCTAATATTGTGCAAAATATGATACACATAGGCAACATTGTCAAAATATAAATTTTCATTAAAAAATATAAATTATTATAATAAAATTTATTATTTGGATACTTACTTACTGTTAAATTTAGCTATATCTCCCCGGTGATTAGGCGAGTCGGCATTAAAAAAAAAAGAAAAAAAAAATATATTGAATGGCTGCCCAGATGACTGTCTAGTTTACCTGTTCTCCACCAAGTGTGTTTCGAATGTTTTAGCTCTTGTCAGAATTCTCCTTGACAGCCCACTAAGTTGTGGGGAGGCTGGGTGGGCCTACTTTAACAGTAGGTAAGTAACCACATAATAAATTTTATTATGAAAGTTTATATTATTTGAGATGAATCTTACCTACTGTTAAATTAGCTGATTCCCACATTCAGAAGAGGCTGGTGGGTAGTGCAGCTAGACAAAATTCTGCTCAGCCATTCAAGCTAAAGGTTTCTCATACAAAACCCAAAACATTCTCACCTGATCTGGAATCCTTGGTGGATTTTACTAGCACTAGAAGTTGGATTCCATTCAGGGAGCAAGGCTCTCATGCGTATGCAGCAAGGAGCAGCCTTGCGGAGAAAACCGCTTCGATTCAGCCAGCATGAAACGCAAGTGGTATGAGGGACCCCTGTGCCTGGGTCCAAAAGCCCTATCAAACGAGTCACTTAAAATGAATACCTTTACAATATAAAGGTACGCTCCTATACGAAATTTGTACCTTCACACTCCCCAAAATATTAAAACCCCGGATTTAAACTTTAGAGCCTAAAGAATTGCTCTTTTTCGGTTCAGGAAAAGACTACCGACTACTACCGACTACTAGTGGCGGATTAAGGGCTTACTGTTTTCAAACACAATTCTGTATATTTAAGGTAGTGCTCGTGCAAAAACTGAATTGTACTTCTACTGTGACACATCAATCCTATTCTGGAGCGACAAATTGACTTAACACAAAATGAAGTTGCAACTGCTGCTCACATTATGAATGTTTAACTTCAATAAGGTAGAAGATATGGAGCTAGTTCTCATGCACTAGCCTATCCATTATGTCACAGAGGACCTTGTGTTCCTTGACAAAGTTTCTAAAATTCATAATACAAAAGGTTAACTTTGCCCCTTCCAGGTTTAACCTTCACAAATACATTATAGGTTTTTTAAAACCACAAAACAAAGTTAACTTTGCCTTCAAGTTTAACCATTGGCAAAGGCGTTATAAGTTAATAAAAATCACAACACGAAAGGGTAACTTTGCCTCTTCTAGGCTTAACCTTCACAAATACATTCTATGTTTTCTAAAAGCACAAAACAAAAAGTTAACTTCGCCTTTAAGCTTAACCATTGGCAAAGACAGCTAGGTTTTCTAATACCACAAAACAAAAGGTTGATTTTTGCCTCTTCCAGGCTAACCTTTGACCACAACATGTTTTTCTTTAAACCACAAAACCAAAGGTTAACTTTGCCTCATCCAGCATTTACCTTTGACAGAGATGTTCAAGGTCTCTAAAAAGGATGATAAAAATGTTCTAAGTTTAACCTTTATATTAAATGCCCAACAGGATAGAGAAGTTTCCTCTTCCCCCCCTGTCCCCCCACAGGGGTTAAATTGGAATTCTTACAGGGAACTGTAAAGCATAGCCCTAACATCACCCTCAGCTCTAAGGCAGAAAGCTAAAATAGCATTTCCTTTACGCCAGTTTAAAGAAGGGTGCTGACAGTAAATTTACTTATTAACCACTGCTAAGTAAAAGGTTTGACAGTAAATTCAGATAAAGTCTATGTAGACCTGCATCTACACTCCTGAGAGAGACTGATATAGAGATGAAGGGGCTTCAATCTCAACACCTTACAGTTCTGGTCCTCAGCAAGATCTAAGAGTACTTGATGCAATACCGAGGAAAGTACGTAAGGAACGATAACTTTGGAAGTAGACAGTGAAAAGTCTTATCTCCTCTAAACAGAAAACATTGACGTCTACAAGGTTCCAGGTGGTGAAAGTTCCTCCACAATGGCACCCTCAGCAACACACAGACCACTGCTTCTGACCCCAGGCCATGGCAGTTTTAAATTAAGGACAGATCCTATGATAACTTGAAAATCTTATTATTGGGAGGAGACATTCTAACATCTCCAAACAGTTAAAGAGATGCCTACGTCAATGGAACTGTATGGAATTGTGAAGTAGAGTTGATTTCTTCTCAACAGAAGAATGAGACATCTACCAAGAGCATTGGAAATTCTGAAAAGTTTTGTCCTGAGGCTACAAGGGCTCTACAGGAGACTAAGCAATTCTTGAACATGAAATTGCTCAATAGAATTCAGAGTAGATAGAAGGGGCAGGCCTATGAGTCTGAATTAGGCAAAATTTAAGGAAACATCCACTGCTCAAGCCTGAGGGCCAACAAAGTAGTAGTAATCATTCGGATGTCCCTGTTCATCTACATGCTAGGAAGCGAAATGAGTGTTCCTTAAATCCACACCAAGTGCCAAACTTACGGATGTCAAGGCCCTTCCACAGAATGGATTATCAAACCAATATGTTGTTTCATTTCACTCAAAGCAGCAAACTTCCCACAGACTTTGTTTCTGACCGGGAATAAACCTGCTAAGCATCCTGATGTCTTTTCATTGCCCTGACATCTAAAAAAGTTTTACCAGGTGTAGTTTGACCATTCTATGTTGCATGAACGCGTAATGACACTACATAGTTAAACTGTGTTGCATGACAGAGGGAAAAGACCAAAACTTGGACTCTGGTTTCAGAACCAAATGGACAATTCCTGGTTACAATGTCCCTCCTATAGTCCTGGGGCCAAAGTTGGTTCTGGATTACAGTTGTACCTCGAGATACGAAATTAATCCGTTCCGAGGCGCCCTTCGTATCATGAGGTTTTCA
Organism: Macrobrachium nipponense; assembly: GCF_015104395.2. Classification (NCBI taxonomy): domain Eukaryota; kingdom Metazoa; phylum Arthropoda; class Malacostraca; order Decapoda; family Palaemonidae; genus Macrobrachium; species Macrobrachium nipponense. The sequence continues at coordinate 17,321,376 of NC_061109.1, read as the reverse complement.
AATCTTGGACCACATTTTACATGTAAAATGGCTAATCCATTCCAAGCCCTCCAAAAACACACCAGTAAATTATATTTCCAGGCCTAAAACACATGTTCTAGGGTTACGACGCCGATCTGACGGAAGAAATATGACTCCAAAAAGGCAAAATACTGTACATACTTGAGTAATATTCAACTGCATGTAATGTTCAACCCCATTTTTACTGCATATATTAGGACTTTAGCATATGTCCCTTAGCAATAAGCCTAGCCTAAGTTAGCGGTTGCTACTGTAGCCTAGTCTATGATTCTGGCATCTAAACCTAAGAAGCTAAAAGCTTAGAATATGCCAATAAAATGTATAAATAATCAGTATGTACTCATTTCAAATAATTATTAATCAATCATTAAATATAATACACAAACAAAACAAAAAAAAACCTTCCAATCGATTATTTACATTCAGCTCTTACAGTCTTACGAGTACTGAACGAACGCCAAGCAATCACTTTTCCTAGGACACAGTAAGCCATAAATTTTCATTAGTACCTCTCTTCAACTAATGAAACTACCAAACAGTATAATAACCATTCATTTCTATTCTTTATTCTATCTTTACGTTATGGAGATACCAAGTTACTGACAGCTATAATGAAAAATGATATTGTTATGATACAATAAAGTTTCATACATACTTACCTGGCAGATATATACTTAGCTATAGACTCCGTCGTCCCCGACAGAAATTCGAATTTCGCGGCACACGCTACAGGTAGGTAGGTCAGGTGATCTACCGCCCTGCCCTGGGTGGCAGGACTAGGAACCATTCCCGTTTTCTATCAGATTTTCTCTCTTCCACCTGTCTCCTGTGGGGAGGCTGGGTGGGCCATTTATTGTATATATCTGCCAGGTAAGTATGTATGAAAATGAAATTTTCATTATTAAAATGAAGTTTTATTGTATACTTACCGAACAATTATAGAGCCGTGATTTCCACGAGCGGCAGGGATACTAAATTCAAATTTAGCGCGTCGGCGTCGCCAACACTGGTGGTGATGACGTCATCTCCTCCACTCGCGGGAGAACCAGGTACAACTGCCCAGGTGAATCCAATTCTTTCTGCCCCGTCCGTCCACCTAAGGGGAGGAGGGTGGGTATAATCATAATTGTTCGGTAAGTATACAATAAAACTTCATTTTAATAATGAAAATTTCATTTTTATTGTAGTGTCTTACCGAACAATTATAGAGCTGATTACACATTTATGGGAAGGTGGGATTCAGTGGACCACTAGTATTTTTAAATGGTTACATTTATTGCAATACCAGTAAACACTCAAGGTGTCTGTTGTACCTTACCTTGTAAGAGAGCTACAGCAGACTGTTACTGCCTCTGGTCGGTGCTCTTCTTACTATTGTAGAGGAATTGGAATTTGACCAAAGTTAGCCTCTACAGGAGTGGAATCCTTCCGTAGTTCAAGCGAGTCAAGGCTGACTGACGGAGGATAGTAACAACAAAGAATTTGCCCCTTAGCCCTGGGGCTAAGACCAGAAATTCAATTATACAAAACATTTGTCACCAACACCAGATTTAAAAAACATATATACCCAACCATTGTAAAATCTGACCTAACAGACTGGTGAGTATCCCAGGTACTCAGTACCCCCAGCTTCCCTTGAACTCGACAACCTATTCAAGGTGAAAAGTTAGCATAGAGGTGACGACCCCTGTGCCGTTTCTCCCAACACCATGCCAGAAACCGCCACCGGACCTAACGTTTTACAATTCTCGAAAACCGTTTCTATCTCTTTGAGATAATGACTCGCAAAAACCGAATTCGATCTCCAGAACGTGCTCTGAAGAATCGAAGCTAAAGATAAATTCTTTCTGAATGCTAAAGAAGTTGCCACTGCTCTAACCTCGTGAGCTTTAACTCTCAGAACGGAAAGATTGTCGTTCTCGGACTGCGAGTGAGCTTCCCTGATAAGCTCTCTAATAAGCAACGATATAGCATTCTTAGAAAGAGGACGAGAGGGATTTTGAACCGAGGTCCAGAGCTTAGAAGATTGTCCTCTAATACCCTTAGTGGCAAACAGAAATTGCTTAATAGCCCTGACTGGACATAAGAGCCTTTCTTCCTCCTCATGTCCAACCAAATCAGATAAGTTCCTTACCACAAAACTCCTCGGCCAAGGATTAGAAGGATTCTCATTTTTGGCTAGAAAAGTCAAAGATACCGAAAATACAGCATTGCCTTGAGAGAAACCGACTCTTTTGTCTATAGCGTGCAATTCGCTGACACGCTTAGCAGAAGCTAGTGCAATAAAAAAGAGAGTGCCTTCTTAGTCAAGTTCCTGAGTGAAGCCGACTTCAAAGGCTCAAACGGTGGCCCCATGAGGAACTTAAGCACCACATCTAAGTTCCAAGCCACTGTATCTTGCGGGAGCTTAGTGGTTTCGAAAGACCTAATGAGGTCCGACAGATCTGAATTGGAGGAAATATCCAAACCTCGATGTCGAAAAACCGAAGAGAGCATGGCTCTATATCCTCTGATCGTCGAAGGAGCCAGTTTCTTAGAGTTCCTAAGAAATAGAAGAAAATCTGCTATTTCTGTTAAAGAGGTCGCAGAAGTAGAGACTTTAGCACTTCTACACCACTCTCTGAAGATTCTCCACTTCCCTTGATAGAGTTTGTTAGAAGACTCTCTCCTACAACGAGCGATAGCTTCTGCAGCTCTTCTTGAAAATCCTTTCGCTCTGACAAGATTCCGGACAGTCTGAACCCTGTCAGAGCTAGAGCGGACAAGTTTTGGTGGAACCTCTTGAAGTGAGGTTGTTTGAGAAGCCACTTCTCTGGAGGAAGAAGTCTGGGGAAGTCTACTAACAACTGGAGAAGGTCCGGGAACCACTCTTTCCTGGGCCAAAAGGGAGCGATTAACGTTAGTGTTACATTGCTGTGCGACATGAGCTTGTTCAGCACCTCTCTATTAGACCGAACGGAGGGAATGCATAAGCTTCCAGACCCGACCAATCCAACAGCATTGCGTCCACCGACCAAGCTAGAGGATCTGGGACTGGAGAAACAAAAGAGAGGAAGACGGTTGTTTCCTTGATGTCGCGAACAGGTCTATTGAACGGTCGTCCCCCAAAGGCGCCAAAGTTTCTGACAAATCTTGTTGTCCAAAGTCCACTCCAGAGGTAACACTTGCTGTTGAGACTTAACTCGTCCGCCAGGACGTTCATCTTTCCCGGAACAAATCTCGGGGACTAGCTGAACCTTCGCTTCGTTTGACCACAGGAGGAGATCCTTGGCTACTTCGTACAGAGAGAAAGACTGAGTCGCCCCGTTTCCGCACGTACGAGAGAGCCGTGGAGTTGTCGGAATGCACTGCCACTACTCGACCTTCTACTAAGCTCCGAAACTGTCTGATCCCCAAGAAAATTGCTAACAGTTCCTTTACATTTATGTGGAACTTCTTCTCCTTCTCCGACCAAGCTCCTGAAGTCCGTTGATTTCCCAGTAGGGCTAAAAAACCTGTGTCCGATGCATCGGAAAAAGAACTGTAGGTTCGGGAGGGATGGGTCGTAAATCTAACCCTTCTTCCAACCTTGCTCGGAGAGAGCCACCACCTTAGGTCCTCTTTATTTTTTTGATCTGTGACAGGAAAGGTAATCGAGTCTGGGTTGTGTCTTCCTGCACCAAGAGGCTCTCAGGAAAAACTGCAGAGGTCTCATGTGCAGTCTTCCAACGTCACAAATTTCTCCACTGACGTCAATTTGCCCAGGAGCCTCATCCACTGATTGGCAGAACTTACCTTTTTGTCCAAGAACTGCTGAACTGTCTCCAGACAGCCTTGAACCCTCTTCGGGGGACAGAAAAGCCCGAAAAACTTGAGCATTCAGAATCATCCCCAAATAAAGGATGCTCTGAGATGGAACCCAACTGGGACTTCTGTTTGTTGACCAGAATTCCTAACTTTCTGGCAAGATCCAGAGTTGTTCCAAGGTCCTTCATGCACCGACTCTCTGATTCCGACCGGAGAAGCCAATCGTCCAGATAGAGGGAGATTCTTACTCCTAATAGTGCAGCCAGCTTCCTATCGGGATAGAACCCTGGTGAAAACTTGAGGAAGCGGTCGCTAGTCCGAAGCAAAGCGCCCGAAACTGAAACACCTTGCCTTCGAACATGAACCTCAGGTACTTCCGAGATTCGCGATGTATCGGAATGTGAAAATAAGCGTCTTGCATGTCCAGAGAGACCATCCATAATCCCCCTGTCTGATGGACTCCAGAAACCGACCGAGTGGTCTCCATATGAAATTTTGTTTTCTGGACATGCAAGTTCAGGGCGCTCACATCCAAAACCGCCTCCAGCCCCCTTATGATTGGGAACTACAAAAGGCCAGATGTAAAAGCCCTGGAGGAAAATCCCTTCTATCTGTTTTTTCTATCGCTTTCTTTGAGAACAAGCGCTTCCCATTCTGCGGCTAGCGCCAGAAATTTTGTCTGAGCCGGAGAGTATGCCTGGAATGGAATTGGCACAGGTGAGAGCGAGGGAGGTGAAACGAGAGGAATACGATAGCCGAACTTGAGTACTTGCACTACCCACCCAGGCTTCTGCTCCTCTGTTTTCCCATTCCTCCCAAAACAGAGCCAGCCTGGCTCCCACTGGTGCATGAAGAACCGAGCTTTCATTTGGAAGGTTTGTTAACCTTGGCCGAGGCCTTAGACTGAGGTCGCAAATTCGACTTTCGGCCGAAAGAAGCGCGGGTCTTCTCCCTCGAAAAGGCACTTGGGCCAGAGGAGAAACCGAAGGAACAGTCTCCACAGGAGCTTTAGGTTCTCTTAGTAGACTGTGCCAGTAAATCCGAAGTAGATTTCTTATCTAGCGCAGACGAAATTGACAACACTACATTGTCTGGAAAGAGGTTATCTTTCACAAAAGGAGCAAACAAGAGAGCAGACTTCTGTTGGGAAGTAACCCTTTTAGAAGCAAAGGAGCACCAAAGTTGCCTTTTCTTAAGGGTACCAAAGGCGATGAGCGAAGCTAACTCATCACATCCATCCCTAATGAATTTGTCCGCACCAGGACAGAACACCAATCCAATCCTCCGCTAACTCCTGAGAAAGAGACAGTCTTCGATCTTGGCCGCTAAAGCGCCAATATGTCCAATCAAGGAAGCTAAAGACTTCCAAAAGTTTAAATTGATTCTTTACAACGTGGTCCCAAACTCCGGCGCTGTAAAGAAACTTTCGCTGCGGCGAAAGCAGATCTCTAGAGGAGTCGATTAAACTGGAGGGGAAGTCTCCCTGGGAGGAGGCATAAACTCCCAGAGAAGGAGCTTCCCCCCTGTTACATAAAAAAAACAAAACCTATACCTCTTACGAAGCAACTAGAGGGAGGGTAAGCAAAAAGAGCTTCCCTAATCTCTTTTCATAGACATCCATTTCTCAGTCTCTTTCAACGAATGTCTAACCGCTTTAGATAAAACAAGTTTTGGGAGGAGAGGGTCTGAAGTTTTCCTCCTCATCAAAAAAGTCGAAAGTTGGGGAGCGCGGAGCAGCTTTTCTCAAAATAATCTGGATAAGATACCAGAAGAAAACTAAGGAGACGTGAATAACACGAGAGGTGATGTGAATCCTCCTCCTCTACTTCTTCTTCATTCTCCGATACCGCCGAAGAAGTAGACGGAACTACAACCGGATCTGAAGGTTTCGAACCACCCTTGGATCTCATTCATCCAGTTTGGTTAACCATCTCTAACTGCTTGCGCAAAGCGCCAGAGACGAATCAAAAACAGTTAACGTAGGGCTTGGAAGAGCCTAAATGTTCAGCAGGAGGCGGAAAAACTACTTGCGCCTCGCTCGGAGCCGCCGAAATTCGAGGCGAAAACAGGCGCAAACAGACGAAAAAAGGCCTAAAGAAACACCCTTAGAACTGCTAGCTACAGCGCTAAAACCACAATCTCTACTAGTAGATGGAGCCGAAAAAGGCACAGATTGAGGCGACGAATGAGCCGCTAACGGCCGCGGCGCAACCCTACTCTCAGGCTCCTTATACCGCTTGACTGGAGGAGGCGAAGAATCGGCGCCTGAACGCCTCTTTAAGGGATGCGAAACGGGCGAATCTCGCCAAGAGCGCCGCGCGACTGGAGACGAATCGCTTGAATCATTCGAAAGGCGTCTGACCGCAACACCTTTCCAACGCTTAACCGAGCCCTGTTGAGGCGCAACAGGCTCAACAAGAGAGGCGCCTGTCTGTGGGCAAATCCCGATCGACTCCTTGGACTTCCGGTATGTCTTCTCCCCGGTGCGCGGGGGGAGCTGGACAGTGACCTTTGTCTGGAGACGTGTCAGGTACAGACAGACGCACCCTCAAACTACACTCTTACCTGAAGCCGCTTTCTCCAAAAACGTCTTAACTGAATTACCAAGTTGCAAAACCGTATTCGCTAGTACCGAAAATTTCTGATCTAACCTCGATTCCAGACTGGCAATGGTGTCGGAAGAAACTACACGGGAAGCCGGAGAAGTGGGATTAGTAGGAGGAATAGGAGGTGCAGTTAAAGGAGACATAACAATTTGAGGAGAAACAGAAGGAACAGATGCATCGCAAGACGAAGCAGAGCTAAGTCTACTTTCCCTAAGCGCTGCTTTTCTAATTCCTGCTACTTTAGCTAATTTCTCCGAGTATGAACTAAAAAACTTCCATTGAGAATCAGTCCAATCACTATACTCGTTACATGTTCGATCTGCTGAACAAACCTGTCCCCTACACTTAACACATTTAGTGTGAGAATCATACTCTAACTTGGATAATCTAGTTTTACATCCTGAGATGCAAAACCTAACTCCCGACGGACTAGAATCCGACATGGCAACGCCTAAATAAAAAGCAAAATAACAACAACGCCAAAAAAGAGTACTTCACCAATTCCGAAGATCAAATCCACAAGAAAAAAAGCGAAGGAAAGTCATCCAACCGCACCGACCACCGATGTTCACCGGACGCCGGCAGGAAAAGAATTGGATTCACCTGGGCAGTTGTACCTGGTTCTCCCGCGAGTGGAGGGAGATGACGTCATCACCACCAGTGTTGGCGACGCCCGACGCGCTAAATTTGAATTTAGTATCCTGCCGCTCGTGGGACAAATCACGGCTCTATAATTGTTCGGTAAGACACTACAATAAAACTTTACTGTATCATAACAATATCATTTTCATACATTCAACTTCCCTGACAGATATATACTTAGCTGATTGGCACCCTTTGGTGGAGGGTAAGAGACAGCTAACTACTGAATAGACGGTAACAACATACGTTGTAGCGTATTTATGTAGTGGTTTACATAATAAAAAATATGGAATGTTAGTCCATATATACAAAAGACTAAAACTAAAGAGGTCAACCAGATTGCTTGCAGGAATGTGATCAGACTAGAGACGCTAAAGATGACGTATACAATAAAAGTAGGCTAAGATAACATGCCGTCACCTGTAGTCATTCAATTGTTTATAAACATTAGTCCAAGCTCCCTGCTTGAGACAACTACCGCGACCTATAATTCAAACGGCCTACGTGATCTGTAGCGTGTCTCATTTTGATTGTATGTTCGTATGAAACTATGTCATCGGATTGTATGTTCATATGTTCGAACTACTGTCTGTTCTTTCATAACTTGTAACAGAGATGGTAGACAGGCAGAAGAGAGTGAGCTATCGTCATTAGAAGACCTGTACCTCTTTACCTAAGCTTTATCAGGTAGAGAGAGTAGAAGTAGCCATTATCATTGGCAGAAGCGATCAAGCTATCGTCATAGAAGACTTGTACAATCATATCTGATCTTCACCATGTAAAACTTCAGAAGAATATATATATTTTTATACTTCGTGTTTTCTACAAGAACCTCATAACCGAATCATCATGAGTTTAACACATCGTCGTCATAACCAAGAAGATAATACCGACTTCGTAAGTGATCTACAAACCCCAAGTCACTCCACTGAATGTGGAAGTGCAATACCAACCGACTTAGCGTAAGATTATCGCAAGTCTAACATTACCTCATAGGGCGCCTTATTATACAAGGCAACAGCCCTAAAATTTATAGACCTTGGTTCCTATCTGTTTAGACGGAGGGTTGACTTCCTAGCTATTGCTTAGGAGTCTGCTTCGTCTCAAGAGCCTCAGCGAGGATGTGACCTATGGCTAAGAGTTCTTGTGGGTCTGCCGATGGGTCTTATCCACTTACTCGGCAGAGCCTAACTGGCATTTGTCAATGGGTGCTAATTCACTTATATGACAATATACCTATGCCTATTGGCATAATTTAAGGAGCAACACACGATCCCGATCACCTGATCCTAACACGAGGGTTAGCGCTCATTTTGGAAAAAGAGTTATTCCCAAAACTCCTTTCAAAAACCCCAATAAAAATCACTAAGTTAAACTAAAAATGACAATTTGTCGAAAATTGCATTTTTCCTAACTATACAAACCTGAGGTCCTTTAACAATAGGAAGGTAACTAGCGGCAGCTGGGACGGTCGTAAGCTTCGAACAAGGGCAAGGGGAGAACGGTAGTTAACTGCTTGTCCGATCGTGCGCGCGCCCGCGCGCCCGAGAGGTGAAGAATACCTTTTGCTTTAGGCCCATGCAAAAAGTTGCAGAGTGATGGCAATGAGGTGGGACTATATGTAAAGGACCTCAGGTTTGTATAGTTAGGAAAAATGCAATTTTCGACAAATTGTCATTTGTTCCGATACGTAATACAAACCCTCGTCCTTTAACAATAGGAAGACTCACTTCTTGGTGGGAGGAATCTGAGTCTGGTGAACAGACTGGTGTTCGTCCAACCCTGGAGTGCCTCCCTGGTCGTAAAAAAGAGCAAGGAGGGATCCAAACCTCTGTCCGATTGATCGGGTTTTTTTGTGTGCACCGCAGGATCAAGTGGTCAGACCTCTGGGCCAAGTACTAAGAGAGAGGCAAGCGTATCTCTTCGTACCAGCAAGCAAGAACTTGTTCCTGTTTGCAAGAGACAATCATAAAATGATGGGTTTTGTCTCAATTTGGCATCCACTTCCTCCCCTTGTTGGAGGAAGTGGTGGATATTTACTCCTATCCCTACTGAAAGGGATAGGATGGTGCTCTATTGAGTAGCTCACGCCTGCATCTCGTCCTTACACCCAGCAGGGTGACGACCGTGTCCCCTACCCAAAGGTAGAGGGAAGAAAAAAGATGGAAGAGGAGCCAGTCACACTCTCATTCCTCATCCATTCTTACGGTCACACCAGGACTCGATGCTGTTCAGCCTGCGAGGGTCTGGGTTAACTACACAACGTGTTGAGCAACACCACGGTTCCCAAGGAAAAAGATCCAAGGAACTGTGGGCAATATCCTGAAGGTAGAAGGAGGTGCATGCGGTCCGGTTTGGACCAGGCGCCTTGCCTTCATTACCTGCGCCACGGAGAAGTTCTTGCGGAACGCGAGAGAATGATGAAGAGGCGTCCACACTCATCCTGGGTGTCGAGTTTCTTCAGACAGCTCCGTCGCACCTTCACAGGACAAGCAGCATAGCCTTCGTATCGGAGGCGGTGACGTCCATTAGGGAGGGTATTGTGAAGGACTCGAACCAATCGTCAGTTACCGAAGGGTTCTGAGTCTTCGCTACGAAGATCGGTACGAATCAGCGTCACAAATCCCATCCCTTTGTGCTTGACTTCTCAGAGAAGTCATGCAGTTACCTAAGACGAAAAGAAGGGAATAGTCGTATGACCTATCCCTCTTCTCGACTTTGGTTATGTACAGTACTCATACTGACAAGCTATTAAGACGAAGTAATGATTGCTCTGGAACAACCGAACTAAGTCCACAGCATAGTTCGTAACTGACTACGGGCGCTCTGACAGCTGCCGACTGACTGGTTCGGAATCAGTAGAAGCAAGTTGTCCAAGCATCCGGGTAAGTCACGTGACCTTCGCCCTTTAAGAGTTATGCTGAGAGACGAAACAAATAAAATATTTGTTAGTCACCGATGCGGACGGCGCGGCGATGATTCTCTTAATGCGAAGCTCAAAGGCGAAAGTCAATTGCCTTCAAAGACCGAGGTCCCTGATGGCAAGAAAATCTCAATAGACGTGAATCTCAGCTTAAGGAGAACAAAAACACTATGTGACGTTGAAGACGAAGGTAGGCAATGAATGCAACCTACGTCTTCCAGCTGAATCGAGAGAAGGAATCTCAAGATTCTAAACCTGTGCTTACAAATTACTGAAAACGCTAACCGCCATTTTTCATTGCTGTCCGTTGTGCAATGAAAGCGGGGCGTTTCTTCAGTAATGAAACACAGGGGAGAGCCGCTTGAAGAACTGCTTCTCATGGGCTGAACGTTTGGAAGTAGAGCTGGCAGGTGTGGGAGTAGGCGATTGTCTTTCAATACATCTGCTAATCCGGGTGAACAATGAACAATTGTACACCTCCGAATACAAGATATTTTGAGACAAACTCAGATTTCGCAAAAATCATTCGCATTATCGGGATACGATGCAGCAAGAGAACTATTACAGAATTCTGTTACCGTGCGGTAAACAGAAAGATGAGAGTCGAATAGATATCTCTGTTTAAAATTCTCGCAATACCGAAGACGATGAATACTAGCGTTTCTCAGCAGTAGATGGTCATTCATGTATGCGAGGAATCCCCGTTAATCAGAGACTTAAGGTCCGTGATTGTTGGGCAGAGATACGGTTGTTATTCAATCAAAGCAGGTGAGAAAGACATAAACAACCGTCTATCTCAAAGCGGCAGCTGATACTGAAATGCCTCGGCAATTCAATACGCAGTAGCTGTCGCTGACTCGTCATCCCTGAGTTGCCAAGTAATCCTCCTTTTCACGAAGGAATGCGTTCGGCTAGAACCACCGAGCATAAAAGATATTGCTCGAGCAATTAATTATATTTAAGCGAAACGATTTCGGTAACAAATATAAAAGCTTAAATGGTGTTGTTGTGACAACACCATAAGTATATAAATTGAAACTGGAAACTCCTGGGAGGTTGCAGGCAACCCGGGTTGCAGTCAATAGAATACTTTTCGTCTAAGTCGCAATCCGTAGAATAAACCAGGATATGCGCCTACCCCTCGGACCAATTCAACTGCTTAGCAGAATCATGTCGCGAGGTTTAATATACGTAGTATATTTGTAGGATTCTGAACAACGATCTCCATCCTAAATTCTTTCCTTCAAGAAAACAAAATAAGGATTGGAGATCGACCACCTTCGTTCTCTATTAAAGAGAGTGAAGGAGAAGTCTTCCTCGAAGGAAAGCTTCAATGGTGAACAGAAATACTAAGACGTAGTTCCAGCCAAACTGGATATTCCCGTCCGTTCTTCTCTATTCCAAGGTTGGTCGCCTACTGTGAGATAGTCTTCTTTCAGCAGCAGTCTTCTTCCTAATGCTAGAAATTCCAGGAATTCGAGCATAGGCGAGGTTCCTTCCCGATTATCGTGTAACATATCGGGATTCTCGTCTCGCTCACTTTGGACCGTGGTCCTCGCCTAAGTGTTTTGAGATCGTAAGAAACTCTAACACTCTGAATGCGCTAGAATTCCGTAGAATTCTAAGCAGTCTGCGAAACCCCCACCGAATTCGTCAAACGATATCGGCTGGTGGTCCTCTCGATTCCCGTAGAAATCAATCGAGAATGGGGCAGGATCCCTCCTCAACGACCGGGGCTTACGTCAGGTAGGACCCGAAGGTCCCCCTTGGTAGCGCAGTCCCAAACTTGGTATCCTATATAGACATCTCTGTAGGATCCTTCCCCCTTTCCCTCGTAGCCGTAAGGAGAGAGGGAATGGGGGAGGAATTTTGGGATACTCGCTCGCCTTCCCAGTGGAACTAGCAGTTGGAGAAGAGTAGGAGCAGCCATCGCCTTGCGGCGATGGCCTCTCGAGAATTCTGGGAAACGTATCGTCAGGAGAAAACGTTTTCCCGAGGAGGGTTACGAACTCTCACTGTAGGTAAGGGTCTGCCGCCACTGTGAACGTCGTCTGGGTGGGCTGATCGACACCTGACAGGAGAGAGCCGATCCCGTCCTCCGACTCATTCCAGTCCTCGTCGAGGTCGAAACCTCTCAGGAGGACCGAAGGAGTAATTTAAATACGGTGTCCGAAGACACGTAGTAGAAACGCCGCTGTCGCAGTAGAGAGGTGGAAGTAGCTTGATCGACCGGCCAGAACTGAGAGAGCCTTCTTGTCCGGAGACGAGAGACTCTGGTTCAAGACAGAATCGGCAAGCTCCGATCGCGGCATACCCACCGTCGGTTTGGGTTCCCTCTCGGGCCCCAAAACGACTCGAGCAGAGACATGGGCTCTGCTGGTGGGAGCGGCGATCCTTCCCCCCGGTCGTTGTGCTGACGAATCAGTGCAATAACCTGGGTAAAGTTACTCTGAATCCGGAAGTTACAGCGTCTTGAGGAGTAGGACCGTCCAGTCCCTCCAACAAGAGCAGCTCCCCCAGGACCCTCCTCCTTCAGAAGAAGGACCAGCAACAGATCCCTGACGGTTTGCCTCCAATCACTTGCGCGTACGTCCTGGTTGGTCCTAAGACCAACCTGGCACGTGCGGCGTCGTGACGGGATCGTGAGCGGCGCATCTCTCACGATCACTCCTATATACCTCGCTCTTCCTGGCGTATGCCGAGGAAGTTGAAGGTATCGGAGAGACAGAACTGACGCTACCCCCCCTCTCCCCCTGAACGGTCCGCCTCCAATCACTTGCGCGTACGTCCTGGTTGGTCCTAAGACCATACGTGGCACGTGCGGCGTTCGTGACGGGATCGTGAGCGGCGCACCTCTCACGATCACTCCTAGCTACCTCGCTCTTCCCGGTGTAGCCCGAGGAAGTTGAAGGTAGTGGAGGAGACAGACCTGACGCTCCCCCCCCCCCCCCCCCCCCCCCCCCCCCCCCCCCCCCGCTCGCTGGCAGGACCAGCGTACGTTGGGGTCTGCAGCCGATCACCAACCCGCGGTGGGGATCGATCTGCAGGCCTGGCCGTGCCGCTCACCTGTGGCGAGCGGCTCGACTGAGCACGTCGAACCACCCCGGTCCCGTGCGTCAGACGAGCTGCTGCTGGTCACCGTATCCGCCCGGTCCTGTGGGAGCGGCGGTCAGGTGACCTGCAGAGCTCGCTTTCGCCGTGAGACCGGTGAGCGTCCTCGCGGCACGTCAAACCGCTGGTACCAGCCGAGGCTGTACCGTCGGTCGAGGGGACCTGGGGGACCTCTTCCCGTCAACCCGTGGCCGGTCAGAGACCGTCACGTCCACCCCCGAGGTACCGGCTGGTCGCTGCGAGAGCGGCCGCTGGCCTGGCGAGAGTCACCCTGAGCGGCTCTCGACAGTCTTCTGCTCCGTGCCTCGTCATGACGCTGAGCGAACTCAGGCGTCTTAACTTTGGCTGCACGGTCACCCGAAGGAGATCGTACACTCGAACTTCTCGCGGACGAGAAACCGAGCCGGTACCTGGCTTAGCAGCAGAGCTGCCAAGACCAGGCGAAGGGGTTGTACCCGCAGTAGCCAGCACACCCTTGGTCCCCGTCTTCTTCTTCTTCTCAGAAGGGGAGACGGGCCCCGTTCCCGAAGGAACAGGAGGACCAGCAGAAGAACCCCCCCGTCACACCGGAATGTGACGAGCCCTTCGAAGTTCCCGAAGGAGTCTTCTTAGGGGAATAACAAAACCCGGTTACCAGCTGGTCGCTGCGAGAGCGGCCGCTGGCCTGGCGAGAGTCACCTGAGCGTTCTCGCCAGCCTTCTGCTCCGTGCCGTGGTCTTGGCGCCGAGCGAACTCTGGCGCCCGAAACTTTGGCTGCACGGTCCTCCCGAGGGATGAGCGTACACTCGGGATCTCCCGCGAACGAGAGACCGAGCCGGAACTGGCGTAGCGGGGCATCGCCGCTAGCACCAGGTCGAGGAAGTACCAGAGCTAACCGATACTCCTCTGGTCCCCGTCTATCTCTTCCTTACGGAAGGGGAGACGGGGCCCCGCTCCCGAAGGAGCAGGAGGACCCAGCAGAAGGACCCCCCGTCCCACCGAGGTGGGACGGGCCCTTAGAAGTTCCCGAAGGAGACTTCTTAGGGGGGGGAGGCAGCCTTCTTCTTCTTCGGCTTTATGGGCCTTAGAAGTCGAAGGGGAAGAGGCAGCAACAGACGAAGACGAAGATGACACCTTCCTCTTCTTCGTCAGCTCACGCAGGACAGTCGTCAGGTTCCTCCATCCAGGCCGGGAGTCGGGCCTATTGGCCGAAGCAACACGGCCCGACTGCACCGGTCCGGAAGGACCTAGGGACTGGGGAAGACACACCATGGGCAGGACAGCATGGACAGGCGCAGGAACCAGGAGCGACAGGAACAGCAACAGCTCAGGAGCGGCAGGAACAGCGGCAGCGGTAAACACGAAGGGACAGCCAAGCCAGTAGGCGGGGAACCCCATCAGCGACAGTCACGGCAGGCCCAGCCATCGCCTCGTAGAATCATCGGCAGCCAGCGTGGTACTGGCGGCCGGTCCAGGGCGAGCTGCGGTGGAACAGCGGAAGTCTGGGGCAGGCAACACGAACCGGAAGAAAACACAGGCGGCGGCGGCATACCCCTCCTCGGTACTGGCGGCGACCGGCCCTAGAAGCGGCAGACGCGTCACCGACACAGCATGGGGAGTGTAGACCAGCGGGGGGAAGCAGCATAAGCGGCCGTGAAGGTTTGTAGTGGAGACCACTCCAAGGTCACCGCCCCAGACCTCGCTAGACTCTGCAGCAGATCGTGGATGCTAGGCACGCCCTGCAGCCGCAGTGGTCCATACCTGTCCAAGTCGTCTCCCACGGCTGTAGCACCTGCGGTAGCACAGACAGATTAGTAAGAGGGGTTCCCTCACGCACGGGGGGGGAGACATGCCCCACCCCGAACGGAAGGAAGACCCAAAAACAAAATACGAGGAAGCTGAGCGGGGGGGTCAGGAAAGAAGACGAATAATCGGATACCAAGGGAGTCGCGGGAGAGCTTTTCCGACGACTTCCTGCAGACCTTCGCTTCTTCCCCCTACCCCCCCCGCACAGCCAGTGAAAAGTAATATGAAAATGAAACAGAATAACTGCACTAAGCACTTGCCGATTCACTTCAATAGAAACTTAAAGAGGGAAAAAACAAAAAATCAATTCCCGTAAGAGCGGAAAACTTGATCCATAATAATAGATGCTAGTCATAAATATATATGAAAATGAACATACTGCACTTGCTATTTTCACTTTCACAGCAATAAATCGAAAGGATTTATTCCCGGGTAAGAGCGGAAATTGATCCAAAATTAAATTTGATGCAATTAATAAATGAAAATGAAAAGAAAACTGCATTGCGAATCCACTTTCATTGCATTCTATTCATACAAAATAAGAGGCTCTTGCGAGCGCAATCAAGCTCTCGGCAACGAACGCACAGGGCAAAAAATATAATGAAAAAGAGTACTTACATCTTTCAATTACACACTTTCGCCCAAAATACATGACTCGGCGCGAGCGCCCGCCCTCGGACCGAGAACATAATTCAAGGGTTCAATACATGAAAAGAGCGGAAATCGCCGTCTCTACGGCGATAGCTCCATGTTGATTCATAATTAGGTAATGAAAATGAAAACAGTTGTACTTACAGTTTCATTTTCAGTCAAACCAAACCATTAGTAGAAAACACAATATAAACAAAGCATACGACGATGAAGCGGGCAGAGAGCGATGACGAACACGTCCTTCACACCCGCGGCCGAAAGCAAAAGTGATTCTTCACCTCTCGGGCGCGCGTGCGCGCGCACGATCGGACAAGCAGTTAACTACCGTTCTCCCCTTGTTCGAAGCTTACGACCGTCCCCAGCTGCCGCTAGTTACCTTCCTATTGTAAAGGACCGAGGGTTTGTATTACGTATCGGAACAAATTAACTCACTAGTTAAGGATCAGTGTCAGCTCCCTATCCCAGCAACAACGTATCTGCAGACCCGTATAACCAAGAGAGAAGGATCTCTCGTAGGTTAAATTGACATCCTTCGTGTAATGGGAGGTCAACACAGAGTTGCATCTCCCGTAAGTAACAGCTCATATGTCCTTTATGACATATTGTTATGGAACAAACAAGAATTCATAAAAGCTCGCACTTCATGCGCTTCTAATTCTCAGCTGTTTGAAGGAATCATCAAGTCACTCTTGAAGTGTTTTAGAGATCCCACTTGTTTCAAAGAAGACCAGGGCTTTCCTTGAAATGGATGAAGCCTGGAGCCTGGCTGGCACTTCGCGGCTGGCAGGCGCCTGGCACCTGGCTGGCGCCTGGTTGGCGCCTTGCGCCTGGAAGGCTCTTCGCGCCTGGCTCCTGGCTGGCTCTTTTTAGCGCCTGGAGCCTGGCTGGCTCCTCCCCACTTGCTGGAGCTTCGAGCTTGGTAGAGTCTCGAGGCTGTCTGGCGATGTCCACATCGGACACTCTTATCTGTCCGATTTGTTCGCCTTTAGCGCATCTGCGCCAGGTTGGAGGCCCGCTCTTTCTCTGCATCAGACAATGACAGTGTTCCTTGGAACTGTCTGCCTCTGGCGTTTTTTCGCCTGTTTTGGCATTTGGCGCCTGGTTGGCGCTACATTGTCCGAAAGTCCTGAACAACCACAATAGTTTATCAGGAGACTTGTAGAAGGGTGGAAGAAATTCTTCCACTTTGAGCTTTTGGCCTCTCCGGCAAGGGGAGGTGACTGTAGTCAGCTACATCCAGTAGACGATAGGATATCTAACAGTACGAGAGATTAGAGTCTTCCTTTGAGGAGGATCCTTCGTGAGTACTTCCGTTGCTAACGAGATCTCTTCTTACATGTTGATGAGGTTTCTCGTTGCAGAA
Organism: Macrobrachium nipponense; assembly: GCF_015104395.2. Taxonomy (NCBI): domain Eukaryota; kingdom Metazoa; phylum Arthropoda; class Malacostraca; order Decapoda; family Palaemonidae; genus Macrobrachium; species Macrobrachium nipponense. The sequence goes on along the minus strand of NC_061109.1, from coordinate 17,304,488 downwards.
TCTTCCCTATCCTTGCCCGAAGGATGGGAAGGAGTTTGAAAGTCAAAGGAGACTCCGAGCTGAAATTGGGCGGACCCCTGATTTCTTAGCTCTTTATGTATCCCTCTGAATACCTTCTGGGAAGCATTTCGAGCCCTCATCGCATCCCAAAGACTCTGTAGGCAAACGTTTAAACCATTTCTTCTTCTGTAGATGAAAACGTATGTACTACCCTGCCTGGACAACGAAACTTCTATCTGAAAATTTCTCAAAGAAGTTTGATGAGGAGCAGTTCCATCTTGTCGGAAAACGGAATCTGAGGCCCCAAAAAGATCCCATTCGAAGTACACGATATCCTACTCTTGTCGTATTGAGGTATCGTATAAGATCCCGAAGGTCTAAATTCTCTGCTATCTCTAATTCCCCTTGTAGAGACAGAGTATAGCCTTTTACTGCGTTCTTTGATATTAGATATATACAAAGGTGATCCTTCCCTCTGAAAGGGAAGAAAAACCGCTATGTGGTTCACAGAGGTATCGGAAGAGGACAGTTTCCCCCTTCCATCTAGAACGATCTGCAGCAATTCTATGTCTTGACCACGAATCTTGTCTTTTACCTTGAAAAATCCTCTCATTCATGTCTACTTCTGGTCATTCTGCACGCAGACAGACTCAGAGTGGAGAGGTTGTTGAGGTCCCTTTATAATAGATTCTGATAGAATATCCAGACTCTCTTGGAAAAGCCTTCCGAAACATGCTGTGAGAAGGGCCAAGAGAAACAATGAATTTTCCTCATAAAATTCCTAAAAGAAGCTTGATGAGGAGAAGTTCCGTCTTGCCGGAACAACGGAATTTGCGGGCTACGAAAGAATCCCAACTCGAAGCACATGATATCCTCGTCTTAGTCTTATTGATGTACCATATAAGATCCGAAGATCTTAGTTCTCTGCTATCTCTAAGTCCCTTAGTAGAGAGAGTATAGCCTGGTACTGTATTCTTTGATAGCAGATATATACAAAGGTGATTCTTCTCTCAGAAAGGGAAGAAAAACCGCCGTGCGGGTCCCAGATCGAACACCCCCCCCCCCCCCC
>NC_061109.1:17293419-17298419 GCF_015104395.2 Macrobrachium nipponense | reverse complement strand
GGACTCTCTCTGGCTCCTGCCCACTAACTTGTGCATCCTTGCTTCCAAGCTCCTGGCCCAAGGACAAAACGGGTTTCCATTCTTAGGCCACAACGGAAGGCTTAGAGAGCACACCGCCTTGTGTTCTCTAAAGCCAAAACTTGTGACGATGGCTTAATCTCACTAACCCTCTTTGTCGTATCTAGGGTTGGTTAGAAGAAGGCCTTCCTGATCACATGCAAGAAGTTAACAGGTAGGAGAGGTTCGAATGCTTTGACATCAAGAACTTCAGACTACGTCTAAGTTCCATATTGAAAGCTTCGATCTGGACATGCACAGTCAGTCCGTCTGTACTAAAGTCAGGTGACCGACCAGTTGACCAGTCAGACGAATCAAGGACAGCAAGGCTGTACCCTGAAGACCATAAGGCACTATTCTTCGCTGAAGGATGAGTGTCTGGACTGCCTGGGCGATTCAATCTAAGCAAACCTTGGGGGTGTATCAACGCAACCCAACGTCGTCAGCGAATCAACTCCTGACTCGAGCTTCTGGTGCCAGGAGAAAGGAGCGAGGAGCAAAAAGGCGATTCAGTCCCCGAAGAAGAATGCCTGACAGTCCAACCTGGTCTCATGTTACACGATCATCGGGGGTGTATAAACGCAACCGACTTCGTCAACAAGAAACTCAGGCTACTATATGTCGCCTGATCTCGCACGAGTGTCTGACTCCGAGAAAACAGGTGAGACAAAAAGTAGATGGTGAGCGAGTTTCGAGATTCCACAGAACTCAAAGATCGTGAAGGGCTTTGTTGTTTGACAGACGCAAATCTCTGAGCCCAAAGGCCGTCAACAACATATTTGCGTATTCTTAATAGTTGTGACTGCCAGCTTATCCCATTCTTCAGACGGAAATGGAAGACGGTAATCTTATTCTGTCAACATCTCGATAGTCTGAACGTAGTCAAGACTCAGAGCAGAGATTATAGGTACCTTTCGAGTTAGAGTAGAACCGACTCTCTCGGAAAAAGGTCCTTGGAAAGTGAACTAGGAAGTATGTGACCTCTGTGAATCCAGGATCCTGAAGGCCAACATGGGGCGATCAGCGTCATTGTTGCTCCCTGTGACGTCATAAATCCTCTTATTACATTTCCTAAGCGATTGAAAAGGGAAAAGAGACTAACCATCCATCCCCGTTCAATATCATAGGATGGCGTTTAATGGTACCGATCCCGGATCGAGAATAAGGGAGCAGAGAAGAAGCCTCTTCGTCCTCAACATATCGAAGAGAAGAATGAAAGGGCGTCCCTAAAGTCTCCACAACTCTCAACTTACTTCTAAAGAAAGATTCCACTCGAAGTCAATAGTTGCTGCCGTCGATCGAGACGATTCGTACGGACTTTTGCAATCCTGTAACGAACCTCTAGAGGATCGTTACATTCTACGCCTGTTGTTATAATAGGCTCTTTATCGTAAACTCGAACAGGGACCGAGAGAAGATACTTCTTAAGATATGAGAGAGCTGTGGAATATCAGAGTTGATCTGGACCACTGGTTCCCAAAAACTCGTTTCGAGGACTAGAGGGACTACCAAATCGCTTTTACTTCTTTCAGATTAAGATCCAGGACATCTGAAACCCTATCCAGATGTCCGGCACCTTCTTTCTATCACCTCAGGTGATAGAAGCACTGAGAGATGTTCAGAATCATTCCTAGATCTTGAATAATATTTCAGTTTCCCGGTAGGAAAAAACTGTGGTCTGAATTGCAGTCTATTCGGGGAAACAATCTTCTTCAGGAAGGAAATGGTCCCCAGGAAGCTCATCCATTCCCTCACCGAGTATGCTTACTTCCCTAATAAGGCTGCGCTTTGCCTAAGCAGGAGAGCATATATAAGTGCAATGTTGCGGTAGACTCGTAGTTCTATACCGTGCGGTAACGAGCACCGAAAGGATAGGATGAGTGCTACCTCCTGCCCCCAAAACAGTGTCTGCGGCGACGTATGGTCCAAGCGAATAGCAATGTTCGTATGTTGCTTTCACCTCCCGCAGGTAGTGTGAAGCGAACACCGAGTTGCTCCGCCAAAAGGTGGCACTCAAAATGTCACTGAGTGCCATATTTTTGTAAAAGCTACCAAAGTCGAAATAGCCCTCACTTTGCGGGCGTTCACTTTTAAAAGCTTCAAATCACTATCACTGCATGAGGAATGAGCTTCTTTAATGATATCTCTCAAGAAGTTAGACATGGGAAGATCTGGCTTCTTGACAGAGCACCACAAGTTACCAGAAGGTCCTCTACAGTCCTTCGTCTTTTCTAAGTAGAATTTGAGAGCCCTGACAGGGCACAGGACTCTCTCTGGTTCTCGACCCACGATTTCTGCCAAACCCTTAATTTCGAATGTCTTACGCCAAGGGTTGGAAGGGTTTTCGTTCTTTGCCATGAACGTTGGGCTCAAAGAACAAACGGCACTGTGGTTCTTAAACCCAATATGCTTGCTTATAGCCTGGATCTCGCTAACCCTCTTCGCCGTCGCCAGAGCAGTTAGGAAAACCGCTTTTCTAGTCAGGTTTCTAAGCGAAGCCCTGTGAAGCAGTTCGAAATGGCTGGACATAAGGAACTTAAGAACTACGTCTAAGTTCCAAAATGGTACTTTTGGTTGAGGTACCTTCGTAGTCTCAAAAGACCTTAGGAGATCATGAAGGTCTCTGTTATTGGCCAAATCCAGCCCTCTATGCCGAAAGACTACTCCTGTAGCCCTTTATCGTTGGCACCGCCAATTTTACTTCCTTCCTCAAGTAGAGGAGGAAGTCCGCTATCTGGCTCACAGAGGTTGAGGTGGAGGAATGCCCTTCTTTCTGCACCAACTTCTGAAAACAGCCCACTTGGATTGGTACACTGCAAGAGAGGAAGCTCTCCTTGCAGTGGCGATCGTTCTTGCCACAGGTCTTGAAAAACCTCTCGCTCTGACCAACTTCTGGATAGTCTGAACGCAGTCAGACTCAGAGCGGGGAGGTTTTTGTGGTACCTCTCGAAGTGGGGCTGTTTGAGTAGGTCTGTCCTTGGCGGCAGAGTCCTCGGAAAGTCTACCACGAAGGACATGACCTCTGTGAACCAGTCGGTCGCAGGCCAGGAGGAGGCAATTAGTGTCATCCTCGCTCCTTCTGATGCTGCGAATTTTCTCATTACTTCCCCTAGGATCTTGAACGGGGGAAAGGCGTACAGGTCTAGTCCCGTCCAGTCCCAAAGAAGGGCATCTACTGCCACTGCTCCTGGGTCTAGAACCGGTGAGCAGTACAGTGGAAGTCTCTTTGTTCTCAAAGTTGCAAAGATGTGCACGAGAGGACATCCCCACAACTTCCACAGCCTCTGGCATACGTCCTGGTGAAGGGTCCATTCCGTCGGCAGCAGCCGACCTTGCCGACTGAGGAGGTCTGCACGGACGTTCTCTACTCCTGAGACGAACCTCATCAGGATAGTAACGTCGTGTGCCCTCGCCCACAACAAGATCTCCTTTGCAAGGTAGAACAGGGACCGAGAGTGGGTTCCTCCCTGTTTCTTGAGGTATGCCAGAGCTGTGGTGTTGTCCGAGTTGATCTGCACGATCCTGTGAGAGACTTCGTCTTAAAAAAACTGGAGCGCAAGATGAACTGCTGCCAGTTCCTTGAGGTTTATGTGCCAGGACACCTGTTCCCCTCTCCAGGTGCCTGACACTTCCTTCCCCCCTAGTGTCGCTCCCCACCCCGTGGAAGATGCGTTGGAGAACAACACTAGGTCGGGGCTCTGAAGTTTGAGGGAAACTCCCTCTGCAAGCTTCAACAGATCGGACCACCATCTTAAGTGTTCTTTCACCTCTTCTGATAACTTCAAGACCGCTTCCAGGTCGTTCTCATGCTTCCAGTTGTTCGACAGGAAGAACTGAAGAGGTCTGAGGTGCAACCTCCCTAGGGAAACAAACTTCTCCAGCAAGGAAATGGTCCCCAGCAGATCTATCATTCCCTCACCGAGCATGATTCTTTCCCTAGAAAGGCTGACACTTTGCTGAGGCATTGTTGTTGTCGCCCCTGGGACGGAAAAGCCCGAAAAGCCACTGAGTCCATCTGAATCCCTAGATAGACGATGGACTGTGAAGGGGTCAGATGTGACTTTTCGAAGTTTACAAGAAGTCTCAGGGACTTTGTTAAAGACAAAGTCGTGTGAAGGTCCTCCAGACACCGGGCTTTTGAGGAGGCTCAAATGAGCCAGTCGTCCAGGTAGAGAGAGATCCTGACTTTCGAAAGATGAAGCCATCTCGCAATGTTCTTCATCAAAAAGGTTAAGACCATCGGTGCTGTGCTCAGTCCGAAACAGAGTGCCCTGAATTGAAAAACCTTCCCCTTCAGGACAAACTGCAGGTACTTTCTTGACTGGGGATGGATGCGGACGTGAAAATATGCGTCCTGAAGATCTAGTGACACCATCCAATCCCCCGGTCTTAAAGCCCCAAGCACCGACTGAGGCGTCTCCATCTTGAACCTCTGCTTGATGACAAAGAGGTTGAGGTTGCTGACATCTAGGACCGGTCGCCATCCTCCCAACTGCTTTGGCACCAGGAACAGTAGATTGTAAAACCCCGGGGATTCCAGGTCGAAGACCTGTTCTACTGCTTCTTTTTCGATCATCTGATCGAGCAGATCGAAAAGAACTTGTTGTCCCCCCGGTACGAGGGTGACATATCCCTGGGTGTCGTAGACAGCGGGGGTGATTTTAGGAACGGGATCCAGTAACCCTTTTCCAAGATGTCCAGTGACCATTTGTCTGCACCTCTCTCTCTCTCTCCAGGCTTGCGCATACAGCCGAAGCCTGGCTCCTACCGGTGACTAAAGGACTTCTGTTTCATTTCTTGCCCTTTGTAACCACAGATGCTCTGCCTCTGGAAGTGCCTCTTCCTCAAAGGGGCCGGTCTCGAGGAAGATCCACCTCGAAAGGGCTTCGATTTCTTAGGAATCGAAACTCCCGAAGTCGAAGGGTCCGCAGTTCTCCGAGACG
>NC_061109.1:17271591-17292919 GCF_015104395.2 Macrobrachium nipponense | reverse complement strand
AAAATCTGGTTCTAGAACGGTAATCGTTCCTATTCCTGCCACCCAGCGGCAGGGGCGGTAGATCACCTGACCTACCTGCAGCGTGTGCCGCGAAATTCGAATTTCTGTCGGGGACGACGGAGTCTATAGCTAAGTATATATCTGCCAGGTAAGTATGTACAAAACTTTATTGTATCTTAACAATATCATTTTGTCCAACTATAAGGTTTTGACTACCCTGCTTCTTGAGGAGTATGGAGACGAGTTGACTCCTGCTGCTCCTCCTTCTCCGCGCTCGCTCTTTTCCAGTGCTAAGACGAAGAAGCCCTCGTCTTTTTCTAAACATGAAACCACCATCTCGATGAAGCGGGCATTACACGCCTTAGACTCATGGATGAAGTCTAAGAAAGACTTAGTCAGGACAGTCTTTTGCATGCCTCCAGCAAGATTAGCTGGGAAAGAGGCATATGGTATAAGACGGGAGATAATATGGGTATCGGCTCTCCCTTCTACAACAGAGGCAGATTTTTCGACTTTGGTTGACGCTTCAAGGCGTCCAAGTCTCAATTCTGCACGAATTACATGGAGTATTTCTGAACTGGATCATCTCCTCAAGGGACTCTTTCATGTATTGGAAGTCTTCAACTTCTTAGATTGGTCCCTTGGGGTGATGTCCAAGAAAGCCCATGATTCAGAAGGAATCGAACCTGAAGCCCTGTTATGCATTTTGTCTTGCATTGACAAAGCGGTACAGGATGGTTCTTTTGAAGTCTCTTCATTATTTGGAGCAGGTCTTTTAAAGAAAAGGACGGTGTATGGCGCCTTCTTAACAAAGGCAGTCTCGCATGCTCAGAGGGCAGCTCTACTGTATGCGCCTCTTTCTGACTTTTGTTCCCTTCTCAGTTAGTGAAGGACGTTGCTCACTCTTTAACTGAGAAGGCGACTCAGGATCTTCTGACGCAGTCAGCTAGGAAGAAGAAAACCTGTTTCGGTATCTGACAAGAAAGGACCTAGTACATCAATGCAGCCCTTTCGAGGTGGTCCGACCTCCAGACCTCCCTGCAAGAAGGAAGGCTCCGGAGAAGAGAGGTAGGTCTGCCTTTCGTCCTTTAAAAAGGGAAAATGAAACATCTCTCCTCCAAGCACCAGTAGGTGCCAGGCTCCTGGGATTCGTGGAGGCCTGGACCACTGATAGACGCGGACGCGTCTTCATTGACTATCATAAGGAAGGGATATCGTATCCCTTTCCTGAACACTCCTCCCCTAACGTCAATACCAAGGGAACTATCAGCCAAGTACAAGGACCCTGTGCTGAGGGATACTCTTCGATCGATGGTGGAACAAATGTGGGACAAGAGAGCGATAGAACTAGTACTGGATCAAAACTCCCCGGGGTTTTACAATCGCCTTTTTCTAGTGGCGAAAGCCTCGGGAGGCTGGAGACCAGTACTGGACGTCAGCTCTCTGAACAAATTTGTTCAGAAGGAGAAGTTCTCCATGGAGACTTCAGCTTCAGTCCTAGCGTCATTTACGACAAGGAGATTGGATGGTGTCTCTAGATCTCCAGGACGCCTACTTTCACGTCCCGATCCACCCTCATCGAAGAAGTACCTCCGTTTCATGACGGGGGAAGGATCTTTCAGTTCAGAGCCTTGTGTTTCGGCCTGTCCACAGCTCCTCAGGTCTTCACAAGCCTGATGAAGAATGTGGCGAGATTTCTTCACCTCAAAGGAGTGAATGTCTCTATGTATTCTAGACGACTGGCTCATCAGGGCCAGATCGGAGAGACAGTGCTTGGAGGACCTAAAGTTGACTCTGGATTTGACCAAGGCGTTGGGATTGCTTGTGAACCTCGAGAAGTCTCAGCTGACCCCCAGACAAGACCTAGTCTATCTGGGGATTCGGATGGATTCTCGGGGTTTTCGAGTTTTTCCTTCGCAAGAGAGAACCGCAAAAGGTTTGCGGATAACTCTCTCTTCTTAGAGAAGCAACAAACGTCGGCGAGGGAATGGTTGAGCCTTCTGGGGACGCTTTCCTCGCTGGAACAATTCTTCCCCTGTAGGAAGACTTCATATACGTCCACTTCAATTCTTCCTCAAGAGGTCTTGGAGCTGGAAAACCGGACAACTGTCGGACGTTTTTCCCATCCCAGTGGAGATAAAGGCACACCTACAGTGGTGGTTGCTACCTCTGGAAGAGAACAAAGGGATCTCTCTAAGAACACAGAACCCAGACCTAGTGTTGTTCTCCGACGCGTCGGAGACAGGTTGGGGAGCGACATTAGGCTCAGAGGAAGTGTCAGGCACCTGGGAACCAGCACAGGTGTCCTGGCACATAAACTGCAAGGAGCTCTTCGCCGTACATCTGGCCTTAAAGAGCCTAGAACCTCTGGTGTCAAACAAGGTAGTGCAAGTAAACGTGGACAACACCACCGCACTTGCCTACATTCGGAAACAGGGAGGACGCACTCCTCGTTCCTTTACGAGCTCACGAGAGAACCTATTACTTTGGACGTCTCACAGGACATCTCCCTGCTGACAAGGTTCGTACAGGGAGTAAGGAATGTGAGGGCGGACAGGCTCAGCAGGAGGAACCAGGTCCTTCATACAGAATGGACTCTACACGAGGAAGTGTGTCTCGATCTCTGGTCTCTGTGGGGAACTCCTCATGTGGATCTCTTCGCAACATTCATTTCAAAAAGGCTCCCAGTGTTTTGCTCGGTCGTGGAAGATCCAAGAGCAATTATGGTAGACGCCTTCTGCTAAACTGGTCTCGAGTAGACGTTTATGCTTTTCCCCCATTCAAAATCCTGGGGTTAGTAATGAAAAAGTTTGTGGCGTCAAAAGAGACGAGGATGACGTTAATAGCCCCCTTTTGGCCGGCCCAGGAATGGTTCACGGAGGTGGTAGAGTGGATCGTAGACTTTCCAAGATCCCTACCAAGAAGGACGGATCTTCTCAGACAACCACACTTCAAGAGGGATACCATCAAAAACCCCCCTCCCGCTCATCGCTTCTGACTGGCCTTTCGACTTATCGAAAAGACCTTGTCAGAGCGAGAGGCTTTTCTCGCGAAGTGGCAAGCGCGATCGCGAGAGCACGCCAGAAACCTCCACTACGAAAGTATACCAGTCGAAGTGGGAGGTATTTAGAAGGTGTGTAGAACCAAGAAGTTGTCCTCCTCCTCCTCTACCTCTATAAGCGGAAATTGCTGATTCTTGCTATTCCTGAGAGTAAAATCTCATCTAGCCGTATCCACAATAAAGGGATACAGAAGTATGCTCTCGGCTGTATTCAGGAACAGAGGATTAGATCTGGCAAATAACAAAGATCTCCACGATCTCATAAGATCTTTTGAGACTTCAAAGTCTAAGGAACCAATACCTCCGAACTGGAACCTGGACGTAGTCCTCAAATATCTGTCTTCGGATAGATTCGAACCTCCTCATCTGGCATCGTTAGAGACATAACTAGAAAATGCCTATTCCTTTTATCTTTAGCTACGGCAAAAAGAATTAGTGAATTACAAGCTCTGCAGGATAAAGTAGGATTCAAGGGAGACTCGGCTATTTGCTCGTTTAAGACCCTGTTTTTAGCGAAAAACGAGAATCCCACGAATCCCTGGCCTAAGTCATTCGAAGTCAAAGGATGTCGAGTCTCGTAGGCAGAGAAGCAGAGAGGTCTCTATGCCCTGTTAGAGCTCTGAAGTTCTACCTTCAGAGAAAGTCGTCAAATGTTGGGAGGCTCTAGACAAGGTCTTTGGTGCGCGGTAAAAGACCCCACAAGACTGATGTCCAAGAATGCTCTGGCGTTCTTTGTAAGAACGTCATTACGGACGCTCATAAGGTCTGTCCTGACGAACAATTACAACTACTGAGAGTAAAAGCTCATGAAGTAAGAGCGGTTGCGACGTCTCTCTCGTTTTTATAAGAATATGTCGCTTAAAAACATCATTGATACGACTACTGGAGATGCAACTCAGTATTTGCATCTCATTAACTTGAAAGACGTACGTGTGACGTATGAGAAGTGTTTTTCTCTAGGTCCTATCGTATCGGCAGATACGATTCTGGGTACGGGAGCCGACACCAATCCTTAAATGTATATACTGTTCTTCTTTTTGGATATGGTCGAGAGTCTCTTCGAACAATGGAGGATTTGGCTCGCACGGGCGGCCGTCTATGTTGTTCAGTAAGAGAATTCTTGTATATCCAATTAGTTGAGTATAATTTTTTTTGGAAAATTATGTATGTGTGCGTAGTGGTTTTGAGTTACGGTTGTTTGTAACGAGTTTCGGGGATAACTCGTAACAATCCTTAGTTCTAACTATGGTTAGGATCAGGTGGTCGGGATTGGTTGTGTGCTCCTTCATAAGGTGTATTGTCATATAAGTGGATCAGCACCCATTGACAAAGTCCTTTTAAGGCTCTGCCGAGTAAGCGGATAAGACCCCATCGGCAGACCCACAAGAACTCTTGGCCATAGATCATATATCTCGCTAAAGTTTCTTGAGGTGATGCAGACTACTGGGCAAACACCCACGAAGTCTACCACCTATCAGGTAGGAACCAAGGTTTTATTTATACCTACAACATATGTTGTTTACCTGTCTATTCCATATAGTAGCTGTCTCTTACCCTCCACCGAAGGGTGCCAATCAGCTATGTATATATCTGACAGGTAAGTTGATTGTATGAAAATGATATTGTTATGTTACAATAAAGTTTCATACATACTTACCTGGCAGATATATACAATTAAAGGCCCACCCAGCCTCCCCGCAGGAGACAGGTGGAAGAGAGAAAATATGATAGAAAACGGGGATGGTTCCTAGTCCTGCCGCCCAGGGCAGGCCGGTAGATCACCTGACCTACCTGTAGCGAGTGGCGCGAAATTTGAATTTCTGTCGGGGACGACGGAGTCTTAGCTATGTATATATCTGCCAGGTAAGTATGTATGAAACTTTATTGTAACATAACAATATCATTTTTCCTAACTATACAAACCTGAGGTCCTTTACATATAGTCCCTCCTCATGCCACCCCTCACTCTGCGTATTTTGCATGGGCCAAAAGCAAAAGTGATTTGTTTACCTCCGTCGCGCGGCGCGCGACTGTCGGACAAGCAGTTAACTACCGTTCTCCCCTTGTTCGAAGCTTACGACCGTTCCAGCTGCCGCTAGCTACTTCCTATTGTTAAAGGACCTCAGGTTTGTATAGTTAGGAAAAATGCAATTTTCGACAAATTGTCATTTTCAAGGCAGTTTCGAAATCCAATATGGCGGCTACCGTGTGGATGTGCAGGTTCTGATCAGTGACGGACACCATCTTTCCCAGCCTTCCCAGCACTCATTTGAACAATGTTAGCTTATATATGTAACGTTTATTGATCTTACTCAAGATTGCAGTTGTAATCAGCACAATAAAACAACATTTTGTTGCCTATATTACTGAAAGTATGAAACTTGTTATTCCCGGGGTCATGGTTTGAACTGAATTCATTTTTACCTTGTAATCGGTGGTTTTTATCTTTACTGCCATCACAACTGAAACTCCACAGTGCTTATTTGATTGTTATTATACACATTTTGGTCTCAATTTACTCCACATTGCACTTTAAACAAGTTGCTGTTCCTGGTTCCTAAGCGCGCTCCACAAACACAGTTACGAACAGCAGACGACGAAACTTGTTATTTAGTTTAGCTTTACTTTGTTATTTAAAAATGTTAATTTAATTCATGTATATTATCTCTTTTTTGCAACCAAATTACCCTGAAAAATTACAGATATTTCTAAAGTAGATACAATCCAATGTTTCTAACCTTGTTGTACATGTGGCTGCCGAAAACCATAGAGGAACGACTACGGATATGTGGATTATATATATATATATATTTTTTTGCTTTTATTTTTGCTAGCCTTTTCATTGATTTAAGTCTATATTAGTATTTTGATTTTCTTTAATAACTGTATGCCAGAAATAAATGTAACCTTTAATGTTTGCACGCTAAGAATAGCAAAATCATCGTTGCCACATTAGTGGAGGCTTCACACATACGCCGATTCATTATTATAAACTGTTTCCATGAATTCTAGTTTTCATAGCAATGTAATAATGATAAAATTGCTTTAATATTTATGTATATATACGTCCAATACATAGCCTAATTTCACCAATTTAAAGGTTATTTGTGTAGTCTTATACCCAGTTTGGAGGGTGAACATACCAAATGGCAACAGAGAGAGAGAGAGAGAGAGAGAGAGAGAGAGAGAGAGAGAGAGAGAGAGAGAGAGAGAGAGAGAGGAAGGCAAAGGAACGAAGAAGGAATGGGGTGGCAGTGGAGGGGGGGGGAGAGGGTAGGTGGAGCTTTTTACGTGTGTCCGTATCCATTTCTGCATAATGGAGTTTTTGTCTCTTGGTACAAGGACAAGTGTCGTTATTCTTTTCGATTAGTGATTCACAATACCCTAATAAATTACGGCACTGGGTGTAATGCACTATAGCAAAATCTATGTATATTGCCCTCGCGACATGATTCTGTTAATCAGTTGAATTGTCCGAGGTGTAGGCACATACCGTAGTTAACTCTACGGATTGTGACCAAGACGAATAGTATCTTCTTAATTGAACTGCAACTCGGGATTGCCTGCAACCTCCCAGGAGTTACCAGTTTCGATTGAGATACTTATGTTATTGTTACAACAACACCACCTCAGCGTTTGTATTCACCGAAATCCGTTTTGTTTAAATGCAAATGCTCGAGCGTATATTTTTGCGCTCGATGGTTCTAGTTGAACGCATTCCTTCTTGGAATGGATTACCTGGCAATTCAGGATGACGAGTGAGCGAGAGCTAGCGGTGTACGCAGCCCAATACCAGCTGGCTCTCCGAGATGCACGGTCGGTTTATGTCTCTCTCTTCTACAATGATGACTACCAAACCGTATCTCTGCCCAGCAATCACAGACTTAGGTCTCTGGTTGGCTGGGATTCTCGCATACGTGAATGACCATCTCTACTGCATCGCCTTGGACATTGCGAGAATTTTCAGACAGAGATATCTCAATAGACTCTATCATCTTTCTGTTTACCGCACGGTAACAGAAGTCTGCAGCCTAGTCTCCTCTGCATCGCACCTGCTGCTGCGATAATGCGGAATGATTTCTTCAGACATCTGAGTTTGTCTTCTAAATATATATCGTATTCGTAGGTGTGCAATTGTTCATTGTTCATCCCGAATTGTAGATGTATAACGGAAGACATCGCCTGTTCCCCGCCCTGCCAGCTCTACTTCCTAGTATATATATGTCCTCCCTGGATAACTTGAAAGAAGATGATGATGATTCAGCCCATGAGAAGCGGTTCTTCAGGCAGTACATCCCTGTGTTTTCATTACTGAAAAGCGCTCCGCTTTCATTGCAACTACGACTTCTCGCCGAACAGCAATGAAATAGCGGTTTAGTGTTTTCGGTCCTTTGTAAGCACAGGTTCAGAATCTTGAGAATTACTTCTCTCGATTCAGCTGTGAAGACATAGGTCTGCATTCACCTTCCACCTTCGTCTTCAACGGCGCATAGTGTTGTTTCTCCTTAGCTGAGATTCAACTACTATGAGAACTTCTGTCTTGCCATCAGGGACCTCGGTCTCTAGAAGGCAATTGACCCTTAGCCTGTTGGGCACATGACTTGAGAGAATCATCATCTCGCCTTCCGACATCGGTGGCAACAAATAGACGATTTGTATGGCCTCTCGGCATACCCCTTTAAAGGAGAGGGTCACATGACTATGCTCGGATGCTTGGACAGCTTGCCTCACACAACCGAACGCAGTCAGTTGGCAGCTGTCGAAGCGGCCAAGATCGTTACGAGATACGCTGTGGACTTAGTTCGGTTGTTCCAGATCAATCATTACTTCGTCCTACTAGGTTGTTCCAGTACCCATACCATCGACACCCACCATGGAGTGTCGGTGTCCTATCCACCGCGGAGACGGAGAGACTTCGCCGCAGTGGGGTACGAGAACGCGAGACACTTCGCTGCAGACGGATAAGACCAATATGGGTACTGGACATTACTCCGAAGAATATGTTGGACAGAAAGAGGGATAGGTCATCGCGACTATTCCCTTCTTTCCCTCTAAGTAGGGGAACTGCATGGCTTTTCCTTTGATGTCAAGCATCCAGGGGATGGGGATCTGTGACATTCAATTTCGTACTGAACTTCGTAGCGAAGACTCAGAATCCTGCTTTGTCCTGTGAGGGCGCTACGGTGCTATCTGAAGAGAACTCGGCACCTCGGGCCTGAGTGTCGACGCCTCTTCGTTAGCACCGGGATGACCAAGAAAGAAGTATACAGGAACACACTTTCTTTCTGGCTGCGTGAGGTGATCAGGAGGGTGTACGAAGCTGACAGTAGCGACGACATCTGTACCCTTCGTCCGAGAGCCCACGAAGTCAGAGATATTGCTCCTTCCCTTGCGTTCCGCAAGAACTTCTCCGTGGCGCAGGTACTGAAGGCAGGGGTCTGGTCCAACCAGACCACCTGCACCTCCTCCTACCTTTAGGGTATAGCCCACATGTCCTTCGACACTTTTCCTTAGGACCCGTGGAGGTTGCTCAACACATTGTGTACCTTACCTTACCCAGCACCAGAGCGAATCAGGAGGCGATGCAGGTAAGCTACTCGACGGAGCCCCATCCTATCCTTTCCAGTAGGGATAGGATCGATTATCCACCACTTCCCCCAACAAGGGGGGGGAAGTGGAATCCAACAAGAGACAACCCATGACTTCATATTGCCTCTTGCAATAGGAACAAGTTCTTGCTTGCTAGTTTTAAGAGGTACGCTTGCCTCCCTCATATTACTTGGGTCCAGAGGTTTGACCATTGATCCTGCGGTACATACCCCGATCATTGGGCAGAGGCTAGGATCCCTCCCTCTGCTCTTACGACCAGGGAGGGAATCCAAGGTTGGGCGAACACCTGTCTGTTCTTAAGACTTAGATTCCTCCCACCAAGAAGTGAGTCTTCCTATTGTAAAGGACCGATGGTTTGTATTCGTATTGGAACAAATAACAATTTGTCAAAAATTGCATTTTTGTACATTCAACTTCCCTGTCAGATATATACTTAGCTATAGACTCCGTCGTCCCCGACAGAAATTCGAATTTCGCGACACACGCTACAGGTAGGTCAGGTGATCTACCGCCCTGCCGCTGGTTGGCAGGAACAGGAACCATTCCCGTTTTCTAATCAGATTTTCTCTGTCGCTGGTTCCGGTAACATCGTGGCTGGTTCCTCCTGACTTGACTTTCGTTTTTGTTCATGAAACTTACCTGTCAGAAATATATATAGCTGTATTTTCCGAAGTCCGACAGAATTTAAAAAACTTACGACACACGTAGTGGGAGTCAGGTGGTTAGTACCCATTCCCGCCGCTGGAAGGCGGTATCAGGAACCATTCCCATTTTCTATTCATATTTTTTCTGTTGCCGGTGCTGTAAACACCTGTTTTCAGCACCTCCGTCTTGGATTTAGGAAACTTTGGCTACTTAAGTATCCTTATTGATTTTTTTGGTATTTTGACTTTGGATCGGTGGCTAGGCACACGTTACTTGTGGAATTAGATGGATTTTGGCTTGATTTCTCTTAAAACTAAGATGTCTGGGGTCTAGTTCGGCTAGCGCCAGGTTTTGATGTAGAGGTAGGCTACTGAAAGCATCGGTAGATCCGCATACATTGTGTAAGAGTTGTAGGGGGCATGATTGCTTGTATGAGAATCGCTGCAAGGAGTGTGAATGTCTTTCGGATTCTGCGTGGAAGGCGTATGAGACCTATCTTCGTAAGCTTGAGCGTGATAGGTTGAGGAGGTCTTCCTCCAGGAGCGTTTCAGGTAAACGTCAGGAAATTCAGGTTTCTCCTACTAACCCTCCTGTTGTAGTTACTACTCCTAACCCTGTAGTGCCGCCTTCGGGCCCTGAAACAGTGTCTGTGGAGGGTAATGCCCTTGCTTTAATTTTAGAGTCGATTCGCAATCTGGAATCGAAAGTGCTCGCCTAAGAAGGCAAAAGTGTAGGTGCAAAGTGCAGTGACAGTGCCCCTTGTGTTGTGTAGGGTGCGTCAGATCGGCCCCATTTCGCCTCTAGGCCGGACCTCTGCCCAACTCCCAGGTTTCAGGGAGAGGGCATGTCGAAAGCCGAAGGAGGGTTACGGGGAACCCCCACCGATCTGATGTGCCTTCGGCAGTTTCTGTTGACGCTACCCAGACTGCCAAGGAGCGTGCGCGTGCATGCCTCCTCAAGGAGTGCTTTTCTTCATCCGAGGCTTCCTCCCCACGTAAGGGGTGGAGCTCGCAGTCAGATTCACGCCCATTGAAAAGGAGCGTTTGTGAACGGGACGCTTCACGTCCTGGGATACCTCCCGATCGACGATCTTCGCCTGATAGTGCCTTCGCGGCCTTCCCGCCACAGAAGAGGAGTAGGGCGTCATCAGATGATGACTCCAGAGTTCGCTCAGTGGCGGTTCCTGTGAGAAGGAAGAAGGCATCCCCTCGCCCCTGAGAGGGAGTCTTCTCCTACTGAGAGGATTCTTCGCTCGTTACAGCAGCAGCTTGCTTGTGTGATTTCAAAGAGAGAGACGCAACCATGTTGCCGAAGGAAGGATGACAGGCTGCCCGTCAAGAGATCTAGACAGTCTTCCTCTCCGTCTCCTCGCTTGTCTCTCTCTCCTGTATCGTCGCCTTCTAGAGTTCGTACGGCTCCCCAGCGGCTCTCTAGAGGGTGTGAAGATGTTGTTTCTCGCTCTTCGCTTAAAGCGGTTTTACCTGCTTGTAAGCTTGACACCTGTCGAGAGCGTGACGCTTTTTTGGACGCTTCTGTTCAAGCTCAGCATGATCTTGACGCTCGGCCGGATGTCAGGCGAGCGCCAGTGGACGCCAGGAGTGCGCCAGTGGATGCCAGGCGTGCGCCAGTAGAAGCCAGGAGTGCGCCAGTGGACGCCAGGCGCGCGCCAGTTGACGCGGATGTGGACGCTCGTCGACGCTCGCGTGTGTTTGAGGACTCTCTTCAAGATTCTTCACGCCTTCAAGAGGTGCACTGTGTTCCGACTTCGCCTTTACCTGCTCAGGAGTCTGCTGTGCCTTTGACTTCGCAGCAACGTTCCGGTTTGAAACTTGGACCTGAGGGTCTTGTATCGGCTCTACTTCCTCCGACTTCACCTGTGTCGGAAGGTGAGGTGAGCGACGCTTCAGAAGAGGCTGATGATGATCAACCGCTGGCTCCTGTCTCTTCAGACTACCAGGTCTTGACCCGCCTTCTTCAGTCTGCTTTCGGGGACACCTTTCAACCTGCAGCTCCTCGCTCTCCCCCCTCTCAACTTTCATCTTCTAAGATCAACAAAGTCTCGGGGTTTGTTAGGATGAAGAAGTCCCTTTCGACTAAGAGGGCTTTTCGTAAAGTCCACGACTGGATGGAGAGAAGGAAGGCTCAAGGAAAGACCTCTTTTGCTCTTCCGCCTTCCAGGCTTAGCGGAAAAGCAGGGATGTGGTATGAGACGGGAGAGGACGTCAGTCTCAGACTTCCCTCTCCTGCTCAAGGAGACTTTGCAAGTCTTGTGGATGCCTCGAGGAGGTCCCTCCTTTCTTCATCCAAAGTGACTTGGTCGACGACGGAGATGGATTACCACCTTAAAGGCCTCTTTCGGACGTTAGAGGTCTTTAACTTCTTAGATTGGTGTCTTGGAGTTCTGGATACCAAGTCTCAGAGTCCCGATTCGATTAGCCTGGGGGAGTTGTCCAGCTTCATGTCATGTATGGACAAGGCCGTCAGAGATGGTTCAGAGGAGTTGACAGCACATTTTTGCACAGGACTCTTGAAGAAGAGATCCCTGTTTTGCAATTTCACTGCTAAATCAGTCTCTCCCTTGCAAAAGGCAGAGTTGCTCTTTGCTCCTCTTCCTGATCATCTCTTCCCCCAGGCTATGGTTAAGGACCTTGCTACTAGTCTCCAGGAAAAAGCTACGCAGGATCTCCTCACCCAATCGTCTCGGAGAACTGCGGACCCTTCGACTTCGGGAGTTTCGATTCCTAAGAAATCGAAGCCCTTTCGAGGTGGATCTTCCTCGAGACCGGCCCCTTGAGGAAGAGGCACTTCCAGAGGCAGAGCATCTGTGGTTACAAAGGGCAAGAAATGAAACAGAAGTCCTTTAGTCACCGGTAGGAGCCAGGCTTCGGCTGTATGCGCAAGCCTGGAGAGAGAGAGAGAGGTGCAGACAAATGGTCACTGGACATCTTGGAAAAGGGTTACTGGATCCCGTTCCTAAAATCACCCCCGCTGTCTACGACACCCAGGGATATGTCACCCTCGTACCGGGGGGAAAAACAACAAGTTCTTTTCGATCTGCTCGATCAGATGATCGAAAAAGAAGCAGTAGAACAGGTCTTCGACCTGGAATCCCCGGGGTTTTACAATCTACTGTTCCTGGTGCCAAAGCAGTTGGGAGGATGGCGACCGGTCCTAGATGTCAGCAACCTCAACCTCTTTGTCATCAAGCAGAGGTTCAAGATGGAGACGCCTCAGTCGGTGCTTGGGGCTTTAAGACCGGGGGATTGGATGGTGTCACTAGATCTTCAGGACGCATATTTTCACGTCCGCATCCATCCCCAGTCAAGAAAGTACCTGCAGTTTGTCCTGAAGGGGAAGGTTTTTCAATTCAGGGCACTCTGTTTCGGACTGAGCACAGCACCGATGGTCTTCACCTTTTTGATGAAGAACATTGCGAGATGGCTTCATCTTCGAAAGTCAGGATCTCTCTCTACCTGAACGACTGGCTCATTTGAGCCTCCTCAAAAGCCCGGTGTCTGGAGGACCTTCACACGACTTTGTCTTTAACAAGTCCCTGAGGACTTCTTGTAAACTTCGAAAAGTCACATCTGACCCCTTCACAGTCCATCGTCTATCTAGGGATTCAGATGGACTCAGTGGCTTTTCGGGCTTTTCCGTCCCAGGGGCGACAACAACAATGCCTCAGCAAAGTGTCAGCCTTTCTAGGGAAAGAATCATGCTCGGTGAGGGAATGGATGAGTCTGCTGGGGACCATTTCCTTGCTGGAGAAGTTTGTTTCCCTAGGGAGGTTGCACCTCAGACCTCTTCAGTTCTTCCTGTCGAACAACTGGAAGCATGAGGAACGACCTGGAAGCGGTCTTGAAGTTATCAGAAGAGGTTGAAAGAAACACTTAAGATGGTGGTCCGATCTGTTGAAGCTTGCAGAGGGAGTTTCCCTCAAACTTCAGAGCCCCGACCTAGTGTTGTTCTCCAACGCATCTTCCACGGGGTGGGGAGCGACACTAGGGGGGAAGGAAGTGTCAGGCACCTGGAGAGGGGAACAGGTGTCCTGGCACATAAACCTCAAGGAACTGGCAGCAGTTCATCTTGCGCTCCAGTTTTTTTAAGACGAAGTCTCTCACAGGATCGTGCAGATCAACTCGGACAACACCACAGCTCTGGCATACCTCAAGAAACAGGGAGGAACCCACTCTCGGTCCCTGTTCTACCTTGCAAAGGAGATCTTGTTGTGGGCGAGGGCACACGACATTACTATCCTGATGAGGTTCGTCTCAGGAGTAGAGAACGTCCGTGCAGACCTCCTCAGTCGGCAAGGTCGGCTGCTGCCGACGGAATGGACCCTTCACCAGGACGTATGCCAGAGGCTGTGGAAGTTGTGGGGATGTCCTCTCGTGCACATCTTTGCAACTTTGAGAACAAAGAGACTTCCACTGTACTGCTCACCGGTTCTAGACCCAGGAGCAGTGGCAGTAGATGCCCTTCTTTGGGACTGGACGGGACTAGACCTGTACGCCTTTCCCCCGTTCAAGATCCTAGGGGAAGTAATGAGAAAATTCGCAGCATCAGAAGGAGCGAGGATGACACTAATTGCCTCCTCCTGGCCTGCGACCGACTGGTTCACAGAGGTCATGTCCTTCGTGGTAGACTTTCCGAGGACTCTGCCGCCAAGGACAGACCTACTCAAAACAGCCCCACTTCGAGATGGTACCACAAAAACCTCCCGCTCTGAGTCTGACTGCGTTCAGGACTATCCAAGAAGTTGGTCAGAGCGAGAGGTTTTTTCAAGACCTGTGGCAAGAACGATCGCCACTGCAAGGAGAGCTTCCTCTCTTGCAGTGTACCAATCCAAGTGGGCTGTTTTCAGAAGTTGGTGCAGAAAGAAGGGCATTTCCTCCACCTCAACCTCTGTGAGCCAGATAGCGGACTTCCTCCTCTACTTGAGGAAGGAAGTAAAATTGGCGGTGCCAACGATAAAGGGCTACAGGAGTAGTCTTTCGGCATAGAGGGCTGGATTTGGCCAATAACAGAGACCTTCATGATCTCCTAAGGTCTTTTGAGACTACGAAGGTACCTCAAACCGAAAAGTACCATTTTGGAACTTAGATCGTAGTTCTTAAGTTCCTTATGTCCAAGCCATTTCGAACTGCTTCACAGGGCTTCGCTTAGAAACCTGACTAGAAAAGCGGTTTTCCTAACTGCTCTGGCGACGGCGAAGAGGGTTAGCGAGATCCAGGCTATAAGCAAGCATATTGGGTTTAAGAACCACAGTGCCGTTTGTTCTTTGAGCCCATCGTTCATGGCAAAGAACGAAAACCCTTCCAACCCTTGGCGTAAGACATTCGAAATTAAGGGTTTGGCAGAAATCGTGGGTCGAGAACCAGAGAGAGTCCTGTGCCCTGTCAGGGCTCTCAAATTCTACTTAGAAAAGACGAAGGACTGTAGAGGACCTTCTGGTAACTTGTGGTGCTCTGTCAAGAAGCCAGATCTTCCCATGTCTAACTTCTTGAGAGATATCATTAAAGAAGCTCATTCCTCATGCAGTGATAGTGATTTGAAGCTTTTAAAAGTGAACGCCCGCAAAGTGAGGGCTATTTCGACTTTGGTAGCTTTTACAAAAATATGGCACTCCAGTGGACATTTTGAGTTGTCCACCTTTTGGCCAGGAGGCAACTCGGGTTGTTCGCTTCACACTACCCTGCGGGAGGTGAAAGCAACATACGAACATTGCTATTCGCTTGGACCATACGTCGCCGCAGACACTGTTTTGGGGGCAGGAGGTAGCACTCATCCTATCCTTTCGGTGCTCGTTACCGCACGGTATAGAACTACGAGTCTACCGCAACATTGCACTTATATATGCTCTCCTGCTTAGGCAAAGCGCAGCCTTATTAGGGAAGTAAGCATACTCGGTGAGGGAATGGATGAGCTTCCTGGGGACCATTTCCTTCCTGAAGAAGATTGTTTCCCCGAATAGACTGCAATTCAGACCACAGTTTTTTACCTACCGGGAAACTTGAAATATTATTCAAGATCTAGGAATGATTCTGAACATCTCTCAGTGCTTCTATCACCTGAGGTGATAGAAAGAAGGTGCCGGACATCTGGATAGGGTTTCAGATGTCCTGGATCTTAATCTGAAAGAAGTAAAAGCGATTTGGTAGTCCCTCTAGTCCTCGAAACGAGTTTTTGGGAACCAGTGGTCCAGATCAACTCTGATATTCCACAGCTCTCTCATATCTTAAGAAGTATCTTCTCTCGGTCCCTGTTCGAGTTTACGATAAAGAGCCTATTATAACAACAGGCGTAGAATGTAACGATCCTCTAGAGGTTCGTTACCAGGATTGCCAAAAAGTCCGTACGAATCGTCTCGATCGACGGCAGCAACTATTGACTTCGAGTGGAATCTTTCTTTAGAAGTAAGTTGAGAGTTGTGGAGACTTTAGGGACGCCCTTTCATTCTTCTCTTCGATATGTTGAGGACGAAGAGGCTTCTTCTCTGCTCCCTTATTCTCGATCCGGGATCGGTACCATTAAACGCCATCCTATGATATTGAACGGGGATGGATGGTTAGTCTCTTTTCCCCTTTTTCAATCGCTTAGGAAATGTAATAAGAGGATTTATGACGTCACAGGGGAGCAACAATGAAAGCTGATCGCCCCATGTTGGCCTTCAGGTATCCTGGATTCACAGAGTCACATACTTCCTAGTTCACTTTCCAAGGACCTTTTCCAGAGAGAGTCGGTCTACTCTAACTCGAAAGGTACCTATAACCTCTCTGCTCTGAGTCTGACTACGTTCAGACTATCGAGATGTTGACAGGAATAAGATTACCGTCTTCCATTTCCGTCTGAAGAATGGGATAAGCTGGCAGTCACAACTATTAAAGAATACGCAAATATGTTGTTGACGGCCTTTGGTCTCAGAGATTTGCGTCTGTCAAACAACAAAGCCCTTCACGATCTTTGAGTTCTGTGGAATCTCGAAACTCGCTCATCTACTTTTTGTCTCACCTGTTTCTCGGAGTCAGACACTCGTGCGAGATCAGCGACAATATAGTAGCCCTGAGTTTCTTGTTGACGAAGTCGGTTGCGTTTATACACCCCCGATGATCGTGTAACATGAGACCAGGTTGGACTGTCAGGCATTCTTTCCTTCGGGACTGAATCGCCTTTTTGCTCCTCGCTCCTTTCTCCTGGCACCAGAAGCTCGAGTCAGGAGTTGATTCGCTGACGACGTTGGGTTGCGTTGATACACCCCCAAGGTTTGCTTAGATTGAATCGCCCCCCCAGGCAGTCCAGACACTCATCCTTCAGCGAAGAATAGTGCCTTATGGTCTTCAGGGGTACAGCCTTGCTGTCCTTGATTCGTCTGACTGGTCAACTGGTCGGTCACCTGACTTTAGTACAGACGGACTGACGTGCATGTCCAGATCGAAGCTTTCAATATGGAACTTAGACGTAGTCTGAAGTTCTTGATGTCAAAGCATTCGAAACCCTCTCCTACCTGTTAACTTCTTGGCATGTGATCAGGAAGGCCTTCTTCTAACCACCCTAGATACGACAAAGAGGGTTAGTGAGATTTTAAGCCATCGTCACAAGTTTTGGCTTTAGAGAACACAAGGCGGTGTGCTCTCTAAGCCTTCCGTTGTGGCTAAGAATGGAAACCCGTTTTGTCCTTGGGCCAGGAGCTTGGAAGCAAGGATGGCACAAGTTAGTGGGCAGGAGCCAGAGAGAGTTCCTGTGCCCTGTCGGGTCTCTCAAGTTTTATCTACATAAAACTCAAGAAAGTCGAAGTCATTCGGGCAATCTGCAGTGTTCCGAAAAAAGACCAGAGCTTGCCCATATCGAAGAACACCCTGGCTTTAGTGTTAAGGAGTTCTTTCAAAAAATGCTCCTTCATTGTGTTTGCACAAAGATTTGAAATCTTTTTATCTGAATGCTGACGAGGTGAGGGCGCGGCTCGGAAGCATTTCAACAGAGCATGGCACTCAGCAACATCCTGAGTACCATGTTTTAGCGAAGCAACTCTGTGTTCACTTCACACTCCCTGCGAGATGTGAAGATGGCATATGAGATCTGCTGCTCGCTAGGGCCATACGTGTCTGCAGACACAATCTTGGGGCAAGAAGTACCAACTCTTCCTATCCTGTAGAAAATGGTTAGGAAGAGCTCTTAATTTAGTTGTTGAGTCGCCGACAACGGGGACTTCTTAACTCTTAAGCCTTAGTTAAACACACCTTAACTTGGCTAGGTTGGTCAGGTGGTGATATATATATTTATATATATATTTATTTTACTTCTTAGCCCTCATGGTATGGTCAATATGGTCTAGTCACATTGTGGTCACGCCCCCGTTGACAGATCATCTGGAGTGCACCAGCTTTATAGGTCTCTACCTCGCTGGCAACTCTAGTAAAGCAGAAGCAGACTTGGGTGACAGTAATCACGAAGTCAGCTATGCTAACAGGTGGAACCAAGATGTAAATCATCTGCATGCATTTGTTTCCCAAAATCCTTCTATTCTGTCCCTTCCCACCTCCAAAGGTGGGATTCAGCTATATATATATGTGAGGTAAGTTTCATGAACAAAATGATATTGTTATGATACAATAAAGTTGTTCATACTTACCTGGCAGAATATATAATCAAGTACCCACCCACCTCCCCTCAGGGGACAGTGGAAATAAAAATTATGAATAGAAAATGGGAATGGTTCCTGATACCCGCCTCCCAGCGGCGGGAATGGGTACTATCCACCTGGCCGACCACTGCGTGTGTCGGAAGTTTTTAAAATTCTGTCGGACTTCAGAAAATACAGATATACGTATATATATCTGCCAGGTAAGTATGAACAAACTTTGTATCATAACAATATCATTTTCATTAAAATACAAGAGAGAGAGAGAGAGAGAGAGAGAGAGAGAGAGAGAGAGAGAGAGAGAGAGAAATAACTCCTTAGGTTTCAATAGATTGAAATTAACGTCTGTAGGCAACTTTTTCCCCTCCATCCCCATACATATATTTCTCCAGAGAAAGAGAGAAAGAGAGGACTGTGCAATTATGTTTGTCTGTCTATCAATTCTTTTGCTGAGAGCGAGAGAGATAAAAGGAAGAAATAGAAACACCAAATGTATGACAAGTATCTTGTGGAGAGAGAGAGAGAGAGAGAGAGAGAGAGAGAGAGAGAGAGAGAGAGAGAGAGAGAGAGAGGAGAGAGAGAGAGTTGTCCTTACAGTATTTAAAAGAGGAGAAATGGAATGATTATTGTATTTAAAAATACTCAGATATGAATTTTGTACTTCTTATAGTATTATTATTGGAAAATATTAATGATAAACTTATTACATACACGTCCATGAAAATGATTCATCTCGGTAAGACCTTACCTTACAGACCTTACATCTTGTTCGGGTTGCCCCAGGTCCCTCAGTGTGAGGCACCTCTAATGTCTACCAGAGAGTTGCTAGTACATCTTCCGGTATATTTTGCATCTTCCAATCTTGGATGGTCTGGGATGCAGTTTAGATATTTGTCGAGCTTATTCTTAAACACATCTACGCTCACTCCTGATATATTCCTCAGATGAGCTGGCAACGCATTGAATAGACGCTGCATTATCGATGCTGGTGCGTAGTGGATTAATGTCCTGTGTGCTTTCCTTATTTTTCCTGGTATAGTTTTGGGCACTATTAATCTACCTCTGCTTGCTCTTTCTGATATTTTTAGTTCCATGATATTTTCTGCTATTCCTTCTATCTGTTTCCATGCCTGAATTATCATGTAGCGTTCTCTTCTCCTTTCCAGACTATATAATTTAAGAATTGTAGTCTTTCCCAGTAGTCTAGGTCCTTAACTTCTTCTATTCTAGCTGTAAAGGACCTTTGTACACTCTCTATTGTGCAATATCCTTTTGATAGTGTGGGTACCATATCATATTGCAATATTCAAGTGGACTACGAACATATGTTTTATAAAGCATAATCATGTGTTCAGCTTTTCTTGTTTTGAAGTGCCGTAACAACATTCCCATTTTTGCTTTACATTTTGCCAACAGAGTTGCTATTTGATCATTGCATAACATGTTCCTATTCATCATCACACCAAGGTCTTTAACTGCTTCCTTATTTGTGATGGTCTCATTATTAGGTCCCTTATATGCATATAGCTTTCTTTCTCTGTCTCCATAATTTATTGATTCAAATTTATCAGAGTTAAATACCATCCTATTTACCTCTGCCCAATCATATACTTTGTTAAGGTCTCTTTGTAGAGCATTCCTATCTCATCACAAGTAATTTCTTACTTATTCTTGTGTCATCTGCGAAACTACTCACTACCGAATCCTTAACATTATTGTCTATGTCTTCAATCATAATAACAAAACAGTATTGCAGCTAACACCGTACCTTGCGGCACACCGGATATTACCTTGCTTCATCCGATTTCTCGTCGTTTGCAATAACTATCTGTTTTCTGTTGTGTAAAAATTCTTTTAACCATCTTCCTACTTTATCCACGATATTGTGTTTTCTAATTTTCTTCGCCAATATATTATGGTCTACTTTATCAAAAGCTTTTGTGCAAAGTCTAAATAAACCACATCTGTTTCATTTCCGCTTTTCATATTTTTGAATATGTTTTCACGGTGGACTAACAGTTGGGTTTGTGTACTTTTTCCGGGTACGAAACCATGTTGTCCTTTATTAAACAAATTATTTTTTATTAAATGTTTCATAATATTTTTCTTCATTACCCTTTCATACACTTCATAATATGTGATGTTAGACTCACAGGCCTATAATATTACTTGCTCTAGTCTTGATCCACTTTTGAAAGTAGGGGTAATAATATGCTAATTTGTGCTCATCATATATCTTGCCTGTATCTACACTTTGTCTTAATAATATTGCAAGTGGCTTTGCGATAGAATGAACTACTTTCTTTAACAAAATAGCAAGGAATTCCATCAGGCCCTGCAGCAACTCCATTTTTAATTTCATTAATAGCCTGCACAATATCAGCTTCATTTTAATATCTATGTCAGCTAAATATTCACTATTTTCATCCCTTACTTCTATATCATTATCTTCATTATCTATTCTAGGGGTGAATTCTCTCTTATATCGTTCTGCCAGTATGTTGCAAATTTCCTTTTTTTCATTCGTTAATCTCCCATTCAATTCTCAGAGGGCCTATTTCTATTCTTCTTTTATTCATCTTCTTCGCATATGAGTTATAATAGTTTGGGGTTTTGCTTGATATTTAATAGGGTTTTTTCTTCCAAGTCCCGTTTTTCATTTTCTTTTGATTGATAATCTTTTGTTCTGCATTTTCTATCTTACTTTTTAGTTCTATAACTTTCCATGCATTTTTTTGTTTTTTTCTTTTGCAAGACCTTTTTCCACTTTCTGATTTTCTGGAACAAGATCCTTCTGTCTCTTGGTATGCATGAATGATGTTTACTTTTCTTCTTCGGTATATATTTTTCCACTATTATCTCCAATATTTTATATAATATCTCCGTATTTACCCTTATGTCATCACTTACGAAAATGTTATCCCAATCTTTGTTTAATTCTTCTCATTAATTTCTGACCATTTTATATTTTTACTGTAGAAGTTGTATTTTCCATATCCTTCCCACTTTTTTCATTTCTTGCTTATCTCTATTTTCACTTGCTTTGGAATGAACTGTTAATTCTATGACATTATGGTCTGAAATACTGCATTATAAACTATTATTTTCTTAACATAATTCATCTCGTTCACAAATACTAGGTCTTAAAGTATTTCCTTTCTTGTTGGCAGGTGATTTATTTGTTGAATGTTGTATTCTAGTAGCATATCTAATAGCTTTTCAAATTGCCTCTTATCTTCTGCACTACTATTACTCTCTTTTTTATATGTATAAGTACAACCACAATCTCCTATTCGTTCTTTCCATTCTACGAAAGGAAAGTTGAAGTCACCAGATAGGAGAATAGTCCAGTCCTTGTGATTTCTACATATATC
>NC_061109.1:16951033-16956033 GCF_015104395.2 Macrobrachium nipponense | reverse complement strand
AATGGGACATTCACGAAGATGAGAACAACTCTGGTTAACTACAATCTCATCGGTAAAGTCATGAACTGCCATCTCTTTTATTCTTATTCCCTGAGAATAGCCAGTGAAGATAGCCAATGTCAGTTGAATCTCGATAACATAATGGGCCGCGTTCCTCACCTTCCTTTCACGAAATTACTCCACAGCATCAACATGTGCGTCGAGACTTGAGAAGCCGAGTCTGCTTTGAAGTCCTGTTTATAAACAAAATCCAACTTGCTGGACGGGAACAGAAAGAGCAGCTCGTCTAGAAAGCTAACGCCCCAGCCATGGGAATCCCGGCTGTTCTGGAACCTTGGGTTAGAGACAGCAGACCCTGTTTGTGCGTGGAAAATACGAACGATTAGTAATCCAGATCAAGTAAGGTAAATGAAAACGCCACCACCTACTGCACACTCATCATTTGTTTTTACAATTTGCCGCAATAAACAGCACTTCAGACGCAGGAATCCAGAACAAGTAAGGCAAATGAGAAAACACCACCACCAACTGCACACTCATAAATCGTTTCTACAATTTACTACAATAAACAGCACTTTAGACGCAAGAAACTTTTTCCACATTTGAAAAATTTCGGTGATTAGCTTCAAAGCTGAAGGAAACAATTTTCCTTTCAGCCGTTCTCTTACTCAAAGGACAATTTTCTGCGCGTTTATCATTCTCATCCTATATAAAAGAAAAAAATGCAGTAGTACCAGTAATTACTGTTAGGCCTATATGGGGAACATTCAATTTTGGTCATTGCAAACTTCCCTGAAACCTGGCTTCCATGAAAAAGCGAAACCAACAAAAATACTTTGAAAAGCATCAACCAGGGAATCTTATTAATCAGATGCTCGGAGGTTCTACTCTCTCACCTAACATGGAGGCGACTGTTTCGTGAGGATTCTCCTGATGCAACAGGTCCAAGAACGACTTTCGTCCGCTGTAGACGAGTTCGTACCGATAAGTCTGATAGCTCTTTAGATACCTGGCGTAATCTTTGGTAGCGTGATCCGTTGGGTACAAGAAGAAGCGATCCGTCATCATCTGTAGAATAATAATAATAATAATAATAATAATAATAATAATAATAATAATAATAATAATAATAATAATAATAATAATAATATCGTTAGGAAGAAGAATGATGTATAGTTGTATTTTCATATAGTGGTCAAAATCTGGCATTGTAGTACTACCTCCACAAACGATTTTGAAGATTCGTAACCGAATTTCTTTTTCCCCAAGTAATATTTTCGGATGGTCTTCGATACTTCTACGGGGTCCTTGCACGAAGTCTCGTCAAGGTCCAGCAAAATAGGGCCATATTTATCCCAGTGCGTATTAAGCTGCTCCGTGAGGACAGAGTCCTTCAAAATATCTGGGGAAAGAGGAGAATAAAGATAAGATGAATACGAGGCTAATTGGTTGTAGAAATTGAGTGTTTAAGTTTCCATAACATTTTCGCCAAGTTAGCAGAGGTGCTTTGTGAAGTCGCCATCAGGCACAGAAATCTTTCTTGTGACTCACTTCCCTTTCTGTAGAACTAAAATAGTCTTATAGTTTGTTACGAACTGAATCAAAGAAAGCTCCATCGATGCCTACAGTTAAAACTCATTTTGACTGTCACTATCGACAACTGACCCTGCACTCTGAAGGCGCCGTCATCCTTGTTAGTGCCAACAAGCCAAGGAACTTGGAGGAATTCTCGATGCTTGATGAGGTGGTGAGGTTCGTCTGGTATGACTGCATCCGGTCCCTGCCATTTGTCCACAACCGGTGCGAAAGGCAGAGGTTCATCGTCCCAAAGCTGACAAAGAAGCATCAATATGATAAGCAAGAAGAAGAGTTATGCTGGATGTATATACAAGGTAAGGTCTGATTTCATTTATGTCATTAATAATAAATAATTTATCCCGTGATACGACAGTGAAATTATTGAGAGAAGCTTATCAACAAAATTTTGTTTAGAGGGAAGTTCAACTGCGAATCACTACTAATTCCCTATCACATGGCCATATCCGGTTTTCTATTTCAAAACGATAGGGCTTCATCCTCTTCCCATGACCATGTCGCAAGTCCTTGATATTGGAAGTCGTCAAATATGTCTATTTTGTCAATTCATGCATCATCGTATTCATATGCAGGGCTTGCTTGCTTGCATCATGCTTGAGTAAAAGATCGTGTCGACTGCACCACAACCACGGTCTAGGTATAAACCTAGACCGTGGCCACATTTCTCTTACATTTCTCTCTCGCGTTTGTTATTCGTATAATCACACAAAAGGGGAACTCTTACAGCCACACGAAGGGTACTTACATAGAGAGATGGTATAGCTTCCACAATCTTGTCAGGGGAGGTCATTTTGAGACAGGACATCAACTCCTTCGATGTTGCCGTGGGACACCCAACTACTTTGCTCAGTTTTAAAGCTTGTACCTTAGCATCCTTGGAAATAGCGTGTGGGCTGTAAGCTGTACCACTGTGAGAAATAGCTTTGTGCAACAAGGCTAACAAAGCATAAAGAAAAAATGTTAATTGTAAAAAGGCTGGCGAAGCTCTATGAAACATATTTATATAGGTATTTGTACACCAGTACGGCCAAACAGTAGTACTACTTCTTCGTACTAAAGGAAGAGACAACATTAGGCTTTGCTCACCGTGATCATCGGGATGGTAGGCAGCCCCTCTCGTCTTCGGCGACAGCATCAGGAGGTTGGCGCTAATACCTCCGGCTCCGGATCCCATAACAGTTACGGAATCGTTCATGCAGCCAAAATAACGACCGTTTTCGTGTATCCATTCCAGTGCCATGATTTGGTCCATTAGACCATAGTTTCCAGGGGCCTCTGGATCTTCAGTTGACAGGAAACCTGGGTTTGATTTTGGGGATGCATTTCAAGGAAATTCGCGTAAAAATCAGTAAAAAAAAAAAAAATCATATTTCAATAGTCCGAAAAGATTCAGTTCAGTGTTGTGAGGAGGATTTACGTCTAGGTTTTGATTCGCTAGCAATAAGGAAATGTCTTTCATGATCGTACTTGAATAGTCAGTTGGCAGACTGTTAAATGAAAATGATTTTCCGACTGTGGAGTCACAAACATCGTTGCAGTGTTATTTTGAGGTCTTTGGCAACGATGGCTCGAAGTCGCTTGAACTGAGAATAAGACGGGGTTTCGAATCGAAACGCGACGAAAATTAAAATATGAATCTCCACATTATTTTTGCTTTTCTGCACATTCGGTTTTTGTCTATTGTCATGAGCATCGCAGTATTTTCTGAAGGTATATTTCCATGAAAGTTTTATGTCATCTTAATTCTCCAATTTAGGAGCAGGTACCTATACCTCAGATATTTAACAATTTGATTTTTATATTCAGGGTTAGATACAATTTGTTCGCCCTACAAGGCAACTCCACATTCACAAACTTTGAAAGAAGGTAGTAATGTGAAGCAACTATAGCGCAATAAAATGTATTATTTGGAAACGCTTCTATGCACCTGAACTTATAAATCTCAAGCGTTGAAGAAAAGCACAGTCTTATATCTAGAGGAAGACTATCAATAAATATCGGAAGACGACTTCTGATATAACCGCGAGAAAGCAGAATACCCAGAAGAAGAAGAAAAGATTCCCAGGGTTATTGTTGCTGAATATGGTTAACGGACAAGCATTAACATTTTGAAGTACTGTAAAGTAAAGTAAAACTAAATACGAGTAGAATTAATGTAAACAAGGGAATAAAGCTCTGCACCTCATGAGAATTGTGTAAGGTGCACGCGACTGTGTTCGTGGAGTGAGCGCTTAGGAACCAGGAACCAGGCGGCACGAAGATGCCGGCCAAACAGGAGATGGGTAATTAAACGATCAAGATGCCACCACACTTATATAACTACAGATAGCCAACCCATTCGGTCATTTCATGACTTGATAATGAGGACTGGTTGTCCTTGAAGCCTTGTATCTTTTAAATAAATAACTGATAGATATCCAGTTTGAATGAAGTTCTTTTAGTAATTGTAAGCCTACTATTGCACAGAACAACTGTGTATGTGTTAAGTTTATATATATATATAATATATATATATATATATATATATATATATATATATATATAAATAAAGTATCTGGCTCACGCTCCCTTTCCTCGTCTATGCTATTTTTCCCGGCCAATATTTATCTAGAGATTATATTTCTTTACATAATTAATTATTTGGCTATTGAGATTTTGGATTAGCAATGCTAACCAATACTATAGTAGATTCACATCAACCGTGCATTTGATGGCTAAGCCAGTCCCTTACGACGCTCCTGATTGACACTTGATAAGTCAATCACAGGGCTGGAAACTCTCAGTCTCTCTCAAGAATTCACATAGGCAGGGCGTATGTTCCACCTCTCCTGAGGAATATTTTTTTTCAAAAGTATTCCTCAGGAGAGGTGGAACATGTGAACTCTCGAGAGAGACTGAGTTTCCAGAAGGGATTGGCTTAGACATTAGACGTACGGTGGATGTGAATCTATTATAGTAAACAAAAACCATCTAAGAAGACCAAGAAATCATTGTTGTTCGTAATTTAAATGGCATATACATTAAATAACCGAATTATTCTATGTTTTATCAAACAATCGTTCAAATGGCAAAGGTGGAAGACAGTCTTACCAAAAGGTCCAAGTCTGTGGTTGACTGTGATGACGCAGACATCTGATTCCAGGAGGTAATCTGGCTGGAAGAGGCCGTCGCCGCCGCTGCCCGCCATCCAGGTTCCAGCGTGAAGAAAAGCGATTGTAGGCTGAGTGTTGTAGTAATCAGGAGGAGGCGGAATCTGAATGGATGGCAGAAACGAATATGAGAGTAGCTGGAAAGGCCACGAAAGTCCCTTGAGCAACCTGGTCCTTTGCTTGATCTCGTGCAAGTATGATTTTCACTCGAGGCCTAAACGTTTTTGACCACGCCCCCTCTAAGCGTTGGTCCTT
>NC_061109.1:16888533-16946033 GCF_015104395.2 Macrobrachium nipponense | reverse complement strand
CGTGTCATTTTGCAGCCTTGAAGATGCAATGGATTATTGCGAAACGCCGTCGGCCACAATAAATGTGGTTAATTGTTCGTGTGCCTTTCCATCATTCTGCCCTTGGTCTCTGCTTTCATCATCGTCGTGTGTATATATATATATATATATATATATATATATATATATATATATATATATATATATATATATATATATATATATATATTATATTGCTACTGTCAAAATGCATATATCCCCTCTTTGACTGTATAAAATACTGTGTATAAGATTTTGGCAACATTTTTCCAGATTCCTAGATAGCTTAGAGTTAGGATGTTTTAAATGTGTGTTCAGATTTCTGCATTACATAATGTAAAAGAATATATAACGTAGAATGTAGAAAGAGAGAGAATATCTTTGTCCGTTCAAAGCTAGAATTGTTTCAGTAACTTTTCATCTCC
Source organism: Macrobrachium nipponense (assembly GCF_015104395.2). Taxonomy (NCBI): domain Eukaryota; kingdom Metazoa; phylum Arthropoda; class Malacostraca; order Decapoda; family Palaemonidae; genus Macrobrachium; species Macrobrachium nipponense. Next base: position 16,945,590 of record NC_061109.1, on the reverse strand, counting down.
TCGAGATTAAGAGACCTCCAGTCTTCATTGTGTTTTGGGATTCTGTCATCACGTATGATAAGGGACTTCTGCTTCGATCGATCGAGTCGAGTACGTGTCTTTTTTTAACAGACTGGTCTCGTACGCGTGTCTTTACCGAGTGCCACAGGCACATTTCACATTTTGTATGTAAAGTTGCGTAAGATTTCGAAGCTTCTAGAAAGAATTATTGCCCAAAACGTTTTGTGTCGTCTCCACTGTCCAGCTTCCGAAAGGAAGAGAATTCATTACATCTTAGATACTCGAGGCATTCAGATCTCTCTCTCTCTCTCTCTCTCTCTCTCTCTCTCTCTCTCTCTCTCTCCATCGCATAGCACTTTTGATTTTAAAGCAACGTAACGATTTCGTACTTATTGTATGGTCACTCGTAACTTGTAAATTTTAGATTTGATATTTCTTAGAGTTCATTTAGTGTTATTTAATGTTTTTGCGGAATCTGAACAAACATTGTTGTGTAACGGTGCCTGGTTTTGTGAAAGTGTGAAACAAGCTGCAGCAAATAAAGAAAGAAATTGGTATACCAAATAGGTAAAGTGCGTTATATTTTTATTAGTTGCAACTAATAACTAATAGGAACAGTGGTTAGGTAATAACTAATAACTATTAGTTACTATGGTTTAGAGAACTGATAACTCGTAGTTACAATGGTTTGAGTGAAATTTACGTTTTTCTACATTGCAAATTTTTGTTTTGTGTTTAAGTGCATTTGTCCATTTTCTTATTGAGGTGATTTTTATGTTTTGTGCATTCATCTGTTTTCTTGTTGAAGTGTGTCTTTTTATTTTATAGTCTGTGTGATTAATACTTTTGCAATTTTGGTATTTTCCGATTTGACTGTATTTTCATTTGCATTCAGAATTTAATTAACTCAGTTATTTTCATTGCTTAATCATTGCACATTTAATTAAATTTAACACTTGTGAATTAATTTGCTTTTACTTAGAATTCTTTTCAAGTTTTATTATTGTTTAGCACTTGTGAATTAATATCAAATTTTCAATTATTGCCTAGCACTTTTGAATTTTGATTGAATTAATTTTCTTGAATTTTGTGATCAATTAATTTTGATTTAATTTTACTTAATTTGATTCAAGAATTAATTAAACTTTACTTAGTTTTCAAGTAACAGTAATTTTCCCTGATATTGTGAATTTCACTTATAAATTTTGAGTTTAATAATAAATTTTTGCATTTAAGATTTTTATAAGTGTTTTCATTTCTAACCAGTATATTTGCATATGATTATATTGATGTTAGGTAGAAATATAGAGTGGTAATTGATCTGTTTTCCTTCAATTAACTTGAAGTGACTTAGAACCAGGGAAGTACTTAGACTCCTGAAATCAGGGAAATACTTAGACTTTTAAAGTTGTTGATGAAGTGATGCCCTTTGATTAATTTAATTACTTACAAGATTACCTCACACCTGTTTTGATGAACTTAGTCTGTGGGAATCTGAACATAAAAATATACATTTTACAACATGATACACAGTTTCAGAGGGGAATTGATTTTATTACCAAAACCATAATTGCATCACAAAACTCAGAGTATAAGAATATATATATATATATATATATATATATATATATATATATTTATATAATATATAATATATATGTAATAAATACATTATTAAAACATATATTTTAAATATATGAAAATACTCCCATGACCCAAAGGGTCACTGGCGTGATAGGAGTGTGATATGTAGTTAAAACAGGACGTAAGCTAGACGATGCCGTGCTATGCTTGCAGTGGCCTGGTTTGCATTTGCCTGTGTAATCATTAGCATTATCTGGCAAAACAGGTCACAGCGCCTTCCTATGAGAAGCTGGTGACCTATCACCTGCAGAGGTAACACGTGACTTCCTAGTCACATGTTCGTCTGTCTGTATGTTATGTATGCTGAGATAGCTTTGCTCCGTTATCTTTGTGAAAGACAGTAACTTTAGATCTCTACTTCTCTTCATCAAGAGCAGTTCTCTGAAACTAACTCTTCCTCTACTCCAGAGATGTAGTTCTTAATAAATTGTTAAGTTTGTTAACTCAGAGTTTGAGTCATCGCCTCTACACTTAAGGAAGATACTAATGGGAGCTTAGAAATCTCTGCATCGATGTCACTCTGACAAAATGGGAAGTAGACACACCATACTTGCGTATGACAGTCGCAAGCTATAACATTCAACGGGTCACCTTCCTATACTTAGGCGAGACCCGTATATATATATGTGTATATATATATATATATAATAATATATATATATATATATATATATATATATATATATATTATATTACTTCTTTGTTCTGTAACTGCTTTTCAATCTTTTGTCAATTTTTGCTTATTTTTATAGTTCATTTATCTTTCATTTTAATGTATGTCCTTTTAATAATTTTAACTTCCTTAATTTTAATGTGTATATTTGTACACTGTAAGAATAAACTTTTTTTACTTTTGCATTTCTGAATAATATACTTAGTTTTGTTTTTACAATTTTACTAGGAAATTATCATTTTCGCCTGATTGATGTAATTAACTTGATAATTACGAAAAACGTTGCAATAAAGACAGCATGTACAATCTGTGTGTGTCCTCTTCCCTTCATTGATGGTTATTAATACGGATTGACTCCTGACTCCTGGCACTAAGCTATATATATATATATATATATATGTGTGTGTGTGTGTGTGTGTGTGTGTGTATATAAAGGCAGAATGAGTAGATACCTACGTTTCAATTGTTCCTCTCTCTTTGATACTACTTATGTGTCACTCCAAAGGACCTGCTTATCAGAAAATGACATTAAAAAGAGCAGGATTAGCTTTTTAGTCAAAATATTTTGTGAGGATATTTTCTAAAGATGTTAAGGAGAAATTAAAAGTTACAATGAGAAAGAAATAATTTACATTTAGGTATTCCCTTGAAGATGATAAACAATGATTTCCATATACCTTCCTGGAGGGAGAGAGGGAAATGCCGCCTAAGAGGCCGTCCTTTTGGCAGCTTTCCCAGGAGGGAGGTAGGGCTCCTGCCAGGTCAGATAGCAGCCCCAAAGGAGGGCGTCCCCTTTGAGGTAGGGAGCCAAAGCTTCTTAGGGAAATCATCCCTTGGGGAGGGTCTCAAGTCCTTCCCCAAAAATTAGACTTCCCAAGGGAGCCAGGCAGGAAAATGTACTTCTATGGTTATGCGAGGCACCCTTTAATGCGAGTTTCAAATTCCCAAAGCTGTGTTTTGGAAGTAGGCAGGGCTCCTAACAAGGTGGCGGAATGGTCCCATAGAAAAGCCGCACTACAGGGGTGGAGGCCAAGGCTTCATAGAAAAGGCTTCCCACCCAGAAATGCCTTCCAAGAGGGAGCTGAGGTACCCAAGCCTGGAGGAGCATGTCTGGAACTGCCTTCTTGAATGCGAGAAAGTGCTACCACCAGACCAAAAAGCCTCCCTGGAGGAAGGTCTCACAAGTCACATCAGAAAGGTGTGGACCTTAGAAAGGTCTCCAACTCCTCCTCCTAAGCCACTTACCTGGAAGTCGGCCTCACCATTGTGGTTGGGCCAGGGCTACCTAAAAAAGGTATCCATTGATAAGGGTTTCCAGCTCCTCCGTCAAGATGCCTTGCCAGATGGTGTCACAGGAGGGAGGCAGGGTTCCTGCCATGGTGAGCAGCGTTCCCACAGGGGTGGATCCCAAGGGAAGGCAGCCCAGGAGAAGGTCCTCCTGTCTTGATGGCGAGCATCTCTGGGCTCTTCATGGAAGGCTGCCATGGCAGAGAGGCTTCCAGTCAGGTCGGGTGTTCAGGCTCTCCCAAGAGTGTCGGAATATCCCACCAAAGTAGGAGAAACAGGTAAGGATTGAAGGGGAAAGCAACCCCAATAGAAGACCCTCAGGCTGGACAGAGTCGTCCTCAGGGGGTCGTCTTGGAAAGGAAGCCCAGGAGGCAGGTCTCACATGAAGATGGTTGTCCAAGAGTAGATCTTTTGCAGTGCTAGACTGAAGCATTTTCTAGGCGTTACGTGGTGTCATATCATTGCTAACCAATCTGGTTGTCAATAAGTATGCTGACTCTGTTCATCATTATCTTGTTATTATTATGCCTCGTTACTTTCAGGTTTGATTAATATACTGTATTGACAATTCACTGACTTTTCTTTGCTTTTGAGTGTCTTCCTAAAAACGGTCATATGACTGACAAAAAGCATAATATGCATTTAATACAACAAAGCCCTATTTAATATGGCATTCCTGCTTTTTATGAACTTATTTTCGCGTGTGACCATAATATGTCAGGCTGACAAGTTACATTACTTGGATTGCTTTTGATTGTGTACAGAAAACCATACAGACTACTAAGAGCTTGGTTAAGAATTCATTAATGAATATTTAGCGTGTGAAGAGTTAAACATACAAATAAATGAACAGTAAATATGTTGTGTAGCCTACAAGTTATTCTAACTTATTCATATACATGCGTGAAGGATGTGGTATTTCAAACACTATTATTAGTATTAATATCTAATTCAATTCATTATGATTTATAAATTCCAAGACTTATGGCTTCTTTGTGCTGTACATTTCCAAGGAGTGACACAGGTGGACATCCGAAGGAGTTAACTCGTTTCTAGGCTGTAAGGTTTCAGTGAACTTCCAAACTTCCCTGTTGAATCAGGTTTAGCTAACAGGTTAGCCATCCTCTCTCAAGTACGACCATAGCCATGCCCTTATGTCACTCGTCTCGCTCGCTCGCTCGCCATACGGCCATGGCAACATGTATTAAACTGGGTCAAAATTTGCGAATGAAATCACTTGTTTCCTGAAATCCTACGTATGAGTTGCTTTACGCCGATGACCTCGGAGTGGCATGATAGATTAGAAATACGGCGTCCTAGCTCTGATATCAAACTCTCATAAGATCACAAGGCCATCCTGCACCAAATTTGTAAGCATATCATGGTTTTCGTATCAAGCCATGTGATTTACAGACTAACTACGGCCATGCCTACTGATACGAAAAGCTGCTGAAGGAGTAAATGTGTCATATCGCATCTCTGGCTTGTTCTCCCTCGATCACCAAAGCTCATCCCAGCAGGATCAACGTCAAACTGGAAGATCCACGGACTAACTATGTCCTTGTAAGCTTCCAGTAACCATCCAAGCATTGCAGCCAAACCCAAGTTTAGATACCAAGTTCGGCACGCTGCCACATAGTGCTTTTTTTTACAGACGTGTACCCATGTGCTATACCTGCTTTGCCCGGGACGCGGTTGACCAAGTGAACGACGGATCGGGATCACCTGTAACATGGACCGTGACCTGTAACTACTCATATCGTACTAAGACGGGGTCAGGGCCCAGAATCCGCTAAAGTTCAATTCATGTCTAGAATCCCGTGCATAATTTACTTACAGGGTCACTTAATTTTAAGCAACATAGACTGAGGAAGAAAAATTCTGTGAAGTGACATTATTGTCGCCATTGGAACAAATTCCATCCTCTCAAGGTAAATAAAGGGTACACACTCATATACTGCATTATTTATAGTCATAAACTCTCAGAAGCTATGAGGACCCGATGTACCCCAGCCAGATGACAGCATTAATTTGTTTGTGAGAAATTTCATTAAAGGATTTGGTTGGCAATTTTTTTCGTTTCTCTCTGTGTGCGTTTGTTTTTCCGTTTACGAAGGGTCGAGTGTAATAACATGTGAAAATAAACACGAATGTGTATATTGCAAACGAGACAGATTAAGATAGAAAAAGACAATACATGCATAGCCTAATGCTAAATGATTGCTGCAATACAAATTTCCACGCAAACAGCTTATTTGTCGCCTGCTAATTTCAAACCATTACCAAAGCGCTGGAAATGAACTTCATTTGCGACAAGAGCAAGTTTTCTCACAGTCACAGATAATAAACTTGCCTTTAAGTATCGATTGTCATTCATATCCCTCGCGTTAAAAATGAACTCATTAATGATTGTTTTAATAAAACATTATAATAATTAATTATCGTTTTGTCGGAAAGCAAACATGAATTAGGACTTTTGTCTGAATTTTCATTTTTAGCAGCTCATTCATAAGGATTGGCATTATGGCCTTTCAATTCTTTTATAGCATTTAAACATTTCGTTGTTTTTTTTCAGCTTTTTTTGAAATTTATTTTAGCCCTTCACTACCCTCACATTCGCTAACATTTGGTTAATTTTAGAACATTCCCCAAATTCATCTTTGTTGTACTTACACCCAGTTATGTTCCATACTCTAGAATGGTTTTTATAGTCTCAAAAATCTCCCTTAGAACCACGCCCACATTTAGGAAAATTAAGAAAAAGATATATTATTCGAAGCTAACCGATCCCAACCACGCGTTGACTCATTACAGCATGTTGGATATGTTTCTCACAGATTTTCTTATAGGTAGCAAAGGAAATTTGTAGTAAATATTTAAAAGTCATGCAATAATTTAAAAAAATATTATTTATTTGTTTAAAATTACAAATAAATCGTATAATACCACGTTAATTATTATATACTTGAGCACAATAGAATATAGTATAAGAAATAGTTCCAAATCAACACGCGAAATGTCAAGAGAAGAAAGAAGACGGAAACATCAACAACAGAGAGGAGAAAGATGGCGTCAGGCCAAAGGGCCTTCGCCCAAAAGTTATCAAAGTAAGGCCTAAGTTTTATGTCAAAAGATGTTTTAAAAGATCTGTATTGTAATAAATCACTTTAGATTATCTATTTGTTCCACAGGAAGGTAGATTTTAAACAGGGAGTTGTATTTGGGCTATCAAATTGACGTCTTTGAGATGCTGTAATATTGCCTAGATCAGATAATGGTCGGGTGATGCGCCAGCTTTCTCTATGGTGCTCCTTTCGAAATATACTAACTAGGAAGGATATCTTAACCTAATTTAATAGACTATGTATAGGCTGTTAGGGATAACGTATGTTAGCATATCATTTATATATACTTGGGTATGGTTAATCTAGGTTATCGAAGCTACCACGCAAGTCTGAAGTGGATAAAGTAGGCTATGCTATACACAGCCTTTTTGCTAGTAGGTAGGCTAGGCTAGTTCAAAATGGGGTATTTCTACAGAAGCAGTCCGCATGGCTGCAAGGAATGTAACCGCGGATAAGAAATCCACTAGGGATTGGGCCGTCCAATGTATTTTGCCGTGTTTAGTACTGGACCCTGGTGGTTAATTACAGTCGTCCAAATAAATATTACTTAAAATTCTTGTTCAGTAAGTAAAACTGCATAGAACAACCGCAGCTGCCATAGTCTAGGCCGCTGCGGATAAATAGGTAGTACCCTAGATCTACCCAAAATGGGGTTAAACTTAAGATAACTACCGCACCCCTTGGGTAAGTGCAAAATTGGTGACATAATTTGTACTAGGGTGAAACACCACAGTGGATCCATCATCATTGCGTAGCTCAGCCTTATTCACTCGATATTTAATTGGTGAAACAAGAATACAGTTACATCTTTAAGCATACCATTCAAAAGATTGAAGTTTCGTCAACATAATGTGATATATGAAAGCGCCATACCAACTAGCTAAAATAAGCATGAGAGCTCTTTGTAAAACATGTTTTCAAGGCAGTTTTAAAATCCAATATGGCGGCAACCGTGTGAGGTGTCGTTCGTAACCACAGCCAAGCCACCATCTTTCCCAGCCTTCCCAGCACTCATTTGAACAATGTTAGCGTATATATGTAACGTTTATTGATCTTACTCAAGATTGCATTTGTAATCAGCACAATAAAACAACATTTTGTTGCCTATATTAGTGAAAGTATGACACTTCTTATTCCCGGGGTCATGGTTTAAACTGAAATTAATTTTTACCTTGTAATCGGTGGTTTTATCCTCACTGCCATCACAACTGGAACTCCACAGTGCTTATTTGATTGTAATTATACACATTTTGGTCTTAATTCACTCCAAATTGCCCTTGAACTACATTGTGGTTCCTGGTTCCTAAGCACTCAATCCACAAACACAGTTACGGGCAGCACACGAGTATACAGTTTATGAGGTGCAAAGTTTTATTCCCTTAATTGTTTACTTTACTCATTATTTAATTTACCTTTACTTTTTTACTTCAAAATATTTATTTAATTCATGTCTATTATCCTGTTTTTGCAACAAAATTAACCCAGAAAAATTACAGATATTTCTAAAGTAGATACGAGCAGATGGCAAAATGACTCGTCGTTTCCAATCTGGTGGAGCTTCACACATACGCCAATGCATTTACAAACTGTTTCCATGAATTCTAGTTGTCTAGTAATGCAATAATGATAAAATTGCTCTAATATGTATATATACTACAAATAGATATGCTAATTTCACTTATTTCCCTGGTTTTGTGTAAGTCTTATACCCAGTTTGGAGGGTAAACACATACCAATTGGCAACACTGATAAACAATAGAAGAGCGCAAAGAATGCTGTAGGTACTGTCCACAGCAAAACTGTTGATATTTGAGTCAGGAATCTAGTTACTTTTTCAACAACGAATATTTTCAAATTAATAATCATGAATATGTAAAAAATTTATGCAATTCATGACCTTATACTGCCGTTTAACTATTTAGTCTTTAAATAATTATCTAGTGCACGCTTCTTCTTCTTCTACCAAAAAATCGTAGTTTCCTTGGATAAGTCGTGGTTGGTGTTATTGTTTACAATTTTTGTGAAGAAAGTGCCCCAGCGTCTATGGGTACAAGTGGTGTGTGGATTTAGCACATGGAATGGGAAGTTTATTGACACACGTCGCTCCGCAAACATCGAGATGGCATCAATCTTCGATATTACTGGTGTTATAAGTAAAAATTTCGAAAGCGTCATGGAGGTATGTGTGCACTGCGTATGGCTAGACTTTCATTAATCCCTGTTTAATCTTAAAAATGACCTTAATTTCTAACTTTGGAGAAAATACATACTTTGAAAGGATAGTAGAGGTCTCGAGCTGTTGCTCTCACCACCGATGACTCGTGACTGGTGCCCATCTCCGGTGTCAGGATGTGTTAAAGTACTTTCTCGGAGGGTGGCTTCACATGCGGTGGAAACTGGATCCGTTAGTAGAGTCGGTTATTCCCCCTAGTCCCTTAGGGATTTGCCCCCTCCTCCAGATCAGGGCATTTGGCCCTCCTTAGGTTAGGTAGGGGTTAGTTTGCATATCTGCAGTATGCAGTTACAGCTCCTATCTAAGTACAAGTTGATCTTAACCCTGAGGCTAGCGTGCATAGCGAAACAATACCTCTTGCTAGAACAAACGAGCTTGCCAAGAGTATTTAAATATGTGGATAAGGCGTGAAGCGCTGTTCCGCCACGTTCTTACTGAGAGCACACATTAACACGAAAATCGGTGGTCCGTGGATATGCACTCGCTCCTAGGTAGGTAAGATCTGATTAGGTCAGGACTAGGTATTATGGGAAAGTTATGCCTATTTATGTATGAGGAACCCTGCCCCAGTCAACAACTGGTGGGAGTTAGACCACTCAACTAAAAGTTATACCAATTGTAAAAACTTAAATAAATCATGGTGGTAAATATCATGAGCATAAGCAAGCACATAAACAAAAGGCATCAAACATTCCTTCCTCTCCTTACTTCCTTTTGGCCAATGCTTCTAGCCTTTGGGCATAGGGTAAATGATCAAGCGACAACATATAGGCCACCGATTCCGGAATGCGGCCACCTTCCTGAAAAAGTACTTGAATTTGCCCATCCAGGCAGCACAACATGACCTCTTTACTCCTCCCAAAGTAAGTGTTTTCTCCTCAATTATGAAATAATGGCATAATTCAAGTACTTTTTTGGGAATTGGCCGTGTTCTGGGATCAGTGGCGGCTATGTCGCTGCTCGGTCATTTACCCTACCAGCCCATTTCTTCCCCAGCCTTCAAACCTATCATCCATTTTGTAGACCACACTTCCTGTGATGCTTCTTACCTGAATCAATCTCGTTTTGACTGACTCATACCCTGGCTCACCCTCACTCATTCTGTATAACACGATCTTCAGTGGCCCATCCAGGAACTCTCCCAGCTGCTTCATCCTCACACTTTCATTCTCCCTATATTTTTCTCTGCAACACTTCTCATACTCATAAAAAAACTCACGTATGTCTCTTTCCTTCCCAATGCAAAATTTCTCAATACGGGGAACCTTCCTCAGTTATACAGTTTTGGCCACTTTCTCCTCTGCCTCACTCAACCCTTTGCTACTACAATTTTTACTTCCAATCTTCCTGTCATCCTCAATTTCTGAGTCTGAACTGTCCCTCAGAATCCAGGAATTAAGACTCCTTTTTCCTCACACTTTTCCCCTTGTTCTCTTCTTTCCCTTTTCTTACTTTTCTCTTCCTCATTGCTTTCACTCTACTCACTCATCTGTTCTCATCCATGGCAGGTACTTCCTTTCCTTTCTCAGGGATGTTTTTCCTTGCACCTTTTACCTCATCGTTCTCACTTCCCCTCCCAACACCGAGGTTACTCTTAGCCATTTCTGCCAATTTCTTTGCCATCTCACACACTTTCTGATCCATGACCTCTATCCTTGTAACCAATCTATTTTCCCATGCTTGGGCTTCCTCTAACTCATCCTGAATGCTGATCATCATGGACGTCAACCTATCCAACCTCTCATTCCAATCTTGCTCCCCTTCATTTGACCCAACACCATCCAAACCTGCCTCCTCTGCCATCTGCAATTATGTACCCCACGTTGGGTGTCAATTTTATGCTTGTAACTTACTAAGTAGTTACATAGCTATAGTTTCTACACCATTGACAGCTAGGATCTTGAAATTCATGGCAGCACTGCGTGTATTGGCTAGGCAATACCCCCTCCCTCTACTGGGGGAGATAGGAACCAACTCAGCACGGAAAACTCAGTTGTTTTATTGTAGTGTCTTACCGAACAATTATAGAGCCGTGATTTCCACGAGCGGCAGGATACTAAATTCAAATTTAGCGCGTCGGCGTCGCCAACACTGGTGGTGATGACGTCATCTCCCTCCACTCGCAGGAGAACCAGGTACAACTGCCAGGTGAATCAATTCTTTTCCTGCCGGCGTCCGGGATGAACATCGGTGGTCGGCGGTTGGATGACTTTGCTTCGCTTTTTTTCTTGTGGAATTGATCTTCGGAATTGGTGAAGTACTCTTTTTTGGCGTTGTTGTTATTTTGCTTTTTATTTAGGCGTTGCCATGTCGGATTCTAGTCCGTCGGGAGTTAGGTTTTGCATCTCAGGATGTAAAACTAGATTATCCAAGTTAGAATATGATTCTCACACTAAATGTGTTAAGTGTAGGGGACAGGTTTGTTCAGCAGATCGAACATGTAACGAGTGTAGTGATTGGACTGATTCTCAATGGAAGTTTTTTAGTTCATACTCGGAGAAATTAGCTAAAGACAGAATTAGAAAAGCAGCGCTTAGGGAAAGTAGACTTAGCTCCGCTTCGTCTTGCTATGCTTCTGTTCCTTCTGTTTCTCCTCAAATTGTATGTCTCTTTAACTACACCTCCTATTCCTCCTACTAATCCCGCTCTCCGGCTTCCCGTGTAGTTTCTTCCGACACCATTGCCAGTCTGGAATCGAGGTAGATCAGAAATTTTCGGTACTAGCGAATACGGTTTTGCAACTTGGTAATTCAGTTAAGACGTTTTTGGAGAAAGCGGCTTCAGGTAAGAGTGTAGTTGAGGGTGCGTCTGTCTGTCCTGACACGTCCTCCTAGACAAAGGTCACTGTCCAGCTCCCCCGCACCGGGGGAGAAGACTACCGGAAGTCCAAGGGAGTCGATCGGGATTTGCCCACAGACAGGCGCCTCTCTTGTTGAGCCTGTTGCGCCCCAACAGGGCTCGGTTAAGCGTTGGAAAGGTGTTGCGGTCAGACGCCTTCGAATGATTCAAGCGATTCGTCTCCGGTCGCGCGGCTCTTGGCGAGATTCGCCCAAGTTTCGCGTCCTTAAAGAGGCGTTCAGGCGCGATTCTTCGCCTCCTCCAGTCAAGCGGTATAAGGAGCCTGAGAGTAGGGTTGCGCCTCCGGCGTTAGCGGCTTGTTCGTCGCCTCAATCTGTGCCTTTTTTCGGCTCCATCTACTAGTAGAGATTGTGGTTTTAGCGCTGTCTAGCAGTAGCGGTGTTCTAGGGCTTTTTTCGTTTTCTTTAGGCGCTTTTTCGCGTTACGCCTGATGCGCCTGTTTCGCCTCGAATTTCGGCGGCTCCGAGCGAGGCGCAAGTAGTTTTTCCGCCTCCTGCTGAACATTTAGGCTCTTCCAAGCCTACGTTAACTGTTTTTGATTCGTCTCTGGCGCCTTTGCGCAAGCAGTTAGAGATGTTAACCAACTGGATGAATGAGTCCAAGGGTGGTTCGAAAACCTTCAGATCCGGTTGTAGTTCCGTCTACTTCTTCGGCGGTATCGGAGAATGAAGAAGAAGTAGAGGAGGAGGATTCACATCACCTATCGTGTTATTCACGTCTCCTTATTTCTTCTGGTATCTTATCCAGATTATTTTGAGAAAGCGGCTCCGCGCTCCCCAACTTCGACTTTTTTGATGAGGAGGAAAACTTCAGACTCTCTCCTCCCAAAACTTGTTCTATCTAAAGCGGTTAGACATTCGTTGAAAGAGACGGAGAAATGGATGTCTATGAAAAGAGACTTAGGGAAGGCTCTTTTTGCTTACCCTCCCTCTAAGTTGCTTCGTAAGAGGTATAGGTTTTATGTAACTGGGGAAGCTCCTTCTCTGGGAGTTTCTGCCTCCTCCCAGGGAGACTTCTCCAGTTTAATCGACTCCTCTAGAAGATCTGCTTTCGCCGCAGCGAAAGTTTTCTTTACAGCGCCTGAGTTGGACCACGTTGTAAAGAATCAATTTAAACTTTTGGAAGTCTTTAGCTTCCTTGATTGGACTATTGGCGCTTTAGCGGCCAAGATCGAAGACTGTCCTTCTCTTTCTCAGGAGTTAGCGGAGGATTGGATTGGTGTTCGTCCTGTGCGGACAAATCCATTAGGGATGGATGTGATGAGTTAGCTTCGCTCACGCCTTTGGTACCCTTAAGAAAAGGCAACTTTGGTGCTCCTTTGCTTCTAAAAGGGTTACGTCCAACAGAAGTTCTGCTCTCTTGTTTGCTCCTTTTGTGAAAGATAACCTCTTTCCAGACGATGTAGTGTTGTCAATTTCGTCTGCGCTAGATAAGAAATCTACTTCGGATTTACTGGCACAGTCTACTAAGAGACCTAAAGCTCCTGTGGAGACTGTTTTCCTTCGGTTTCTCCTCTGGCCCAAGCGCCTTTTCGAGGGAGAAAACCCAAGCGCTTCTTTCGGCGCCAAATCGAATTTGCGACCTCAGTCTAAGGCCTCGGCCAAGGTTAACAAACCTTCCAAATGAAAGCTCGGTTCTTCATGCACCAGTGGGAGCCAGGCTGGCTCTTTTTTGGGAGGAATGGGAAAACAGAGGAGCAGAAGCCTGGGTAGTGCAAGTACTCAAGTTCGGCTATCGTATTCCTCTCGTTTCACCTCCTCGCTCTCACTGTGCCAATTCCATTCCAGGCATACTCTCCGGGCTCAGACAAATTTCTGGCGCTAGCCGCAGAAGTGGAAGCGCTTCTCAAAGAAGCGATAGAACAGATAGAAGGATTTTCCTCCAGGCTTTTACAATCGCCTTTTTGTAGTTCCAAGTCATCAGGGGGCTGGAGGCCAGTTTTGGATGTGAGCGCCTGAACTTGCATGTCCAGAAAACAAAATTTCATATGAGACCACATCGGTCGGTCTGGAGTCCATCAGACAGGGGGATTGGATGGTCTCATCTGGACATGCAAGACGCTTATTTTCACATTCCGATACATCGCGAATCTCGGAAGTACCTGAGGTTCATGTTCGAAGGCAAGGTGTTTCAGTTTCGGGCGCTTTGCTTCGGACTAGCGGACCGCCTCTCCTCAAGTTTTCACCAGGGTCTATCCCCGATAGGAAGCTGGCTACACATATTAGGAGTAAGAATCTCCCTCTATCTGGACGATTGGCTTCTCCGGTCGGAATCAGAGAGTCGGTGCATGAAGGACCTTGGAACAACTCTGGATCTTGCCAGAAAGTTAGGAATTCTGGTCAACAAACAGAAGTCCCAGTTGGTTCCATCTCAGAGCATCCTTATTTGGGGATGATTCTGAATGCTCAAGTTTTTCGGGCTTTTCTGTCCCCGAAGAGGGTTCAAGGCTGTCTGGAGACAGTTTCAGGAGTTCTTGGACAAAAAGGTAAGTTCTGCCAATCAGTGGATGAGGCTCCTGGGCAAATTGACGTCAGTGGAGAAATTTGTGACGTTGGGAAGACTGCACATGAGACCTCTGCAGTTTTTCCTGAGAGCCTCTTGGTGCAGGAAGACACAACCAGACTCGATTACCTTTCCTGTCACAGATCAAATAAAAGAGGACCTAAGGTGGTGGCTCTCTCGAGCAAGGTTGGAAAGAAGGTTAGATTTACGACCCATCCTCCCGAACCTACAGTTCTTCCCAGCCGACGCATCGGACACAGGGTTGGGGAGCCCTACTGGGAAAATCAACGGGGACATTCAGGAGCTTGGTCGGAGAAGGAGAAGAAAGTTCCACATAAATGTAAAGGAACTGTTAGCAAATTTTCTTGGGGCTCAGACAGTTTCGGAGCTTAGTAGAAGGTCGAGTAGTGGCAGTGCATTCCGACAACTCCACGGCTCTCTCGTACGTCGGGAAACAGGGGGGGGGGGACTCAGTCTTTCTCTCTGTACGACAGTAGCCAAGGATCTCCTCCTGTGGTCAAACGAAGCGAAGGTTCAGCTAGTCCCGAGATTTGTTCCGGGAAAGATGAACGTCCTGGCGGACGAGTTAAGTCGTCAACAGCAAGTGTTACCTCTGGAGTGGACTTTGGACAACAAGATTTGTCAGAAACTTTGGCGCCTTTGGGGCACGACCGTCAATAGACCTGTTCGCGACATCAAGGAACAAACCGTCTTCCTCTCTTTTTGTTCTCCAGTCCCAGATCCTCTAGCTTGGTCGGTGGACGCAATGCTGTTGGATTGGTCGGGGTCTGGAAGCTTATGCATTCCCTCCGTTTCGCGGTCTAATAAGAGAGGTGCTGAACAAGTTCATGTCGCACAGCAATGTAACGCTAACGTTAATCGCTCCCTTTTGGCCCAGGAAGGAGTGGTTCCCGGACCTTCTCCAGTTGTTAGTAGACTTCCCCAGACTTCTTCCTCCAGAGAAGTGGCTTCTCAAACAACCTCACTTCAAGAGGTTCCACCAAAACTTGTCCGCTCTAGCTCTGACAGGGTTCAGACTGTCCGGAATCTTGTCAGAGCGAAAGGATTTTCAAGAAGAGCTGCAGAAGCTATCGCTCGTTGTAGGAGAGAGTCTTCTAACAAACTCTATCAAGGGAAGTGGAGAATCTCAGAGAGTGGTGTAGAAGTGCTAAAGTCTCTACTTCTGCGACCTCTTTAACAGAAATAGCAGATTTTCTGCTATTTCTTAGGAACTCTAAGAAACTGGCTCCTTCGACGATCAGAGGATATAGAGCCATGCTCTCTTCGGTTTTTCGACATCGAGGTTTGGATATTTCCTCAATTCAGATCTGTCGGACCTCATTAGGTCTTTCGAAAAACCACTAAGCTCCCGCAAGATACAGTGGCTTGGAACTTAGATGTGGTGCTTAAGTTCCTCATGGGGCCACCGTTTGAGCCTTTGAAGTCGGTCTTCACTCAGGAAACTTGACTAAGAAGGCACTCTTTTCTTATTGCACTAGCTTCTGCTAAGCGTGCAGCGAATTGCACGCTATAGACAAAAGAGTCGGTTTCTCTCAAGGCAATGCTGTATTTTCGGTATCTTTGACCTTTCTAGCCAAAAATGAGAATCCTTCTAATTCCTTGGCCGAGGAGTTTTGTGGTAAGCGAACTTATCTGATTTGGTTGGACATGAGGAGGAAGAAAGGCTCTTATGTCCAGTCAGGGCTATTAAGCAGTATCTGTTTGCCACTAAGGGTATTAGAGGGACAATCTTCCTAAGCTCTGGACCTCGGTTCAAAATCCTCTCGTCCTCTTTCTAAGAATGCTATATCGTTCTTTATTAGAGAGCTTATCAGGGAAGCTCACTCGCAGTCCGAGAACGACAATCTTTCCTTTCTGAGAGTTAAAGCTCACGAGGTTAGAGCAGTGGCAACTTCTTTAGCATTCAGAAAGAATTTATCTTTAGCTTCGATTCTTCAGAGCACGTTCTGGAGATCGAATTCGGTTTTGCGAGTCATTATCTCAAAGAGATAGAAAACGGTTTTCGAGAATTGTAAAACGTTAGGTCCGGTGGCGGTTTCTGGCATGGTGTTGGGAGAAACGGCACAGGGGTCGTCACCTCTATGCTAACTTTTCACCTGAATAGGTTGTCGAGTTCAAGGGAAGCTGGGGGTACTGAGTACCTGGGATACTCACCAGTCTGTTAGGTCAGATTTACAATGGTTGGGTATATATGTTTTTGAATCTTGGTGTTGGTGACAAATGTTTGTATGATTGAATTTCTGGTCTTAGCCCAGGGCAAGGGCAATCTTTGTTGTTACTATCCTCCGTCAGTCAGCCTTGACTCGCTTGAACTACGGAAGGATTCCACTCCTGTAGAGGCTAACTTTGGTCAAATTCCAATTCCTCTACAATAGTAAGAAGAGCACCGACCAGAGACAGTAACAGTCTGCTGTAGCTCTCTTACAAGGTAAGGTACAACAGACACCTTGAGTGTTTACTGGTATTGCAATAAATGTAACCATTTAAAAATACTAGTGGTCCACTGAATCCCACCTTCCCATAAATGTGTAATCAGCTCTATAATTGTTCGGTAAGACACTACAATAAAAATGAATTTTCCTTATTAAAATGAAGTTTTTATTGTATACTTACCGAACAATTATGATTATACCCACCCTCCTCCCCTTAGGTGGACGGACGGGCAGAAAGAATTGGATTCACCTGGGCAGTTGTACCTGGTTCTCCCGCGAGTGGAGGGAGATGACGTCATCACCACCAGTGTTGGCGACGCCGACGCGCTAAATTTGAATTTAGTATCCTGCCGCTCGTGGAAATCACGGCTCTATAATTGTTCGGTAAGTATACAATAAAACTTCATTTTAATAATGAAAATTTCATTTTCTGCCGGCTGGTGCTGTGAACAATTAGTTCAGTAGTTCAGTAAAAGCAGGAATTTTGGAATGACTTACTTCTTAATGAATATGTGTGGATGTTTTGGTGAAGTAATCTGTTGAATTTGGTAGTCTTTTTGGCAAAAATATTTAGCTATTGTTAGGAGTTCTGTGAAATAGTTACAATTTTGTTTGTTCATATACGAAACAAACCTTCGGTCTTAACATTAGGATTTACTAGTGCCAAGCTGGAAACCGGTAGAATTAAAATTAAACTTGTGCGATCCAGGGACTATTGGCATCTATACCAGGTCACGGGGCATGTATTACCCAGAATGCCCTCAGCATCGTGTGACCCACCAGTTATCTTTCTACTGCCTTTAAGATAGGACATGTTTACTGTCTATCTGTTTAAAGCCGGTTTTAGTTTGCCCATTTTTATCCATTTCACTTTCATTTTTCTTATTAATTCTCTTTCACTGGAAGATGTGGCAGGAACTGGGAGCAGAGCAGTGGGTGGTGGATGTTCTCAGGGTCGGGTATTTGATTCCATTCGAAGTATCCCCACCCCTGACAGAACAGCCATTACCTCACCTCGCTTATGCTCAAGAACCCCAGAAGGCTTTTATTCTGCAAGAGGAAGTGAAGAAGATGATGGAAAAAGGGGCTGTGGAAAAAGCATCCATTCCGTCAAAGGGATTTTACAGCAGGATTTTCCATGTACCCAAAGCCAACGGAGACTGGAGGACAGTAATAGACCTGTCAACATTGAATGTGTTTATAAGAAAAACCAGATTCAAGATGGAAACTCCAAAGATGGTTCTACAAGCAGTCATGATCAAGGACTTTATGCTGACAATCAACTTGAAGGACGCATACTTTCAGATCCCAGTCCATCAGTCTTCCAGGAAATTTCTCCGCTTCAGTCTTGCACAGAAAGTTTTTGAGTTCAAAGTTCTGTGCTTCGGATTGACAACGTCTCCTCAAGTTTTTACAAGTGTTCACTCTCGTGTCGACATGGGCGCATGCTCAGGGGATCAGGCTAATTAGATATCTAGATGGTTGGCTGGTGATAGCAAAGTCCAGAGAGAAATTACTCCGGAACAGGGCGACCCTTCTACAGTTTTGTTACAGCTTAGGTATTGTGATAACTCAGGAGAAGTCGCAGTTAGGTCCAAGTCAACAGCTGGTGCATCTGGGAGTGGTTATAAACACAATAAAAGCCAAAGTATTCCTGACAGACCAGAGAGTAGAGAAATGTAAACAAGTGGTGAATGCCTTTCTGGAAAAACAAACACAGCTAGCAAAACATGGCAGGTAGTACTGGGAGTTTTAACTTCCTTGGAGAAGCTAGTACCACAAGGGAGGCTACACCTTCGATCTCTACAATGGAAGATGAAGGAGTTCTGGTCACCAATAGTAGATCACCCGTACGAGCAGATTCCCTTGTCGGCAGAAGTGAGGAAAGACTTGCTGTGGCGGGTGAAGGACAACAATCTGACAGTGGGTGTTCCCCTTCAGCAACCCTCCCCGGATCTCTTGCTTTTCTCAGATGCGTCACTAGAAGGTTGGGGAGCCCATATGGAGGAGCTGATGGTTTCAGCAGAATGGAGTGGCGAGGACAGAAAACTCCATATAAACGTGCTGGAGTTAAAAGCAGCGTTTCTAGCACTACAGGAGTTCGGGGAGAGGGTGCGGTGACAATCAGTGGTATTAATGTCAGACAACACCACAGTAGTAGCTTACATAAACAAACAAGGAGGTCTAGTGTCTCGACAGTTACATGTGATGACAGTTCAACTTCATCAGTGGGCTGTAGAGAACGTAGTAGACATCAGGGCCAGATATATTCCTGGAAAAGGAAACATAGTGGCCGACAAGTTGAGCCGCAGGGATCAGATCCTGGGAATGGAGTGGTCCTTGCACCAACAAGTAGTGGACAAGATGCTCATGTTGTGAGAAAGGCCGATCATAGACCTATTCGCAACCAGGTACAACAAAAAGTTGGGAGTGTATTGTTCGGTAGTCCCAGACGTAGAGGCAGTAGCGGAAGATGCGCTACAACACCCATGGGACAATCTGGACATCTACGCATTTCCTCCATTTTGTCTAATCCGTCAGGTTCTGAACAGGGTAATGCAGTCTCAGAACCTCAGAATGACTGGTAGCTCCGTTATGGCCAAAGGCAGAATGGTTTCCGGACCTCTTGGAACTCCTAATAGACGTGCCGAGAGAGTTACCCCCATGGAACAACCTACTATGTCAGCCGCACGTGGAGAGGTACCACCAGTCGGTGAAGTCCCTATTGCTTCATGGGTGGAGACTCGAGTATCTCCTGCGAGTGAGAGGGTTTTCGCAAAAAGCAGCAGCGCAGATGGCAGGAAATATCAGAAAGTATACTTTTCAGTAGCAACACACCCCTCTCGGTAATAGGGAAGGGAGGGGTGATGGTAGATCCGGTTACAAGGGACAAGAGTGGTTTATGAGAATGGAGGGTCCTCTATTTTCCCATAGTTATAAACCATGGCATGATACCAGCACCCAGTGAGGGAAACCAATAGGTTCTCTTATATCTTTGGTTCAAGGGTTTATAGTCCATTCTCGTGGAATATACTCCTAATATTCGGAAATGGATATAGGTGGCAAACTCACAGACAGTTAGAGACTTACCTCCCTCCAATAATTAAGTCTATCCTAATGTTAAGACCGAAGGTTTGTTTCGTATATGAACAAATGACAAATTTGTAACTAATTTGTATTTTGTTCATGAAACTTACCTGTCAGATATATATATAGCTGTATTTTCTGAAATCCGACAGAATTTTAAAAACTTCCGACACACGCAGTGGTCAGCCAGGTGGTTAGTACCCATTCCCGCCGCTGGGAGGCGGGTATCAGGAACCATTCCCATTTTCTATTCATAATTTTTCTGTCGCCGGTGCTGAGAACACCTGTTTTCAGTACCTCCGTCTTAGGATTTTGGAAACTTCATTGCCGTTAAGTATCCTAATTGTCTTTTGATTTATTTACTTGGATTTGTGGCTAGGCATACGCTATCTTAAATTGATTTGAATTTGATTCATTTTTGCATAAGATAATTGAATCTAGTTAGGCTAGTTTCAGACGGGGTTGTCTGCAAAGATAGGGTGTGGCTACCGAAAGCTTCGGTAGATCCGCACTTGGTATGTACGAGGGGTATGGGTCTTGCTTCTTTGTTGAGATTTGTCATGTAAGGAGTGTGAGACTTTGTCTATTCCGTAAGGAAGACGTATGATTCGTATGTACGCAATTAATCAGTAGACATGTCTAATTCCGTAAGGAAGACGTATGATTCGTATGTACGCAATTAATCAGTAACAAAAGTCAGGGTAGTGAACCTGCTAACCTTCCTGTAGACTTTATTTTGCCTAACCCTGTAGTATGGTCTACGGGCTATGAATATGTCTACGAGAGGTTCTCGCTCTCCTTCATTGCTGTGAAGAGTGCTACTTCTGTAATTGTTACTCCTAACCCTGTAGTGTTGCCTTCGGGCCCTAAAACAGTGTCTGTAGAGGAATTGCCCTTTCTCTGATACTCTTTCGATTCGTAACTTAGAATCAAAAGTGCTTGCTTTAGAGAGCAAAAGTGAAGTGCAGAAGTGCAGTGATACCCCTTGTGTAGTGGAGGGTGCGTCAGATCGGCCTCGTTTCGCCACTAGGCCGGGACCTCTGCTTGACTCCCAGGACCCGGGGAGGGAGCATGTCGAAAGCCTAAGGAGGGTTACAAGGAACCCCCACCGATCTGGCGTGCCTTCGGCAGTTTCTGATGAAAATCCCCAGACTGCCAAAGTGCGTGCGCG
Organism: Macrobrachium nipponense; assembly: GCF_015104395.2. Classification (NCBI taxonomy): domain Eukaryota; kingdom Metazoa; phylum Arthropoda; class Malacostraca; order Decapoda; family Palaemonidae; genus Macrobrachium; species Macrobrachium nipponense. Next base: position 16,924,556 of record NC_061109.1, on the reverse strand, counting down.
TGCACGAATCCTGAAGGATTGCTTCTCGTCCTCCGAAGCGTCCTCCCTGTGCAGGGGTTGGAGCTTTCGGAAGGACTCGCGCCCTCTAAATAGAAGCTTTATAGAAGAGGACGCTTCACGTCCTCTCTCTCTCTCTCTCGTTATGCGTTTCAGTGAGAAGTAAGAAGGCGAACGTCGCCTGAACTTGTGTCCGTCTTTCCACCGAGAAATACGTAAAAGAAGTCATAGTAGCAGGAAGCTTTTGAGAGCGGACTTCCAAGCTTTTTTACTGTCAGAATAAGAAGGCGTTCCCTCTTGACTTGGACGGGATGCTTGGATGGACGCCAGGCACGCGCGGGTGCACGCCAAGCGCGCGCCAGTGGAAGCCGAGCGTGCGCCAGTGGACGCCGAGCGCGCTCCAGTGAACGCCGAGCGCGCCCCAGTGGACGCCGAGCGTGCACCAGCGCACGCCAGGTGTGTCGCCTGGCTGAACGTTTCTGTTGAACTCTTCAAGCTCTTGTTTCAGATTTGGGCCTAAAGAATTTTTACCTCTACCTTCGGTGATACCTTCTACCTCACCTGCAAAGAATGTGAAGTAGGCAGTGCTTCGGAGGAAGCTTAAAGTGAACAGACAACTTCTTCTTCGAAACCCAGCAAGACATCGGGTTTCGTGAATTCAAGAGGTCTCTGTCATTTAATATTGCTTTTCGCATAGGTGGATGGAGTTAAGGAAAGCTCAAGGGGAGATCTCGTTTGCTCTACCGCAGTCAAGACTTTGTGATAAGGCAGTTACGGGTTATGTAAAAGCTCGACGTCCTACACATCATGACGCTCGACTACTTTCGGTAGGATTCTTGCAAAAGCACTCATCAAGAGGACTCTCTTCAGGAAAGCGCAAGACAGGACTTCCTTTGCCATACTGCCAATAAAGCCCCCATTGACAATATACTATCGTTTTGTCAAGTAAGTGGGTATCCCCTCATTGACAAAATATATCTTTGTCCCGTAAATGGGTTAGTTCTCATTGACAAAAATCTCATTAACTGTATATTGCGTAAGCGGATAAGCTCTTATTGACAAGATTCGGAAGAGCTCTTATTCATCATTCGCAGACTCGCACAAGAAATAGACTTGTAGACTACGTCAATGACCACTTATGTCCAGTAACATAAGAAGCTTGAGCTGTCTGCTTCGATTCTCTAAGTTTTGTTCATGAAACTTGCCTGTCAGATATGTATGTAGCTGTATTTCCGAATTCAGCTATATATATGTCTGCCAGATAAGTATGAACAAACTTTATTGTAATATAATATTTTGCCTTGCGTTATTTTACTACTGGTTGGTTCAAGTCATATACGCTTGCTGTAGTTACCTCTTCGGATGGCAACCGAGAGGTCTATTGTCCATTATTTTAAGGACATTTAATCGTTACTCCCTGCAGCCTTCCAGGAGTTTCCAATTTATCTTTTACCGTTGTATGGTAGTGTTCTGACGACACAAACGCATCTATATATTTAGCGTTTTCTGTTTCGCTTAAATATACCAGCTTGAGAGTCTCTTTCTGCTCAAAAAATAACGGACCTATTTCTTCGTAGAATAGGGTAGCTGCCAACCCAGACATAAAGTTAAAAGACGACGTTCGTAAGCTGTGTCTGTCCTCCAGTCCAACCGGCAACTGAGCCAGTAGCCCAGTACCACGGTCTGGACCGTGCCCAGTACCAGCTCGTGCGCTGTCATGAGCGGTAGGTTACGTCTCTCTCTCCTGCGGGATTGACTGACTAACCGTATCTCTGTGCTGGTGTTACGTCTCTCCTGCGGGATTGACTGACTAACTGTATCTCTGTCCTACAATCACGGACTTTAGCCTAAGATTGAGGGGATTTCTTACGTGAATGAATAAACATTGCATTCGTTTTGCCTTACTATGTTCAACAGAGATATCTTAATCCTTTCGTGCTCGCTCGTTACCGCACGGTATAGAACTACGAGTCTACCGCAACATTGCACTTTTATATGCTCTCCTGCTTAGGCAAAGCGCAGCCTTATTAGGGAAGTAAACATACTCGGGGAGGGAATGGATGAGCTTGCTGGGGACCATTTCCTTCCTGAAGAAGTTTGTTTCCCTGAATAGACTGCAATTCAGACCCTCCACAGTTTTTCCTACTGGGAACTGAAATATTATTCAAGATCTAGGAATGATTCTGAAACATCTCTCAGTGCATCTATCACCTGAGGTGATAGAAAGAAGGTGCCGAACATCTGGATAGGGTTTCAGATGTCCTGGATCTTAAACTGAAAGAAGTAGAAGCAATTCGGTCGTCCCTCCAGTCCTCTAAACGAGTTTTTGGAACCAGTGGTCCAGATCAACTCTGATATTCCACAGCTCTCTCATATCTTAAGAAATGTCTTCTCTCGGTCCCTGTTCGAGTTTACGAGAAAGAGCCTATTATAACAACAGGCGTAGAATGTAACGATCCTCTGGAGGTTCGTTACAGGATTGCAAAAGTCCGTACGAATCGTCTCGATCGACGGCAGCAACTACTGACTTCCGAGTGGAATCTTTCTTTAGAAGTATGTTGAGAGTTGTGGAGACTTTAGGGACGCCCTTTCATTCTTCTCTTCGATATGTTGAGGACGAAGAGGCTTCTTCTTCTCTGCTCCCTTATTCTCGATCCGGGATCGGTACCATTATACGCCATCCTCTGATATTGAACGGGGATGGATGTTTAGTCTCTTTTCCCCTTTTTTCAATCGCTTAGGAAATGTAATAAGAGGATTTATGACGTCACAGGGAGCGACAATGACACTGATCGCCCCATGTTGGCCTTCAGGATCCTGGATTCACAGAGGTCACGTCCTTCCTAGTTCACTTTTCAAGGACCTTTTCCGAAAGAGTCGGTCTACTCTAACTCGAAAGGTACCTATAACCTCTCCGCTCTGAGTCTGACTACGTTCAGACTATCGAGATGTTGACAGGAACAAGATTACCGTCTTCCCTTTCCGTCTGAAGAATGGGATAAGCTGGCAGTCAAAACTATTAAAGAATACGCATATATGTTGTTGACGGCCTTTGGGCTCAGAGATTTGCCTCTGTCAAACAACAAAGCCCTTCACGATCTTTGAGTTCTGTGGAATCTCGAAACTCGCTCACCATCTACTTTTTGTCTCACCTGTTTTCTCTGAGTCAGACACTCGTGCGAGATTAGGCGTCATATAGTAGCCCTGAGTTTCTTGTTGACGAAGTCGGTTGCGTTTATACACCCCCGATGATCGTGTAACATGAGACCAGGTTGGACTGTCAGGCATTCTTCCTTCGGGACTGAATCGCCTTTTTGCTCCTCGCTTTTTTCTCCTGGCACCAGGAGCTCGAGTCAGGAGTTGCTCAGGAGTTGATTCACTGACGACGTTGGGTTGCGTTGATACACCCCCCAAGGTTTGCTTAGATTGAATCGCCCAGGCAGTCCAGGCACTCATCCTTCAGCGAAGAATAGTGCCTTATGGTCTTCAGGGTACAGCCTTGCTGTCCTGGATTCGTCTGACTGGTCTACTGGTCGGTCACCTGACGGACTGACTGTGCATGTCCAGATCGAAGCTTTCAATATGGAACTTAGACGTAGTCTGAAGTTCTTGATGTCAAAGCATTCGAACCTCTCCTATTAACTTCTTGCATGTGATCAGGAAGGCCTTCTTCTAACCACCCTAGATACGACAAAGAGGGTTAGTGAGATTTTAAGCCATCGTCACAAGTTTTGGCTTTAGAGAACACAAGGCGGTGTGCTCTCTAAGCCTTCCGTTGTGGCCTAACGAATGGAACCCGTTTTTGTCCCTTGGGCCAGGAGCTTGGAAGCAAGGATGGCACAAGTTAGTGGGCAGGAGCCAGAGAGAGTCCTGTGCCCTGTCGGGTCTCTCAAGTTTTTATCTACATAAACTCAAGAAAGTACGAAGTCAGTTCATTCGGGGCAATCTGCAGTGTTCGGAAAAAGACCAGACTTGCCCATATCGAAGAAAACACCCTGGCTTTAGTGTTAAGGAGTTTCTTTCAAAAATGCTCCTTCATTGTGTTTGCACAAAGATTTTGAAATCTTTTTATCTGAATGCTCACGAGGTGAGGGCGCGGGCCTCGGAAGCATTTCAACAGAGCAATGGCACTCAGCACATCCTGAGTACCATGTTTAGCGAAGCAACTCTGTGTTCACTTCACACTCCCTGCGAGATGTGAAGATGGCATATGAGATCTGCTGCTCGCTAGGGTGGCCATACGTGTCTGCAGACACAATCTTGGGGGCAAGAAGTACCACTCATCCTATCCTGTAGAAAATGGTTAGGAAGAGCTCTTAATTTAGTTGTTGAGTCGCCGAACAAACGCGACGTTCTTAACTCTTAAGCCTTAGTTAACACACCTTAACTTTGGCTAGGTTGGTCAGGTGGTGATATATATATTTATATATATACTAATTTATTTTGGTACTTCGGTTAGCCCTCACCGTGGTGGATGGTCAATATGGTCTAGTCACATTGTGGTCACGGCCCCCGTTGACGCCAGGATCATCTGGAGGTTGACCAGCTTTATAGGTTCTCTACCATCGCTGGCAACTCTAGTAAAGAGCAGAAGCGAGACTTGGGGTGACAGTAAATCATGAAGTCAGCTATGCTAACAGGTGGAACCAATATGTAAATCAGGTTCTGCATGCATTTTTTTGTTTCCCAAAATCCCTTCTATTCTGTCCCTTGTCCCACCTCCAAAGGTGGGATTCAGCTATATATATATCTGACAGGTAAAGTTTCATGAACAAAATGATATTGTTATGATACAATAAAGTTTGTTCATACTTACCTGGCAGATATATATAATCAAGTACCCACCCACCTCCCCTCAGGGGACAGTGGAAATAAAAATTATGAATAGAAAATGGAATGGCTTCCTGATACCCGCCCCCTCCAGCGGCGGGAATGGGTACTTAACCACTGGCCGAACCACTTTGCGTGTGTCGGAGTAAAATTCGTCGGATTTCAGAATACAGCTATATATATATCTGCCAGGTAAGTATGAACAAACTTTATTGTAACATAACAATATCATTTTTCATAACTAACAAACCTGAGGTCTTAACAGTTAAAGGCCCACCTTGAACCACCCCTCTAGCAGTCTAAACTGGGTTAGAAGTATAACTGGTGGGTCACATGACGCTGAGGGCATTCTGGGTAATACATGCCCAGTGACCTGGTATAGATGCCAATAGTCCCTGGATCGCACAAGTTTAATTTTAATTCTACCGGTTTCCAGCTTGGCGCTAGTAAATCCTAATGTTAAGACCTCAGGTTTGTTAGTTATGAAAAATACAAATTAGTTACAAATTTGTCATTTTTATTTTTTAGTAAGCAAGTATTAGGCATGTCTGATACCGGCTCCCATAGTACTTACTATACTCTGTTTTTTTCCATCTGTCCATCCGCCTGTGGTGTTTTTGTATGGTAACACTGTGTCCCGGGCTTTCGATAGTTAACGCTAATTGTAAGTTTTAGGTAAATAAAAGGATATCTGGGTGTACATTTGTAACTGAAAAATGTTTTAATAATTTACTGTATGTGAATTACACCGTTAATATTCGAAATAGGATATTATTATAATTGTTGAATGTAAGCTGAATGTAACTATCTAAAGCCCGGGAGGCTGTGTTACCATACAAAAACACCACAGGCAGATGGACAGATGAAAAAAAACAGAGTATAGGTATTGCAGCAAAGGCTGCAATATTAGGCTCATCAAGGCCTGTTATGACCCGCATTCAGTTTGTGTTGAGTGCAGGGGTCAAACTTGCACACCAACTTTGACTTGTGGGAAATGTGTTGATTGGGATGACAAAATATGGAAGACCTTAACTAGACATTTGAGTAAGTTAGAAAGAGACAAAAAGAGAAAGGCTACTTCTAGAGCAAATGCTAAGAAACAGTTAGATAGTCAGAATATAACTGTTGTTACTGTCTCTCCTTCCTCTTCTTTTCAACCTTCCCCCTCTCATAATCAACCAAATACTAACCCTGACTGTCTAGCACCCAAACCATTGCCGTTGCAATTACCAGCCTCGAAGCACGAGTAGACCTAAAATTCTCTATTATGTTACAGGCGACGGAGACTTTTGGAGCGTCTGTTAAGACGCTAATGGAGAAGATAGGTGATGAAGTGAGTGCCAATGTTAGTGTTGTGGAGGAGGTGGCTGTTCGTCCTGCTGAGTCTCCTAGACAAAGGTCCTTTTCAAACTCCCCAGCCCCTGGGAGGAGTCATACTGGTGGCCCAAGGGAGGTCAGTGGTGTCTGCCCACGAGCAGTCACCCCTTCAGGTGGTCTTGTTGAAAAGTCCCAGACAATAACAGGGCGCCATTGGAAAGGCATCTCTGAGGGGTCTCGACTCTCCTTGAGCAGTTCAAACTCTGAGGAGTCTTCACCCAGATGCCAATGATTTGTACATGAGTCTCGTCTGGTGAAAAGCGAGGAACTTGTCCTCTGGAAGTTGGTCTGAAGAGGTAGCACAAAGGAAAAGTTATGAGCGTCTGTGGTCCAGTTCTTTATCCTCCCATGCTTCCCTCTGAAGATCCTTCCTCTGCTTTTGCTACTGGCTCCAAGAAATGGTCTGCCCCTAAGCGTCTGTCGAATGTGCAACCTTCTTGTATGGAGGAGGGTACTAGATGTAAGCTCCCTGAATTTATTTGTAAGGAAAACTAGATTCAAAATGGAAACAAATCAGATGGTTTTGTACATTCAACTTCCCTGTCAGATATATACTTAGCTGTAGACTCCGTCATCTATAGCTAAGTATATACCTGCCAGGTAAGTATGTACAAAACTTTATTGTAACATAACAATATCATTTTTGACATCCATGTGTCAGGGGTACTGGATGATTTCCATCGATATGAAAGATGCTTACTTCCATATCCCAATTCACCAGAAATCAAAGAAATTTTCCCGATTCGTTTTCAGAAACAGACAGGGCTGCAAGTGTTTACTCGCGTACTGGCCCCCATTGCAAAGTGGTTTCATCTAGTAAGGATACGAGTGTATCTATGTCTAGATGAGTGACTTCTTCGATCACACATACAAGAGGAGTGCACGGAGGATATGCAGAGACCTTTTTATCAGCCAAAGAATTAGGACTGCTAATAAACCTGAAAAAATCACAACTAGCCTCTTGTCAGCAAATAGTCAATTGGGGATAAAAATAGGCTTAGTGACTTTTTGGGCTTTTCCATCTCTACAAAGGTGAACCATGTCATATCCCTTCAGAAGTGCTCAGCAAAGGAGTGGATGAGCCTTCCAAGCACTGCATCTTCGATAGAACAATTTGTAACTTTGGGAAGACTTCACTTAAGAAATCTCCAATTTTCTTTCAGAGTGAATTGGAAAAGGAAGAGGTTCCCGGACTCGTTTGTGTTCCAAGTAACAAACGAGATAAAGGAAGACCTGTCTTTGTTTTGGTTTTCCGTGATTTCCAAACAATCGGGCAAGATGGGCATTCCTGGTCATTGTTTTTACAAGAATTGGGAGTTTTGCTGAGCACCTGGATCCCTTGGTTTTGCTGGCGCTCTCCTAGTGCTTGGCTTCATCATGTTGCCGAGCACTCCAGGGCGAGGCAAGGCTTGCCTGATTATTGTTTTACAAAGTCTGGATTCTCGTCAAGCGCAGGAATTCTTAGGAACTCTATTGCTCACAGTACAGATGAGTTCGCTCTTCAGTCTGGGTTGGGTTTATGCAGAGCTTGGTATTGCATACCATCTAGGCGAATGGTCAAACACCATCCCAGTGTCTTGGATCTTAGGGTTCGTACACATAGGACAGCAGACACAGAATCCCTTTTTATTCTTCTTGGTGCTTTGGCTTTGGAGAAGAGCAGTTAATTGGGAGGAAGTGATAGTTCTTTGCTGATAATTACCATTCATAATTATGTGTTGGTGATCTGCTCATCTCACTCGACTCAGCTCTGCCACCAAGCTGAGTACTTGGCTTTACCAAATGAACGCTTTGCTCTTGATCAGTGCAGTTCCTTGCCATGGTATAGCACCCTCCTTTCCTGTGTTGCAGCGAGTTTCACGGGTCATCATCTTCATCGTCTGATATCTCCTTACTTCTCTGTTTAAAGGCTTCCCGGCCTAAGAAGAGAAAGGTAGCTTCTCTGCCCCCTAAGAAGTCTCGACTAGAGACTAAGGGTCTGCATCCTCCCCCTGGAGAGGAAGCAGTTGGCTCTCTCATTGGCTCACCTGTTCTTCGGGAGAGGGAACCGTGACCTTGTCTCTAATATCTAGTGTCTTGAGAGCCCCAGGGGTTTGTACCCAGGTTTGTTCTCCTGCCCCTGGTTCCAAAGGCACTGCTCAGGGGACTGTTTGTGTGTCGGGTACTCGCTCATGAGTTTCTCCAAGTTTACAACCTCCAAAGGAGGATTGTACACCCAGTCCGTGATGGGTAGTCTTCTCTCTGTCATGAGAATGGCTCAGGGCAAGAGAAAGGACCAAGCTGCTTTGGTTGCTCAGACCCACCTGTAAAAGTCAAGAATGACTGTTCTTCAGGTGCTAAGGCCGATGTCGCTGTCCCTCGGGACAAGGCATCTGGAGGAGCTGTGAGGTGGTTCTCTTTGTAGTCCTCTTTGATCATGGGGTGGATAGATATGTAACAAGACATGGCAAGTTCTTGCCAACTTTTGGTACATTTAACTCCGTTCAACTTTCGATGAAACAGTTGTAGGAAAAGAATGCGTCATTTGGCAAGATGAGAACACTGCAAGTTAAAAGAATAGTGGGCAAGAACAGTCAATCCTCCTCTCTTTTTCCCTGTACTTCCTGGGCTACACCAGAATGAGCAAGTGAATAAGAGGAACTCTACGGGATCTACTCCCCAGAGTTTGAATACGAGAGACTATGTTCCTAGTTTAATCTTAGGATCTCGAAACATACTTTCAGTCTGTTCAAGATGGCTAGCCCTGAGAAGTATGAACACCACCTCTCTAGTGCTCCTGTTTTGGGAACAATCAGTTCGGCATGGAAGCCTCCCTTCAGGACAGTTTCGCCTTTGCTCTCTTCATTAGAGTATGAAAGTCTGCTTCCAGACCTTATTCTTGTCACTTGAATGAAGAAGAATTGAGCTGGTGCTCGGTTAACAGGAACCTATGAATATACTAGTATATTCTCCTCGTGACATGCGTCTATTAACAGTTGCACCATCCGAGTATTAGGCGTATACCAGTAAGTTGGTATGTGGCAGATATGAATAGTACCTTCTCTTAATTAACCTGAAACTCAGGACTGCCTTTCGGGGCTCCCAAGAGTTTCCGGTTTTGATTTTGAGATGACTAGTGGTATTGTTTACCAATAGCACCACAGGGTTAGCATTACATATCACTGAACAAGAGGGTTTCTTTTCCTCTCGTTTCGATCAACATGCAGGTACTCAAGTGTAGCATTACGTATTGCATTCGATAGTTCTATAAACTGAACGTATTCCAGCATGGAATGCACTAACAGGCAACTGAGATTCTGTTCATCTTACTATAGTTTCTCCTTTTTTGAGGGTTAATTACTCATTTGAATCTCCCTGCCCGACCATCACAGACTTAGGTCTCTCTCTGGTTGCCTCGGAATTCTCACGTAAGGTTCATGTCTCGTATTACACATTTGCCATACATTTGCCATTGCGAGAAATTTCAGACAGTGATATATCTCGTTAGAGATATATCGCACCTGACCCATCAGCCGCTGTGATGACTGAATGATTTTCTTCAGACAACTTGAGTTTTGTCTTCTAATATTCATTTGTTCCGATACGTAATACAAACCCTCGGTCCTTTAACAATAGGAAGTAGCTAGCGGCAGCTGGAACGGTCGTAAGCTTCGAACAAGGGGAGAACGGTAGTTAACTGCTTGTCGATCGTCGCGCGCCGCGCGACTGGGAGGTAAACAAATCACTTTTGCTTTCGGCCGCGGGTGTGAGGACGTGTTCGTCATCGCTCTCTGCCCGCTTCATCGTCGTATGCTTTGTTTATATTGTGTTTTCTACTAATGGTTTGTTTGACTTGAAAATGAAACTGTAAGTACACTGTTTTCATTTTCATTACTTAATTATGAACCCTTGAATTATGTCTCGGTGCCGAGGGCGGGCGCGCTCGCGCCGAGTCATGTATTTGGGCGAAAGGGTGTAATTGAAAAATGTAAGTACTTTTTTCATTATGATTTTGCCCCTGTGCGTTCGTTACCGAGAGTGTGATTGCGCTCGGCACGAACTTTTAATTTTGTATAATAGAATGCAATGAAAGTGGATTCGCAATTGCATATTCTTTTCATTTTCATTTATTGATTGCATGAATTTAATCTGGATCAATTTTCGTTCTTACCGGGATTGATCCTTACGATTTTTTATGTGAAATGAAATCGCAAGTGCAGTATTCTGTTTCATTTTCATATATATTTATGATAGCATCATATGATTGGATCAAGTTTCCGTTCTTACCCGGGAATTGATCTTTTCTCTTTAAGTTCTATGAAGTGAATCGCAGGGCAGTATTCTGTTTCATTTTCATATTACTTTTCACTGCTGTGCGGGGGTGGGGGAAGCGAAGGTCTGACAGGAAGTTTGGTAGCCGATTCTTCGTCTTCCTTCCTGCCCCCCGCTCAGCTTCTTCATTGTATTTTGTATTTGGGGTCTTCCTTGCGTTCGGGGTGGGGCATGTCTTCCCCCCGGGTTGCGTGAGGGAACCCCTCTTACTAATCTATCTATGTTACCGCAGGTGCTACATCCGTGGGAGACGACCTTGATGTAGATGTAGATCCTCACGAGTTTGTGTAACTCGTTGTCGGGGCGAGATGTGCTCCCGCAACGAGCCCTGTGTAACGTGTATGCATTCGTCAGAGGCGCAGTGGGTGCTGTACGAGGACAGAAGTCATCGGAAGTCCAGTGACTCCTTTGGTAACGGACGTCCAGTTGTACTCGGGGTCTTCCGTCCGCTCTGGGTGGGGTTCTTCTCCCCCAGGCGCGAGGAACCCCTCTAATTAACCCGACTGTTGCTTCCGCAGGTTTGCCATCAGCGAGGACGACCTGGGACAGGTGTGGGAGCGCTGGGGACTGCAGGGGTTGATTCAAGCGGTTGGCGGGGTCGGCAGTGGTCAACTCATGATACGGTAACCACTACAACAACCACAATCTCGACACCAGCATATGAGATGTCACCGCACCTGGTGTACACCACATGTCATCGGTAAACACCCACGGCTGCAATCCAGAACCAATTCCTGCCGTGCCAATCAGGACGGTGCCCACCGCCACCTGGGTTCTTTGTATTGCCGACCCCGGACTGCCGCTGCCCAAAGAGTACCCCCCTGGACCTGCCGCCAGTGCCGAGGATGACGGTAGCTGCCGACAGGACGCCTGTCTCTCCTGTGGTACCTGCCGTGCCTGCCGTACCTGTTGCGGTCCCAGCCGCTCATTCCCTTTCAGATCAGGTGTCTGCTGCTCATTCACTTTCAGATGTTCCTGCTGTTCCTGGACCTGTTCCTGTTGTTCCTGCTGTTGGTGATGCTGTCACAGTCTCAGGTCTTTCCGGACAGGTGCAGTCGGGCCCTGTTGCTTCGGCAACTGCCCCGGCTCCCTCCTGGATGGAAGACCTGACGTCTGTCCTGCGGAGCCTGGCGAAGAAGAAGAGGAAGAGAAGAAGGTGTCGTCGTCGTCTTCGTCGTCTTCTTCGTCGTCCGTGCCTCTCCTTCCCCTTCGACTTCTAAGGCCAAACAGCCGAAGAAGAAGAAGGTTGCCTCCTTCCCCCCCCCCCCTAAGAAGACTCCTTCGGGATCTTCTAAGGGCCCGGCTCGCTCAGGCGAGCTGGGGAGCTCTTCTGCTGGTCCTCCTGTTCCTTCGGGAACGGGGCCCGTCGCTTCTCCTGCAAAGAAGAAGTCGACGGGGACCAGAGGGCACCAGCCTCGGCTGGTGCGTCCTCACCTGGTGCTAGCGGGTCTGCGCTAAACCAGGTTCCGTCTCGGCCGCTTCTGTTCGCGAGAAGCACCGAGTGGACGCTCTTCCAAGAAGACCGTCCAGCCAAAGTTTTGACGCCCGCGTCGTCGCCGTTCAAGACAGCGGCGCGGAGCAGAAGACGGGCGAGAGTCGTGCACACGACTCTCGCCAGGCCAGTGGACGCTCTCGCAGCGATCAACTGGCTGCTCGGGCTAACGTGACGGTCGCTGATCAGCCACGGGTTGAGGCGAGGAAGGTAGTCCCGCGGCCGCCGGTACCAGCCACGGCTGGTACCAGCGACTCGACGCGCCGAGAGGACGCTGGCCGGTCTCGACGCGACACAGAGCCTAGCAGGTCACCCGTCCGCCGCTCCCGATGGGACCGGGCGGAGACGGTGACCAGCGGCAGCTCGCCTGACGCTAGAGATCGGTCTCGACGTTCTCAGCCGAGCCAATCGCCCCAGGCGAGCCGGTTAAGGCTAGGCCTGCTGCTCGACCGTCACCGCGGGTTTGACGATCAGCAGCAGCCCTCCACGCACGCTGGTCCTGCCAGCGAGCGAGGGGGGAGGCGTCAGGTCTGCCTCTCCATAACGGGTTGAGGCGAGGAAGGGGTCCCCGCGGCGCGTCGGTACCAGCCACGGCTGGTACCAGCGGCTCGACGCGCCGAGAGGACGCTCGCCGGTCTCACCGTGACAGCGAGCCTAGAAGGGTCACCTGACGCCGCTCCCCATTCGGGGAACCGGGCGGAGACGGTAACCAGCAACAGCTCGCCTGACGCTAGAGATCAGCGTCGACGTTCTCAGCCAAACCTCTCGCCTCAGGCGAGCGGCAAGGCTAGGCATGCTGCTCGATCGCCACCGCGCGTTGACGATCAGAGCAGCCCTCCAAGCACGCTGGTCCTGCCAGCGAGCTAGGGGGGAGCGTCAGGTCTGCCTCTCCTGTACCTTCAACCTCCTCGGGCTACGCCGGGAGGAGCGAGGTACCTATGAGTGATCGCGAGAGGTGCGCCGCTCGCGACCCCGCTATGACGCCGTATGGACCAGGCACGGTTCTAGGACCGACCAGGGACATACGCGCAATTAGCTGGAGGCGACCGTCAGGGTCTCGCCGCTCCTCCTTCTGAAGGAGGAGTATCTAGGGATCTGTTCTTGTTGGAGGGACTGGACGGTCCTACTCCGCAAGACGCGGTTACTCCCGAGATACAAGGAATTTGCAGAAGTCATTAAGCTGATTCGTCAGCATAATGACCCTGCGGAAGGATTGCCGCTCCCACCAGCAGAGCCCAACGTCTCTGCTCGAGTCGTTTTGGGGCCCGAGAAGGAACCCAAACCGACGGTGGGTCTGCCGCGATCGGAGCTTGCCGATTCTGTCTCGAACCAGTGTCTCGTCTCCGGACAAGAAGGCTCTCTCAGTTCTGGCCGGTCGATCAAGCTACTTCCACCTCCTCTACTGCGACAGCGGCGTTTTCTAACGTGTCTTCGGACACCGTATTTAAATACTCCTTCGGTCCTCCTGAGAGGTTTCGACCTCGACGAGGACTGGAATGAGTCGGAGGACGGTATCGGCTCTCTCCTGTCAGGTGTCGATCAGCCCACCCAGACGACGTTCACAGTGGCGGCAGACCCTTACCTACAGTGAGAGTTCGTAACCCTCCGCGGGAAAACGTTTTCTCCTGACGATACGTTTTCCCAGACTCTGAGAGGCCATCGCCGCAAGGCGATGGCTGCTCCTACTCTTCTCCAACTGCTAGTTCCACTGGGAAGGCGAGCGAGTATCCAATTCCTTCCCCATTCCCTCTCTCCTTACGGCTACGAGGGAAAGGGGAAGGATCCTACAGAGATTTCTTTGTAGGATCCACGTTCGGGACTGCGCTACCGGGGGGACTTCGGGTCCTTCGGGTCCTACCTGACGTAAGCCCCGGTCGTTGAGGAGGAATCCTGCTCCATTCTCGATTTCTACGGGAATCGAGAGGACCACCAGCCGATATCGTTTGACGAATTCGGTGGGTGTTTCGCAGACTGCTTAGAATTCTACGGAATTTCGAGCGCATTCAGAGTGTTCGAGTTTTTTACGATCTTCAAACACTTACGCGAGACCACGGTCCAAAGTGAGCGAGACGAGAATTCCCGATATGTTACACGATAATCGGGAACCTCGCCTATGCTCGAATTCCTGGAATTTCTAGCATTGTGAAGAAGACTGCTGCTGAAAGAAACTATCTCACAGTAGGCGACCAACCTGGAATAGAGGAGATCGGGACGGGAATATCCAGTTTTGGCTTGAACTATCGTCTTAGTATTCTGTTCACCATTGAAGCTTTCCTTCGAGGAAGACTTCTCCTTCACTCTCTTTGATAGAGAACGAAGGTGGTCGATCTCCAATCCTTATTTTGTTTTCTTGAAGGAAAGAATTTAGGATGGAGATCGTTGTTCAGAATCCTACAAAATACTACGTATATTAACCTCGCGACCTGATTCTGCTAAGCAGTTTGACTTGTCCGAGGGGTAGGCGCATATCCTAGTTATTCTACGGATTGCGACTTAGACGAGAAGTATTCTAATTGAACTGCAACTCGGGGTTGCCTGCAACCTCCCAGGAGTTTTCAGTTTCAATTTTATATACTTATGGTTTTGTCACGACAACACCATTTCAACTTTTATTTTACCGAAATTCGTTTCGCCTAAATATAATTGCCCGAGCATATCTTTTTATGCTCGGTAGTTCTAGCCGAACGCATTCCTTCGTGGAATAATGGATTACCTGGCAACTCAGGATGACGACAGTGTCAGCAGGCTCAACACTGCGTATTGAACTGCCTCATAGCAGCTCAGTATCAGCTGGGCCTCCGAGATTCCACGGTCATGTATGTCTCTCTCTCCCATGCTTGATTGACTACCGAACCGTATCTCTGCCTAACAATCATGGACTTAGGTCTCTGATTAACGGGGATTCTCGCAATAATGAAGGACCATCTACTGCGGTGACGCTGGATTCCATCGCCTTCGACGTTGCGGAAGAATTTTTTGGTTCAACTGAGATCTCTCTTGGACTCTTTTCATCGTTTTCTGTTTACCGCACGGTAACCAGAAGTCTGTACAAGTCTCCCGCTGCATCGCACTGCGATAATGCGAATGATTTTGCAGACATCTGAGTTTGTCTTCAAAATATCTCGTATTCGTAGGTGTACAATTGTTCATTGTTCAACCCGAATTACAAGATGTGTCAGAAGACATCGCCTACTCTCCGACCTGACGCTCTACCTCCAATGTTCAGCCCATGAGAAGCAGTTCTCAGGCGGCTTTCACCTGTGTTTTCATTACCGAAGAACGCCCCGCTTTCATTGCAACTACGACTTCTCACCGGACAGCAATGAAATAGCGGGTAGCGTTTTCAGTCATTTGTAAGCACAGGTTAGAATCTTGAGATCCTTCTCTCGATTCATATGTGAAGACGTAGGTTGCATTCAATATCTACCTTCGTCTTCAACGGTACATAGTGTTGTTTCTCCTTAGCTGAGATTCAACAAACATGAGATGTTTTACCTTCAGGGACCTCGGTCTCTAGAAGGCAGTTGACTTTCGCCTGTTGGGTACATGCCTTAAGAGAATCATCACCTCGCTGTCCGGCATTGGTGACAAACAAATACATCATTTGTTTGGTCTCTCGGCATAACCTTTAAAGGCGAAGGTCACGTGACTTACTCGGATGCTTTGACAACTTTGCCTCCTACCGAACGCAGTCAGTCGGCAGCTGTCAGAGCGCCCGAGTCAGTTACGAAGTACGCTGTTGACTTAGTTCGGTTGTTACACAGCAACCATTACTTCGTTTTAATAGCTTGTCACAGTACCCATACCATTGACACCCACCATGGAGTGTCGGTGTCCTATCCACTACCGAGAACTTCGCTGCATGGGGATAGGAGGATGCGAGAGACTTCGTTGCTAACGGACAGACCAGTATGGGTACTGGACATCACCGAAGTAGAGAAGAGGGATAGGTCATGCGACTATTCCTTCTTTTTCCTCTGAGGAACTGCATGACTTCTCCTGCGAAGTCAGGCACCCAGGGGATGGGGATCCGTGACGCTCGATTTCGTACCGAACTTCGTAGCGAAGACTCAGAACCCTTCGGTCCCTGACGATTGGTTCGAGTCGTTCACAATCCCCTCCCTAATGGACTTCACCGCCTTCGATGCGAAGGAGATGCTGCCTTGTCCACAAGAACTTCTCCTTGGCGCAGGTACTGAAGGCAGGGGTCTGGTCCAACCAGACCACATGCCCTTCTTCTTACCTTCGGGATATTGCCCACAGGTCCTTGGATCTTTCTCCTTGGGACCCGTGGTGGCTGCTCAACACGTTGTGTAGCGAACCCAGACCCTCGCAGGCTGAACAGCATCGAGTCCTAGTGTGACCGTAAGAATGGATGGTGAATGAGAGTGTGACTGGCTCCTCTTCCCATCTTTTTCTTCCCCTCTACCTGTGGTTAGAGGGACACGGTCGTCACCCTGCTGGATAAGGACAAGATGCAGGTGAGCTACTCAACAGAGCCCCATCCTATCCCTTTCACTAGGGATAGGAGCGTATATCCACCACTTCCTCCAACAAGGGGGGGGGAGGAAGTGGATGCCAGCTTGAGACAACCCATACTTTTAGTTGCCTCTTGCAAACAGGAACAAGTTCTTGCTTGCTGGTACGAAGAGATACGCTTGCCTCTCTCTTAGTACTCGGCCCAGAGGTCTGACCATTGATCCTGCGGTGCACACCCCGATCAATCGGACAGAGGCTTGGATCCCTCCCTCGCTCTTACGACCAGGGAGGCATTCCAGGGATGGACGAACACCAGTCTGTTCATCAAAAAGACTCAGATTCCTCCCACCAAGAAGTGAGTCTTCCTATTGTTAAAGGACCGAGGGTTTGTATTACGTATCGGAACAAATGACAATTTGTCGAAAATTGCATTTTTCCTAACTATACAAACCTGAGGTCCTTTAAACATACAGTCCCTCTCATGCACCCCCTCACTTCTGCGTATTTTGCATGGGCCAAAAGCAAAAGTGATTTGTTACCTCCCAGTCGCGCGGCGCGCGACGATTGGACAAGCAGTTAACTACCGTTCTCCCCTTGTTCGAAGCTTACGACCGTTCCAGCTGCCGCTAGCTACTTCCTATTGTTAAAGGACCTCAGGTTTGTATAGTTAGGAAAAATGCAATTTTCGACAAATTGTCATTTTTCTGATTTGGAAGGTGTTCAGTTATTCTTTGTTCACCCTGAATTGAAAATGAATAATGGAAGACTTTGCCTGTTCCCTGCTCGACTAGCTCTGCTTCCAAGGTAAATAGAAGAGACACTCCCTGATCCAACCCACAATAGGAAGTTCTTCAGGCAGTACAATCCCTGTTTTCATGACTAAATACTTCCCACCGTCATTGCAAGCACAGACTTCCTCACCGAGCAGCAATGAAGTAGCAGAATAACTTCTTCAGTTCTCTGTAACATGCCAGGGATTAGAGCCGTCTTCACTGGTTGGTGACATCAGCAGGACTTTTTCTATGGTCAGAATCAAGAGAGTTCACTTCTCGCTGATTCAACTGTGCAGACGTAGGTCTACATTCGCCTTTTAGTCATTCACTAAAGTAGTCTTGTTTCTCCTTGGTTGAGACTCAACTACTGATGAGAAACTTCTCTTTCTTGCCATCACAGGGACCTCAGTCTCTAGAAGGTATTTGACTCTAGTGTGCACGTACCTAGTGAGAATCATCAGACAGAGTTTTGTTTTCTAAGACCATATGTCTTCTTTCTCCAGCATTGTCGAAGAAGATAGACAATATACATACGTATTCTGTTCTCAACATTACCCTTCAAAAGGTGGCGGGTGTCATGTTGTGACTCCGTCTCAGATGCGTAGTCATTTGTCATCTATTGACAAGTTCTAATCCTTTATGATCTCTTGCATTTTGAACTTTGTATTGGTTGATTCAGATCAATCTTTACTTTGTCCTATTGGTGTATTGCTGTAAATATGGAGGATCGACACCCTTCATTGAATGTAGATTCCTTTCTCCACTGCTGTTTCTCAATCTCAATGCAGAAATGTCTAACGACACATCTTCCTCCGAGTCCTACCAGATCATGAGGAGCTCCTCTGCAGAGGACCACATTTAAATCTTTCTTCCTTTGGGTAGGCCCACAGGGCCTTGGAACTCCTCCTTCCTTGGACCGGTGGTGGATGCTCTACAAGTTGGGTCTGGTTACCAAGTTCCTTCAAGAGGACAAGTTGCATCTCGCCTATGGTGTGTTGTTCTAGAGTTGAGAAGGATACTAGAGTGACTTGCCTCTCCCCCTTCCCCCCTCTCATCCTTCTACTCCTCTACCTTCGGGTTGAGGATAGGACTCGAACTTACACTTGCTGGTTGGATGTTTGATGCAGTAAGCCTGCACATTGACTTTCCGTTTTATTTTTCTTAACAGAATCATAGAAGCAATCCCGCTCCTTCCTCTAGCAAGGGGAGGAAGGAGACTGGCAATAATACAAACCCTTACCAGAACTTTGCATTAATGCATCAGACTCCAAATATTCTTCCCAGCCCCTTTTCGGATGAGTTATGATTTCTCTCATTTCGAAAAGGCCCAGAAATCTGACTCTTGATCATGCAGCTCTTATACTCTGATCAGGTTGTCAGAGGCACGGTCTCCACTTTGCTCTTAAGACCAGGAGGAGTAGCCCAGGTGTGCTGAACTCCAATCAGTTCCAGAAGTTCACTCAGATTCCTCCCACCAATCAGTTAGCTTTCTTAATGTAAAGGACAGAGGGTTTGTATATCGTGTAGGAACAAATCACAATTTGCAGAAGTCAATTGTAATTTTCTTAACAACAAACCTGAGGTCCTTTGCATTAATGCCCACCTCATGCTACCCCTCAATCTGAATCCTGGGCCAAAAGGCAAAGTGGAATGTTTACACCCGGGCAGGCGGATCTACCTGCCTACCAGACTGTAGTTACTGCCTAACCACCTTGTTCAAGAATTTAACAGCCTTATTCCAGTAATTCCTAATGTAAAGGACCACTGGTTTGTATAGTTAGGAAAAGTACAATTTACAGGCAGTCCCTGGTTACAGAGGACTTGGTTAACAGCGATCCAGTTTTATTGGGCTTGTCTAGCACCATAAAATTGGCAATTTATGCCACCATAACGGGCTGAGTTTCGGTTATCGGTGCCATAAGGCGCTGATAATAGACTTATGGCGCCATAACATACCTAACAGAGGCGCTATTAACCAAATCTTGGCGCTATAAATAGCTGTTTCAGTTAATGCCGGTTTTCGCTTATCAGCACCCGTCTAGAATGGAACCCACAACGATAACTGGGGACTGCCTGTCAATTACCCAGATGTTGTGATGCCAGATTTAATAGATACAATCAATCAATCAATCAATCTGTACTTTAAAAAAACTGTGATATTATCATGAAAATAACATTTTTATGCATGACACTTACCTGGCAGGTATATATAGCTTATCCTCTTGACGCACTGGCAGAATTTCAAAACTCGCGGCAACCGCTAGTACACTGGTAGTTCAGGTGATGGCCACCCCGCTCCCGTGGCGCTGGTACTTGGGAACTATTCCGTTTTCCTCAGATTTTCTCTGCCAGCCGAACCGGCAACATCGTTGTTGGTTCTCTGTTGGAATTTCTGCTCGTTATCTGACTTTTGGATATTGGTATCGTATTCAGGAAGTTAGAGTGGCAATCGCAATTGTTTTGAATTTGTCTAGTATGTCTGATTCAGGAAGTATGTTTAGAGTTTGTGTGAAAGAAGGGTGTAAGGTGAGACTGCCGAAATCATCGGTAGATCCACATACTATTTGTAAGAAGTGTCGTGAGTTTGTATGTACGTGGGACAATAGGTGTAATGAATGTCAGTGTCTGAATGAGAAAGAGTGGAAGGCTCTTATGAAGTATGTGGAGAGATTGGAAAAAGATCGGGTTAGAAGATCTGTATCTAGGAGTGAAAGATCGGGATCTTCGAGTAAACCTTTGGATGATTCCTTGCATGTGTCTTCTCCAGCTCATTCACATGTAGATGTAGCACCTTTTCCCCAGGTTTCTCCTGCTCCAGTTGCTGTATCTGAGGATATACGGATCACAAATAGTGAAGTGTTCGCTGCCTTGCGTCCATGGAGACCAAATTAAACGGTTAACGGACAAAGTGGAAGTGTTTGGTGACAGTGTTGTGGAGGGGACGTCTGATCGTCTCTCTCGTGCTCCTTAGACCTAGACCTCTGTCAAGCTCCCAGACCCAAGGGAGAAGGCATGTCGACAGTCGAAGGGAGGCGAGAGGGGTTGACATGCGATCAGGCGTCCCTTCAGGCAGTCCTGTTGAGACGTCCCAGGCTGCTGCAGTACGCCATAGAAAAGGCGATACTGGGAAGTGCCGTTACTCTTCGGATAGTTCGGCCTCGGGAAGGAGCAGACGATTCGCGGAGGTATCGCGTCCTCTCAAGAGGTCATACTGTCCGTCCTCTTCACAGGAGGAAAGGGCTTTCGACCAGGAAGGGTGGAGTAGCCCTGAGATTTTTTCATCGGAGGATGAAGAGATGATCCCTATCAAAAGGAAGAGGATTTCACGTTCGGCTGGAAGTTCGCTCGCCGCCTCGTGTGAGCCCCGGTGCGTCCCTCGATCTCCTCATCATCAGGAGTCTCGTAAGGAGGCGGGGACACGAAGGAGGTGTTGCGGGATTATGCAGCAGAGATTGGCAGTAATTGTGCAATCATGGGTAGAAGCCCGAACAATCTTCGTTAGACGTTAAGGACTTCGTCCTCGGTTAAGTCCTCCAAGAGGACGCAGGACGTACAACGCGATCCAGGACGCAGTGTCCGTGTAAGAAGGACGAAGTTCAGGACGCAGGACGCAAGGAGGAGAAGTGATGGACGCAGCGTGGACGCATACGTTCAGGAGGACGCAGGAACGCAGGCGGCAGCAAGTCCAAAACATTGTCTCGACAAGGAAGAGAGGAGTTTTGTAGGGAGTCAGTGCCACATTCACTTTCTAAACAGCAGCTGCATAAGGACTCTGATTGGAGAATCAGCAGGATCTTGGTTTGCAAGATATTTCTTCGCAGGAGGAAGAATTTGCGGAGAGTACGGAAGAGGACAAGACGGAAGCGCCTTCTTCGGATTACAAGAGGCTAACAGAGTGCCTTCTTTCTCTGTTTGAAGGAGATTTTCAACCTTCAGGCCCGCCATCGCCTTTGTCGCAATTTTCAAAGACGAAGAAAGCCAAGAAATCGTCGTTTTTGAAAATGACTTTGTCCATTTCGGCCAAGAAAGCCCTTCAACGAGTAAATGAGTGGTTGAAGGAGAAGAAAGAGTCGGGCAAGACTTCTTTTGTTTTTCCTCCGGCCAAGTTGGCTTCGAAGTCTGGTGTTTGGTATGCTACGGGGGAAAGTCTGGGGCCTGGGAGTACCTGCCTCCTCCAGGGAGACTTTTCCAACATAGTGGATAGCTCCCGTAGACATGCTTTGCATTCAGCCAAAGTGTGGTGGACTTCTTCGGAGTTCGACCATTTACTCAAAGGTATCTTTAGGACTTTTGAGGTATTTAATTTTCTTGACTGGTCGTTGGGGGCCTGGCTCGGACTTCGGAGATGGAAGAGTCGTCAGTATCCGAATTGTCGAGAAGCATCATGTCCTGTATAGATAAAGCCTTGAGAGATGGAGCTAATGAATTGGCTTCAATATTCACAGCAGGCGTCTTGAAGAAAAGACATCTCTTATGCTCGTTCGCTGCTAAAGGAGTGTCGAACGCGCAAAAGTCGGAGTTGATGTTCTCTCCCCTGTCAGGACAGCTCTTCCCTCAAGAGATCATTAAGGGACATATCTCTCTCCCTCACTCAGAAGGCTACCCAAGATCTTCTTACGTCATCTGTGAGGAAGTATTTACCTTCTAAGGTCATGAAGAAGACTACGAAAGATACGAAGACAGCACAGCAGCCCTTTCGGGTAGGACTTTCTCCGACCAGCATTTAGAGGGAAAAGAGTTCCAGCCAAAAGAGGTGCTAAAACTTCAACGAAACAATGAGTCAAAAGTCCTCCAGACTTGTGTAGGGGCCAGACTTTTGGACTTCTCGGGAAGTCTGGCAAAACAAAGGAGCGGATCCTTGGTCCGTAAAGGTAGCGAAGGAAGGGTACAAGATCCCCTTTCTCAAGAAACCACCTCTCGCTACAGCTCCGAGAGCCCTAGGGGCTCACTACATCGATTTAGAGAAGAGAGAGGCTCTTTGGCATCAGGTCGTCACCATGATGGAAAAAGGGCAATAGAACCGGTTCTGGATTGCGAATCCCCAGGTTTTTACAACCGTTTGTTTCTAGTACCGAAATCATCAGGAGGTTGGAGGCCGGTACTGGACGTAAGCCAGCTAAACTTGTTCGTAGAAAAGACCAAGTTTACGATGGAGACGAACGATTCAGTAACTGGCAGCGGTACGACAGGCGACTGGATGGTAACACTGGACCTTCAGGATGCGTACTTCCATATTCCAATTCATCCAAGGTCCAGGAAATATCTGAGATTCGTAATCCAGGGAAGGAGTTATCAATTCAAAGCCCTGTGTTTCGGGCTGTGCACGGCGCCTCAAATTTTTACAAGAATGATGACGAATGTGGCGAAGTGGCTCATTTGGCCGGAGTCAGAGTATCTCTCTACCTCGACGATTGGCTCATAAGAGCACAATCAAAACAGCAATGTCTGGAGGACACGAATGTAACATTGGAATTAACCCAGCAGCTGGGTCTGATGGTGAACCTGGAAAAGTCACGTCTGATCCCATCTCAGGAAAATAGTTTTATTGGGGATTCGGATATCCTTTCCGTGACTTTTGTCGGGCTTTTCCGTCACCCGAAAGGCAGACCATGTGTATACGGAAAGTGGGAAGAATTCCTATTGAAAGACCAATGCTCAGCGAGAGAGTGGATGAGCCTGCTGGGGACACTCTCTTCGCTAGAGCGGTTCATTTCACTAGGGAGACTTCACATGAGGCCCTTACAGTTCTTTCTGAACGAAGTCTGGCCAAGAAGATCGCAACCGGATTCCTTCCGGTTTCCAATTCCTCCAAAGATAAAGGAGGAACTAAAGTGGTGGCTAGTGCCGGAGAAGGTTGTCAGAGGGTACGTCACTCCAGCAGAAGAACCCAGACCGGATATTATTTTCCGACGCGTCAGACGCAGGCTGGGGAGCGACGCTGGGCCCTCGGGAGGAGTCAGGCCTTTGGAGCGAAGAAGAAAGGCATGGCACATAAACAGGAAAGGAACTGATGGCGATCTTCTTGGCTATGAAAGCGTTCAGACCGTGGATCAGCGGCAAAGTAGTGCAGATCAACGCGGACAATACCACAGCTCTGGCGTATATACGGAAACAAGGAGGAACTCACTCGTGTCTCTTTGCAACCTGGCGAAGGAGATTCTTCTTTGGTCGCAAGAAGCAAAAACGTCACCCTGCTCACAGGTTCATTCAGGGTGAGAGAAGAACGTCAGGGCGGATCTGTTGAGCAGGGACGGACAGTGCTTTTCCACGGAGTGGATGTTGCATCGTCAAGTATGCCAGAGACTGTGGAAGCTTTGGGGCACTCCAGTAGTGGATCTTTTCGCTACCGCGGCGACGAAGAGGTTACCGAACTAACTGTTCTCCGATCCCGGACCCTCTTGCAGTCGCAGTCGATGCCTTCCTACTAGATTGGACGGGGCTAGATGCGTACGCTTTTCCCCCGTTCAAGATTTTAGGAAAGGTAATGAAGAAATTCAGGGAAAGTCGAGGAACAAGGCTCACCCTGATAGCCCCATACTGGCCGGCCCAAACACGTGGTTCACAGAGGTACTGGAATGGACAGTAGATTCCCCGAGAAAGTCTACCCACGAGAGTAGATCTTCTCAAACAACCCCACTTCGACAGGTTCCACAAGAACACCCTCGCTCTGGGTCTGACTGCGTCAGACTATCGAAGACTTGTCAGAGCGAGGGGGTTTTCTAGAGAAGCAGCGAAGGCAGTGGCAAGAGCACGAAGACCATCGACTATCAAAGTGTACCAGGCGAAGTGGGACAACTTCCGTAGATGGTGCAAGAATCGGAAGATTTCTTCATCCAGTACCTCTGTGACTCAGATTGCAGATTTTCCTGCTATACCTGAAGAAAGAACTAGGTTTGGCTAATCAGACGATTAAAGGCTATAAGGGTGTATGTTGTCTGCAGTGTTTAGACACAGAGGTTTAAACCTGTCCAATGACGCAGATCTTAGAGATCTCCTCAGATCGTTTGATACAAAGAAGGATCGACGGTGCAGAACCCCTTCTTGGAATTTGGACGTCGTTCTCAAATTCTTGGAGACGGATAAGTTCGAACCTATGGGCAGTGCACCGTTGCGAGAACTAACTAAGAAAACTATTTTCTTAGTAGCTTTAGCTACAGCTAAAAGGATTAGCGAGCTGCAAGCTATTGACAAGCAAATAGGTTGGAAACACAACAAAGCAGTTTGTTCGTTTCAACAGGAGTTCTTAGCAAAGAATGAGAATCCTTCGCATCCATGGCCAAGATCATTTGAGATTGAAGGACTGGCTGATCTGGTAGGTCAAGAGCAAGAAAGGGTTCTTTGCCCAGTAAGAGCCTTACGGTTTTACGTAGAAAGAACAAGAGGCATTAGGGGAACTTCAGGTTCTCTGTGGTGCTCTGTTAAAGATCCTACTAGACCTATGTCTAAAAAACGCAATGGCTTTCTTTGTAAGAGAAGTCATTAAAGATGCTCATTTGCTTTGTCAAGAAGAATGCTTCGGTGTAATTAAAGTTAAAGCTCATGAGGTGAGAGCAGTAGCTACGTCCTTAGCATTCAGAAAAAATTTAGCCCTCAAGGACATTATAGATTCAACGTATTGGAGGACAAACTCTGTGTTTGCCTCGCATTACTTAGAGACGTGAAGACAACTTTTGATAATTGTCAAACGTTAGGCCCGTATGTATCCTCAGGTACAGTACTGGGCAAAGGAGTTTCCACCCCATAATAATAACATGCTCTAGGTTTTATTTTAATTAGGTTATAGTGTTTTTATGGTTGTCTGAGGAGGTTAAAGACCAACTCAGTCTGGTGATTAGTGTGTATTATATGTGTGTGTGGTTCAGGTGACTAACTTTCCTAGCATGAATGCCCGTGGTGAATGAGGGCTAGGGTTCTCTGTCAACGAATTGGTCACGTCCAGTTGTCAGGCCCTTATTGTTAGCTTTCTCAACAAAACAGGTCACGTCCTAGTTGAGAGCTACTAAGGTTTAGCAGGCTAAGAGGCAGGACCTACGAAGTCAGCTACCTTAGCAGGTAAGGAACATAATACATAGTTCTAAAAATTTTTGGTTAAATTTTTGAATTATGACGATGTTGCTGTCTATGACCCACCTCCAAATGTGTCAATCAGCTATATATATACCTGCCAGGTAAGTGTCATGCATAAAAATGGTATTGTTATGATACAATAAAGTTTTATGCATACTTACCTGGCAGGTATATATAATTAAAATTCCCACCCTCCTCCCCTCAGGAGACAGGGTTCAGAGAAAATCTGAGGAAAACGGGAATAGTTCCAAGTACCAGCGCCACGGGGAGCGGGGTGGCCTCCATCACCTGAACTACCAGTGTACTAGCGGTTGCCGCGAGTTTTGAAATTCTGCCAGTGCGTCAAGAGGATAAGCTATATATATACCTGCCCAGGTAAATATGCATAAAACTTTATTGTATCATAACAATACCATGTGAATTTTTTATGATGAGTACTTTGGAAAATATACATTGCAGTTTTTTCTAATTATAAGTATTATACTGTGGAAAATCTGCATTGTAGTTTTTTTAGTACTGGTATTTTGGAAAATATATTTTGCAGTTTTTTTTATTATAAGTACTACTTTGGAAGTTATTAATCTTTGAGATGACATTTTTACATTACAAGATCATCTCAGGAGTCATAGAAAAAGAGGAAAATGAAAAGTTATGACTTTGTTTTATTTGATTTTAAATTGCAATACGTATTACAGTTACAGCATTATTGTCATATTTGTGCACCATTACTATAAAATTTAATGAGAGAAGGAGTAACAATCTAAATTTGCAGCATTTCCTATTCATGCAGAAAGAAATAACAAATTTGGATTTCTTTATGATACATCATTTGTCAGTTTCCACTATATCTGCATTGGAGATGGTAAACAGTAGTGATGCATATGTTTTGTCTTTTTATTTCATTGCTGTACCTCTTGAACTTTTCTCGAAATCTGAAAACTAATATTTGCTGCTTTTTTCATCAGAATTCACTAGGTCATCATAATTTTTGTCACAAGTTTCTTTATCATTCATCATGATTGTGATGGCTAATGAGATGGCAAAGATAAGAATGTATTTCAGCAGATGAATGGGGCAGTTGACAACTGAAACCTTATCATGAAAATGAAGGGTAAAATGCATGCTAAGTGCTCAGTAATGGTGGAAGATAGATATATTAAAGAATAAGTAAAATTGGGATGATGATAATGAACAGGGATATTTTGGAGTAGTGGACAAGTGTTCTTTTTATTCTAAAAATAGCACCAGGTCAGTGTTCATGAGTACTAGGGATGGTGAGGGAAGAGGTTAAACCCCAAAAGCATTTGAGTGATAAGAATATTTCCTCTATTTCATCGAGAGGGAAATCATAGTTTTGTACATGAACTTTCCTGCCAGATATATACTTAGCTTACGTCTCTGACGTCACGACAGAATTCAAAACTCGCGGCAAATGCGACAGGTAGGTCAGGTGATCTACCCCACCCGCCGCTGGGTGGCAGGTGTATGAACCAATCCCCCTTTCCGGGAATAATTTTTCTGTCGCCGGTGTCGACTACATCTGTTGTCGATACCTCTCGATTTTGGATTATTACTCGTTTTCGCCCTGGATTGTTTCATCGGACTTTTGGTGAAGTACCTGCTCCTTGGCTTGGCATTTGCGATTTGTGGACCGGTTTTGGATTATTCTTTTGATTATTCTTGGAATTTCATTATGTCTGATTTAGAAATTAAGAAATCAACTATGTTCAGAGTTTGTTCTGTTAGCGATTGTAAGGTGAGGCTACCGAAAGCTGCGGTAGACCCTCACACAGTATGCATGAGGTGTAGGGGAATGACTGCTCATTTATTAACCCTTTGTAATGAATGGTAATTTGAATGAAGAAGAATGGAAGGCGCTTTCTTCTTATGTAAGAAAGCTTGAGAAGGACAAGGTTAGGAAAGCTTCATCTAGGAGTTCTAGTAGGTCTCGCACTAGCGAGTTTCAAGTTGATAACCCTGTTGTAGACGTAGCGCCTTTACCAGTTTCAGCCCCCTGCTTCCTGCACCGAACCCGAAGATGCGCCTCGGAGGTGGACACTATGAGAGCCACTATTCGCAGCATGGAGCTGAAAATTAAAGTGCTAGAAGGTAAGAGTGATAGCAATTTGTGCAGTGATCCCAGTGCAGTGGAGGGTGCGTCTGATCGGCTCCCTAATGCTTCTAGGCCTAGAGCTCTTCCAGACTCCCAGACCCAGTGGAGGAGGAAAGTCGAAAGCCGCAGGAAGGTTAGGGAGAACCCCCACCGGTCAGGCGTCCCCTTGGTAGCGCTTGATGTTCGATCCCAGGCTACCTTGGATCGCGCCAAGAGAGAAGTCTTACGGCAATGCTTCTCATCTTCGTCTTCTCCTTCGCCCAAACGTGGTTGGAGCTCCTCGGAAGCTTCTCGGCCGTCGAAGAGAGCCTGGCAGGCTTCTTCGCTCTCCCCTCCAGCCCTGAAGTTTTCGGAAGATCCTGGATTGGATGTGAAGAACCGAGGATTTCTTTGGAGTTTCGCTCTCCTTAGTAAGGATCGAGCTGCGTCTCCCGTGAAGGACTTTGTTAAGTCTCCTACACGTGTGTTGGCTAGTCTGCAGGCGCAGATTACGGCTCTGGCTGACTCCTTGATTGTGACTTCTGGTCGTAGGAAGGACGTCTCGCTCCCGGTAAAGAAGTCCAGGCGTCTTCTCCAGGCTTACGCTATTCGTCAGTAAACCGCCCTCTCTCCAGGAGTGGATCGTAGTACGAGGCGCTCTTCAAAGGACAGGCGCTCTCCTGCGGACATCGTTTCTCCGTCGGACAAGGGGCATGCTTCCGTAGACGAGCCTCTCCTGACAGGCGCTCGTCTCGAGACAGGATCTCTCCCCGCTGGCAGACGCCAGGAGCCTGGTAGGCGTTTTTTTTTTCTCATGGTAGCCGCTCTCCTTAGGCTTTCGCTCTCCTGTGACCAGACGCCCTTGGTAGACAGGCGCTCTTCTCCTGTCAGCCGCCCTTCGCTTAGCAGGCACCAAGAGCCTGGTAGGCGCTCTTCTCTTCAAGGCGCTCTTCTCCCGATTTTTGCTCTCCTCGAGTTAGGCGCCGGGAATCTGTCAGACGCGCTCGCCTGGTAGGCGCTCGTCGCCAGAGATTCACTCTCCTCGCAGCAGGCGCCAAGAGCCTGATAATCGCTTCCCGCATGACAGGCGCTCTTCGCCAGGCAGCCGCTCTCCTTTAGACAGGCGCCAGGAGCCTGATCGACGCTCGCCTAATAGGCGCTCTTCGCCTAATAGGCGTCTTGCCTAATAGGCGCTCTTCCCTGATAGGCGCTCTTCGCCAGATTTTCGCCCTGCGTTCCTTAGGCGCCAAGAGCCTAGAATACGCCCTCATCCTGACAAAGAAGGAGTTTTCAGGCAGAAGCTCAACGGAAGTTATAACTTCCCCGGTTAGATGTCAGAGTTCTTCCAGACGTTCTTCAGACGTTCTTCCAAGGATGGACTCTCGGCTGAGGACAAGACAGCCTTTCATCGTAAAGGATCGTGAAGGATCTTCGGCGGAAGAAGAACAGGATCCCTCGGAAGAAGAAATTCCTAAAGATTCCTCCGTTTCTTCATACAAGCGTTTGACGGACCTGTTGCTTCAGGAATTTGGAGCGCCCTTTCTCCTGTCGCCCCGCCCTCGCCTCTTTCGTTATTTTCGACTTCGAAAACTCCGAAGGTTCATCCTGTGTCAGGATGAAGCCTGCAATCTCTATGAAGAAGGCGCTTAGAGGTTTTTGGTGAGTGGCTTCTTTCGAAGGAAGAGAAAGGGAAGACGGTGTTCTCTTTCCCTCCTTCTAAGCTTACTGGGAAACTAGGATTCTGGTATGAATCGGGAGAACCCTTGGGCCTCGTTCTTCCATCCTCGGCAGACTCCGGACTTTCTTCTTCACTGGTGGATTCCTCTCGACGCTCTGCCCTCATGTCTGCTAAGACGACATGGGGGATGAATGAGCTTGACCACCTGTTGAAGGGAATGTTCCGAGTCCTGGAGGTGTTTAACTTCCTAGACTGGTCTTTGGGCGTTTTGGCCAAGAAGACGCAGACCCCGGATTCCATTCTCCTGAGGATCTTATCAGTGTTCTCACGTGTATGGACAAGGCAGTGAGGGATGGATCGAGTGAAGTAGCTTCACTTTTCGGAGACGGGATGATCAAGAAGAGATCTGTGTACTGTTCGTTCCTGACGAAATCAGTATCGCATGCTCAGAGAGCCTCTCTCCTGTATTCTCAGCTCTCTCCTCAACTCCTTCCCTAAGAAGATCGTTCAGGATGTTCTTGTGCCCTTTCAGCTAAGGCTACACAGGACATGCTAGCCCAGTCTACCAGGAAGCCTCACTCTTCTTTCCAAGCTAAAACCAAGAGAGAGACTCCAGTTAGGCAGGAGCCCTTTCGAGGAGTCCCTCCTGCCAGAGCTTCTTCCTCCTAGAGGATCTAGACCCACTAAACGAGGGAAGACCCTTCTCTAGATCCATCAGAGGGAAGAAGTAGGATTCAAGTTCTCCAGACATCAGTGGGTGCCAGACTTCTGAAGTTTGCCGACGTCTGGGCCCAGAAAGGGGTTGGGCGACGGAAAACTGGTCACTCTCGATTGTCCGCAAAGGCTACCTCATTCCCTTCTTATCAAGACCTCCGTTGACGACGACTCCGAGGGAGTTGGTAGCCAAGTACAAGGACCCCATCATGAATCAAGCCCTCTCTCTAGCAGTAGATCTTATGCTGGAGAAGGAGACGATAGAACTAGTGAAAGATCCTCATTCTGCGGGTTTTACAACAGACTGTTCCTAGTTCCCAAGAGCTCAGGAGGATGGAGACCGGTTCTGGATGTAAGCGCCCTGAATGTCTTCGTAGAAAAAAGGAAGTTCGCCATGGAGACAACTTCTTCAGTGTTGGCGGCTCTTCGTCCAGGGGACTGGATGGTGTCCCTAGATCTTCAGGACGCTTACTTCCATGTGCCTATCCATCCTTCTTCACGGAAGTTTCTGAGATTCATGATGGGAGGGAAGATCTTCCAATTCAGGGCCTTGTGCTTCGGCCTTTCAACAGCCCCTCAAGTTTTCACGGGTTTAATGAAGAATGTAGCGCAGTGGCTACATTTGGAGGGAGTGAGGCTGTCTCTCTATCTAGACGATTGGCTGATCAGAGCAAGCTCACAAGAAAGATGTCAGGAGGACCTACAAAAGACACTGACTTTAGCAAGTTCGTTGGGGCTTCTGGTGAACTTCCAGAAGTCACAATTAATCCCCAGTTAAGAGCTGATATATCTGGGGATTTGGAATGTTTCTCCGGATTTTCGGGCATATCCGTCACCAGAGAGGATTGCTCGTTGCCAAGAGAAACTAACGACCTTCCTAGAGAAAGATGCATGCACAGCGAGGGAGTGGATGAGTCTGTTGGGGACACTTTCCTCGCTGGAGCAATTCGTTTCTCTAGGAAGGTTGCATCTCAGACCTCTCCAATTCTTCCTTTACCGGGGTGTCTCTCTCTAGACCTGGAATTCTCCTTCAGGATATCAAAAGGAATCAAGAAGGACCTTCTGTGGTGGACAGATCCTCTCCGATTTGCAGAAGGTCTGTCTCTGTACATGCCAAACCCGAACCAAGTATTGTTTTCATACAATCAACTTACCTGTCAGATATATACATAGCTAAGACTCCGTCGTCCCCGACAGAAATTCAAATTTCGCGCCACTCGCTACAGGTAGGTCAGGTGATCTACCGGCCTGCCCTGGGCGGCAGGACTAGGAACCATTCCCGTTTTCTACTCATATATTTTCTGCGCCGGTGGTATCAACATCGTTGCTGCCACCTTTCTTTGACTGGAATTCGCTTTTCTAAGCAATTGATCATCTTTTTGTGGACTTTTGGTGACGTACCTGGATCGTTGTTTTGGCATTCGCTACTGTGGACTGGATTTGGACTTGCTTTTGAATTTTTCTTCAGAATGTCTGATTCAAGTGTTTGTGTGAGAATGTGTGTGAATGTAGGCTGCAAGGTGAGGATACCGAAAGCTTCGGTTGATCCTCACACTGTATGTCGCAAATGTAGGGGTTTTGATTGTTCTATTTCTAACACCTGTCATGAGTGTGAGAGGTTGAATGTTGAGGAATGGAAGACTCTAACTTCTTACTTGAAGAAGTTAGAAAGGGATAGAGTCAGAAGGGCTGCATCTAAGATGGCGGGTAGTAGTACAAGGCCTATTGAGCCTTTGGATAATTCTAACTCTTCTCTTAATTATGATTCTGTATCAGGACCCTCACTGGCCGTACATTCAGATTCGGCATCGGAAATTGCTGAACTGAAGGCTACTCTTCACAGGATGAGATCCAAAATGGCTACCATGAAAGGTAAGGACTGTGAAAGTGATTTTAGTGAAGTGAGTGTCCCCAGTGTTGTGGAGGGGGCGTCTGACCGTCTCTGCGACGCTCCCAGGCCTAGACCTCTTCCAAGCTCCCAAGCCCAGAGGAGAAGGAAAGTCGAAAGCCGTACGGAGGTTGTGGAGAATTCCCCCCACCCCCGGTCAGGCGTCCCTTCAGCAGGTGCTGTATATAGACAGCCTGCTCAGGACCGCTATCGAAAAAAGCGTCCTCAGAGAGTGCTTCTCTTCGTCCGCTTCTCCCTCTCCTAAACGAGGGTGGAAGGATTCGGACTTGTCCAGGCCCCTGAAAAGGCACTGGAGAGATCCTGGTTTGGATTCAAGCCCAGAACGCTTTTCGGAAGAAGCGCCTCCTTCTATCAAGAAGGCGAAGAGGGTTTTGCCGTCCATGATGGGGGCAACACGCCTTCGAGGTCTCCCTCTCCCACGTTCAAGAAGACGCAGGAGAAGCGTCCAAGAGGATCATTTTGGCGGTGCAGGAACAGCTTTCCGCCTTAGTAGGAGTCCTTTCGAAGGATCCTCCTCGTAAGAAAGACGTCAGACTGCCGGTCAAGAAGACTCGTCTTCCTTCTCCCACCAGGAGTGAGGCTCCTGTGAGACGTGAGTCTTTTGAGAACTCAGATAGAGACTCGTGGGAAGATTTTGATTCGCCAGGCAAGTGCCTCGCGCCAGCCAAGCGCGCGTCCTACAGACGAGAAGCGTCCTCTAAGAGAGAGTCAGACAAGCGAGAAAAACGCATTTCAGACGAGAGGATTCTCCCAGATGGGATACGTCTGCCAGATCAGCAGCTTCAGCCGAGCGCGAGGTAACAACCAGGCTGTGAGCATTCATCAAGCGTGAGGCTCCAGACAAGCATCTGTCACGCAAGGATGTGACATCAGGAAGACGCGAGACTTTTGAGAGGCGCGAGGCACCAGTTCAGGCGCGAGGCGCCAGTCAAGCGCGAAGAATCAGTCAGGCGCGAGACGCCAGCCAAGCCGAAGAGGATCCGCAGGCGCGAGGAGTCCTGCCAGGCGCGAGACGCCAGGCCAGTGCGGAGCAGCAGGCGAGCGCCAGCAGCAGCCAGCCAAGCGCGAGGCGCCAGCCAGGCCGCGAGGCGCCAGCAGCCAGGCGCGAGGCGCCAGCCAGGCGCGAGGCGCAGCCAGGCGCGAGGCCGCAGGCAGCGAGGCGCCAGCCAGGCGCGAGGCGCCAGCCAGGCGCGAGGCGCCAGCCAGGCGCGAGGAGCCAGCCAAGCGCGAAGTAGCAAACCAAGTAAGAGAGCCAGTCAAGCATAGGAGCTCTTTACACTCTCTTAGCCCCTCTCCTATTAGGAGTTTGTCTCCAGTAGAGAGAGTTGTTGGACAAGAAGACCCGGAACGGGAAGTGGCCTCTCCTACTGATCCGATTATGGAAGAGGAATCAGAGGACGAGTCTCACGGTAAAGAAGGACTGTCGAACTACAAAGTTTTGACAGCTCTCCTTCTCCAGGAATACGGAGATGCATTGATCCCTGCCGCTCCTCCTTCGCCTCGTTCACTGTTTTCATGCTCGAAGACTCCGAAATCGTCGGCTTTCTTGAAGATGAGACCGACGATTTCTATGAAGAGAGCTCTGCAATCGCTGGATAACTGGATGCTAACTAAGAAAGAGCTAGTAGGACAGTCTTTTGCATGCCTCCCCCATAGACTTACGGGCAAGAGAGGGATTTGGTACCAGACTGGGGAGAATATGGGTCTCACTCTCCAGCTTCAGCTGAAGCTGACTTTTCCAGTCTGGTAGACGCATCCAGGAGACATAGCCTTCACACGGCTAAGATTACTTGGGGACTTTCAGAGTTGGATCATCTCCTCAAGGGACTGTTTCACATTCTAGAAGTCTTTAACTTCCTAGATTGGTCCCTTGTCGGGGTGATGTCCAAGAAGGCTCATGCCCCTGAAGGGCTAGAACCGGATGTACTCCTGGCAATTTTGTCATGTATTGACAAGGCGGTGGCAAGACGGCTCAGGGGAAGGTTTAAGTTTCTTCCTTATTTGGAGCAGGTCTCTGAAGAAGAGATCTGTGTTTAGCGCTTTCTTGACGAAAGCAGTGTCACATTCACAAAGAGCAGCTTTGTTATTCGCCCCTAGATCTGATTTTCTTTTCCCGTCACAGTTGGTGAAGGATATTTCCCGATCTCTGACGGAGAAAGCGACTCAGGATCTTCTCCTGCAATCGTCCAGGAAGAAGAGACCAGTGATGGTGGGAGAAAAGAAAGTGGCGTCTACTCCTGTTCGGCCCTTTCGAGGTGGCCCTCCCACTAGAGTTACCGCTAAAAGGAAAACGACCGAGAAGAGAGGTCGAGCCCTCGTTCCGCCCCTTTAAAAGGGGGAAAGTGAAGTGGCGCTCCTCCAAAACACCAGTAGGTGCCAGGCTCCGGGGATTTGCGGAGGCCTGGACTCGCATCGACACAGACCCTTGGTCGATGTCGGTTCTTCAGAAGGGATATCATCATTTCCTTTCCTGGACAATCCTCCCTGACGTCAACTCCGAGGGAATTGTCCGCCAATGACAAGGACCCTGTGTTGAAGGATACTCTTCAACAAAGGGTGGATCAGATGTGGGACAAGAGAGCTATAGAACTTGTGCTGGATCAAAGCTCCCCGGGGTTTTACAATCGTCTTTTCTTGGTTGCGAAAGCCTCGGGGGGCTGGAGACCAGTTCTGGATGTCAGCGCTTCTGAACAAGTTTGTTCAAAAACAGAAGTTCTCCATGGAAACCTCTGCTTCAGTCCTGGCGGCTCTTCGCCAAGGGGATTGGATGGTGTCTCTGGATCTCCAGGACGCCTATTTTCACGTCCCGATCCATCCTTTCGTCGAAGAAGTACCTCCGTTTCATGACGGGGGGAAGGATCTTCCAATCAGAGCCTTGTGCTTCGGCCTGTCGACGGCGCCTCAGGTTTTCACGAACCTTTTGAAAAAATGTGGCGAGATGGCTTCATCTGAAAGGAATCAGTATATCTCTATACCTAGACGACTGGCTTATCAGAGCAAAGTCAGAAGAACAGTGTTTGGAGGACCTGACTGTGACACTAAACCTAATAAAGACTTTAGGATACTCGTGAACCTCGAGAAGTCCCAACTGATCCCCAGCCAGAACTTGGTCTATCTGGGGATTCGGATAGATTCTCGGGGTTTTCGAGTATTTCATTCTCAAGAGAGACTAGCGAGAGGTTTAGAAAAAGTCTCTCTCTTCTAAGAAAGGAACGGACTTCGGCGAGGGAATGGTTGAGCCTGTTAGGGACCCTTTCCTCGCTCGAGCAGTTCTTTCAGCTAGGAAGACTTCATCTCCGTCCTCTTCAGTTCTTCCTCAGAAGTTCGTGAAACATGAAGACAGGACTCCTCTCGGACTTCTTTCCCATTCCAGATCTGATAAAACGACATCTAGAATGGTGGTTACTCCCACTGAGGGAAAACAGAGGTACTTCCCTGGAAATACAGAGCCCAAACCTTGTATTGTTTTCCGTTGCGTCGGAAAAAGGTTGGGGTGGGAGCAACTTTGGGAAAGAGAGAAGTGTCAGGCACTTGGAATGCTCTTCAAGTGTCCTGGCACATAAACTGCAAAGAACTGCTAGCTGTACACCTAGCTCTAAAGAGCTTCGAAACCGTTAGTATGCAACAAAATAGTACAAGTGAATGCGGACAATACAACCGCTCTGGCATACATTCGGAAGCAAGGAGGTACTCACTCGTATGCCCTTTACGAACTCACGAGAGAACTGCTGTTGTGGACATCCCAAAGGAACATCTCTCTCTTGACGAGGTTCGTTCAGGGAGTAAGGAACGTACGAGCGGACAGGCTGAGCAGGAGGAACCAGGTCCTTCATACCGAGTGGACCCTCCACTCAGAAGTTTGCCTCAAGCTCTGGTCTCTTTGGGGAACTCCTCATGTCGACCTCTTTGCCACGTTCCTCTCGAGGAGACTGGAAGTCTTCTGTTCAGTAGTAGAAGATCCCAGAGCTCTAGCAGTAGACGCCTTCCTACTAGATTGGTCTCAGGTAGACGTTTACGCATTTCCCCCATTCAATGATTCTGGGGCAAGTACTCAGGAAGTTTGTGACTTCAAAGGGGAGGGGACAAGAATGACCCTGATAGCCCCCTTTTGGCCAGCTCAAGAATGTTTCCAGAGGTACTGGAGTGGATAGTAGACTTCCCCAGATCCCTTCCACAAAGGAGGGATCTTCTCAGACAGCCACACTTCGAGAGGTTTCATCAAAACCTCACGCTCTCGCTCTGACTGCCTTTCGACTATCGAAAGACGGTTGTCAGAGCGAGAGGCTCTTCTTTAGTAAAGCAGC
>NC_061109.1:16872009-16888033 GCF_015104395.2 Macrobrachium nipponense | reverse complement strand
GAGCCAGCGCCAGCGACATCCTACGCAGCATGTGGGGAGTACACCAGGTGAGGGGGAGCGGCGTACCCTGGAGTTGACAGGGTGGTAGTCGTAGCGGTCACCGTTGCATGCGTGACCGCAGCAGACCCAGCCAAATGGTAAAGCAGCCCCTGGACACTAGGCACGCCCTGCAAGCCCAAAGATGCCCACACCTGACCAAGGTCATCCCTCGCAGCAGAAGCACCTGTGGAAGCAACGGTCAGGTGATTAGGGGGGGTTTCTACCCGCGCGAGGGGGGATGAGGCCCACCCCGAACGGACAGAAGACCCCGAGAACAGTTGAACGTCGGGGTACCGAGCGCCCTCCTCCACACTCGACAGATCGGGTGAGGAGAAGGACCTGGATACCCCCCCCGAAGGGGAAGGTGCCATACGTGGGAGCTGAGCAGGGGGCAGGAAAGACGACGAAGTATCCGTCACCAAAGGAGTCGCGGGAGAGCTTTCCGACGACTCCTTTGCAGGTCTTCACTTCTTCCTGCCCTCATACAAGCCCCACTGCACCTCCGACCAATTCTCACAAACATTACAAGGCTCGGTGCGAGAGCATTCGCGCCCCCGACAACACATGAGGATCTATTTCCGGGAAACTGCGGAATTTCCCGCACTTACGCCCTTCAGTCCCGGGGCACAGTCGCCGGATAATCGGAGGGCGTGGTGAATCCATGATCCTTCAATTCACAATTCAAGCAATATGAAAAAAATTGGAAATGATTGTACTTACAATTCAGTTTCACTAGACAAACAGAAAGAGAAAACACAACCATGCGAAAGCACAAACGACGATGAAGCGGGCAGAGAGCGATGATACACACGTCCACACGCCAGCAGGCCGAAAGCAAAAGTGATTCTTCGCCTCCCAGTCGCGCGGCGAACGCACTGTCGGACAAGCAGTTAACTACCGAACCCCTTGTTCGAAAGCTTACGACCTATCCAGCTGCCGCTAGTAACCTTCCTATTGTAAAAGGACCGAAAGGTTTGTATCCCGTGTTGGAACAATATGGCCGTTGAATCTTGACCAAGGTGGTTAGGCAGTAACTACCGTGAGGTGGTTAGGCAGTAACTACTGTAAACACTCCACTTTGCCTTTCGGCCCAGGTTCAGATTGAGGGGTGGCATGAGGTGGGCATATCTGTAAAGGGCCTCAAGTTTGTATAGTTAGGAAAAATGTTATTGTTATAATACAATTAAGTTTGTTCATACTTACCTGGCAGATATATATATAGCTGTATTTTCTGAAGTCCGACAGAATTTCAAAAGTCGCGGCACACGCAGTGGGCGGCCAGGTGGTAGTACCCATTCCCGCCGCTGGGAGGCGGATATCAGGAACCACTCCCATTTTCTATTCATATTTTATTATCTGCCAGGTAAGTATGAACAAACTTAATTGTATTATAACAATAACATTTTGTTCATGCCACTTACCTGACAGATATATATATAGCTGAAGCCCACCTTCGGATGGTGGGAAGAGACAGAATAGGATTTGTAGGAAACTTAAATTAAGTAGATGATGTACACCTTGGTTCCTCACCTGTTAGCAAAGTAGACTCTGTGATTACTGTCACTTAAGCCTGCTTTTGCTTAATCAGAGTTGCCAGCCAGGTGGAGACCTGTAGTGCTGCTGCGCTCTGGATGATCTGTCAACTGGGACGTGACCTCAACGTGACAAGACCATCGAGCCATACATATGAGGGCAACGAAGCAACTGACCACCACCTGACCAACTATCCAAAGACCCCCTGAACACTAAACTAAGGGATGGGAGATCTTCACACAAGACTCACCACAACCCCAAAAACACAACAATTAAAACTAACCTAAACCTAACTAAGGGATAGGGAGAGAGCTACCTCCAGCCCCCAAGACTGTGTCTGCAGAAACGTATGGCCCAAGCGAATTACAGTCGTCATAAACGTTTCTCACATCCCTTAGGTAATGTGAGGCGAAGACAGAGTTGCTCCTCCAAAAGGTGCCATCAAGAATGTCCTTGATTGACATGTTCTTTTGGAAGGCAAGAGAGGTAGCGACAGCTCTAACTTCGTGAGCTTTCACTCGTAAGAGGCTCAAATCAGTCTTCTGGCAAGATGAATGAGCCTCTTTAATGACGTCCCTCAGGAAGAAAGCAACAGCATTCTTAGATAAAGGTAATTCCGGTCTCTTCACAGAGCACCAGAGATTACCTGAGGGACCTCTTACCTCTTTTGTTCTATGCACATAGAACTTGAGAGC
This sequence comes from Macrobrachium nipponense, assembly GCF_015104395.2. Classification (NCBI taxonomy): domain Eukaryota; kingdom Metazoa; phylum Arthropoda; class Malacostraca; order Decapoda; family Palaemonidae; genus Macrobrachium; species Macrobrachium nipponense. The sequence goes on along the minus strand of NC_061109.1, from coordinate 16,885,766 downwards.
CCTGACAGGGCACAAGGCTCTCTCTGGTTCTTGGCCCACCAGACTTGACATACCCTTGATCTCGAAGCTTTTCAGCCAAGGGTTAGAAGGATTTTCATTCTTTGCCAAGAAAGTTGGGCTCAAAGAGCAGACAGCGTTGTCTCCTTTGAATCCCACTAGATGACTAAAAGCTTGTATTTCACTAACTCTCTTCGCCGTCGCCAGAGAAGTTAGGAAAAGAGCCTTCCTTGTCAAGTTCCGAAGAGACGCTGCTTGAAGAGGTTCAAAAGGACTTGACATTAAGAACCTAAGAACTACGTCAAGGTTCCATGAAGGCGGTCTCGCTTGGGGAATCTTCGAAGTCTCAAAAGATTTCAAGAGATCATGAATATCTTTGTTGTCCGAAAGGTCCAGGCCTCTGTGCCTAAAAACCGCTGACAACATGCTCTTATATCCCTTAATGGTAGGGACTGCTAATTTCTGCACATTCCTAAGAAAGAGCAGAAAATCGGCTATCTGGTTCACAGAGGTCGTGGAAGAGGAAACTCCCTCCTTTTTACCCCATGCCCTGAAGGAAGCCCACTTCGATTGGTATACAGCTCTTGTAGATGCACGTCTTGCATTTGCGATTGCTCTCGCAGCTGCTTTCGAAAAACCTCTCACTCTGGCCAACTTTTCGATAGTCTGAACGCAGTCAGACCCAGAGCGGAGAGGTTTTGGTAATACCTTTCGAAGTGAGGCTGTTTGAGTAGATCTTTCCTCCAGGGCAACGTCCTTGGAAAGTCTACAAGGAAAGACATGACCTCTGTGAACCATTCTCTCGCTGGCCACATCGGGGGCGATTCAGGGTCAATCGTCCCTTCTGAAGCCGCAAACTTCCTCATGACTTCCCCATGATCTTGAATGGCGGGAAGGCATACAGGTCTAGGCCCGTCCAACTCCATAGCAAGCGCCCACAGCGATTGCTTCTGGATCTAGGATCCGGGGAGCAATACAGAGGAAGCCTCTTGGTCTCGACGTCGCGAATAAGTCACCAGAGGACGTCCCCACAACTTCCAAAGGTCCTCGACACACGTCTTGTGTAAGGTCCATTCCATCGGTAGGATTTGTTCCTGACGACTGAGAAGGTCCGCCCTGACGTTTTGCACTCCTGCAATGAACCTCGTCAGGATCGTAACCTTTCTCCTTTTTGCCCACAGCAGAATCTCCTTCGCCAGGTGAAACAAAATCCTGGAGTGTGTTCCTCCCTGATTCTTCAAATACGCGAGTGCTGTGGTATTGTCGGAGTTTACTTGAACGATTTTGTTCGTCAAACTCCCTTCAAAGAACTGCAGAGACAGAAAGATCGCTGCTAGTTCTTTGACATTTATGTGCCAGGCTGCCTGTTCCCCTCTCCAGGAGCCTGACACTTCCTCCCCTCCTAGTGTTGCTCCCCAGCCCGCGATGGAAGCGTCTGAGAACAACACTAGGTCGGGGCTCAGAAGACTTAGGGACAAGCCCTCTTGTAGCTTCTGTGGATCGAACCACCATCTTAGATGGCTCTTTGTTGACTCTGAGATTCTCAAGATCGCATTGAGATCGTCCTTGGCCTTCCATTCGTCCGCAAGGAAAAACTGGAGAGGCCTGAGGTGCAGTCTTCCCAAGGATACAAACCTTTCTAGCGAGGAAATGGTGCCCAGCAGACTCATCCATTGCCTCGCCGAGCAAGTTTCTTTCCCCAAAAAGGCTGAGATCTTCTCTAATCCTAGCCGCTGACGTTCTTGGGACGGAAACGCTCGAAAAGTCACTGAATCCATCTGAATCCCCAGAACCACGATGGACTGTGTCGGGGTCAGATGCGACTTTTCGAGGTTGACAAGAAGTCCCAGGGACTTCGCTAGGGCTAACGTGAACTGCAAGTCCTTCAGACACTTTTCTCTCGACGACGCTCTGATAAGCCAGTCGTCGAGGTAAAGGAAAACTCTTATCCCTGAAGAGTGTAGCCACCTCGCCACATTATTCATGACTACGGTGAACACCATTGGAGCCGAGGTCAGGCCGAAACAAAGAGCTCTAAACTGCCACACTTTTTTGCCCAAGACGAATCTTAGGTACTTTCTTGAAAGAGGGTGGATCGGGATGTGAAAGTACGCGTCCTGCAGGTCTAAGGACACCATCCAGTCGCCCGGTCTCGAGGCTCCCAGAACAGACTGAGGCATCTCCATCGTGAATTTGGTCTTTTCCACAAAAAGATTGAGCCTGCTTACATCTAGGACTGGACGCCAACCCGACGACTGCTTTGGTACTAGGAAAATCCTGTTGTAAAAGCCTGGAGACCCCAGGTCCGCGACTTGTTCCACCGCTCTTTTTTCGATCATCTGTTGTAAAAGATCAAACAACACTTGTTTCTTTTCTCCCTGATAAGATGGAGAAAGGTCTCTGGGAGTCGTGGAAAGAGGAGGAGGATCTAAAAAGGGGATCTTGTACCCCTGCTCCACGATCTTGAGGGACCAAGGTCCGTATCTCCCTCTCTCTCCATGCTCCCGCAAAGGACTTCAGTCTGTCTCCGACTGGTGTCTGAAGGACATGCGTTTCACTTGGATGGCTTGGGTTTGAAGGAAGCTCTTCCTCTTGCAAGCCCTCTCCCTCGAGGAGCTGCTCTCGAGGGAGGAGCCCCACGAAAGGGTTTAAGCTTCTTCGGCGGTCGCACAAAAGACGAAGAAGTGGAAGGAACTGCCGGACGTCTCGAGGACTGGGCTAAGAGGTCCTGCGTTGCTTTTTCTTGTAAACTGCTTGCCAGGTCCTTAACCAAAGTCTGGGGGAAGAGATGGCTCGTAAGAGGAGAAAAGAGCAGCTCCGCTTTCTGAGCTGGAGTAACTGATCTAGCTGTGAAGTTACACAGCAAAGCTCTCTTCTTCAGGAAAGCAGTCCCAAAATGAGAGACAAGCTCCTCTGAACCATCCCTGACGGCCTTGGATCCATGCACGATAGTACGCTGGGACAGGCCCCCCAAATCCCCAAAACTGAGCGACTCTCGGGCTTCTAAAGATTTTGCAGAATCTAGAACTCCCAACGCACCAGTCCAAGAAGTTGAAGACTTCAAGAGTCCGCAGCACCCCCTTCAAATGATGGTCTGTCTCCGTAGGGGTCCAGGTTACTTTAGCAGTGGATAAAAGGGACCTCCTCTGAGAGTCCACCAAGCTGGAGAAATCCCCTTGAGCTGAAGAAGGAATGCTCACACCCACGTCTCCTTTGGTTTCATACCAAATACCTCCTTTACCACTGAGTCTAGAGGGAGGAAGGGCGAAAGTTGTCTTGCCCTGATCCTTCCTTCGTTCCATCCAGTCTTGGAGTTTCTTGAAGGCCCGCTTAGTGGAGAGCGAAGTCTTCATTTCGACAAACTCCGGGGTCTTACATGTCTTCGAGGATGAAAACTGCGAAGGAGGAGACTTGGGAGCTGCAGGCTGGAACTTGTCCCCGAAGGAAGAGCGCAACAGCCGCACAAGAACTTTATAGTCCGAGATTGAAGAGGCCGCAGAAGGTTCCTCTTCAACAGAGTCAGCAGGACTACTCAATTCTCCTTCTTCCCTAATCGGAAGAGGAGACCGCCTCTCCGGAGAGGGCGTACGTCTATCGAGTCTTGCCTTAATCAAAGACCCCCGTTGTTTAATAGTAGAAGCCTTATCTAGGCTGTCTTCCTTGTGGCGTTTGTTTACCGCTCGAAGGAGGCAGATGCGTGCCTGACGGCGGTATGGAGCGTCCTTAACGACGACCGAGGCCGCCTTACTTCCAAGAGAAGCGTCCTTACGTTTCTTCAACGAAAAGGTAGACTTGTTATCTGTTTTCTCAGGGATACGCGCCTGTGCGCACAACCCAGCGTCCTGGTGCACATCGTCTTCTTGCTCGGAGTCCTCCGAAGCGTCCTGAAAAGCGTCCTGCCGAGCGCCCTCAAAAGCGTCCTGAGCGCACTCAAAAGCGTCCTGAGCGTCCTCTCGAGAATCACGGCAGGCAGCCTGCCCATGACGTTGAGAGGGAACGAAAGCGTCCTGACGACCCGTCTTCTTAGCAGGCGAACGAGATCGGCGAATCGCCGAAGGAGACGCAATCGGTGAAAGAGACGAACGAGGAGAGGGAGAAGGAGACTGCTTCGTCCTCTTGACGGGCAGCCTAAGGTCCTTCCTCCGCTTAGGCTCGACTGCTGCTGGGCGAGTCCTCTGAGCCATAAGCGTTGATAACTGGTCCTGAAGGGACAAAAGAATGTTCTTCGTTGGAGAAGAACGAACAGAGGGAGTAGGGCTGATCCTGCGAGAAGACGAGGGCGAGGGGACGCCTCCTTCCTTCTCACAGGTACAGCTACCTGCTTCTCAGGGATACGCGCCTGTGCGCGCAACCCCCAGCCGTCCTGTCGGATGAGATCCTACCTCTCTTCTGAGGCGGAAAAGCGTCATACGCGTCCGAAGAAGAGCGCAAAGAAAGTGGCGATACAGGACGTGAAGCGTCCTCAACACGAAACGTCCTTTTCAGCGGACAAGAGTCTCTCCGAGCGCTCCACCCCCCTTGCGCGGGGGGGGGGGAGGACGCTTCGGAGGACGAAAAAAAAAGCAGTCCTTAAGGATACGCGCCTGTGCGCGCTCCTTGACAGCCTGGGACTTTGCAACAAGGCCTGCCGAAGGGACGCCAGATCGGTGGGGAGCCCCCGTAACCCTCTTGCGGCTTTCGACATCCCCTCCCTGATTCCTGGGAGTCCGATAGCAGTCTAGGCCTAGAGGCATTATGGGGCCGATCTGACGCCCCCTCCACAACACTGGGGGCACGATCACGCACTTGCACTGAGCCAGTTTCCAAGGCTTTCACTTTGGTCTCCAGAGTACGTAGAGACTCCAAAATAAGAGAAAGGGCATTACCTTCTCCCGACACAGATTCAGGGCCCGAAGGCAACAACACAGGTTTAGGAGATGCAAATTCTACAGGTGTTATAGCAGGAGCAAATATTGTACCCTTACCTTTTGTTGTAGAACCACTCCTGGAGGAAAACCTCCTGATCCTATCGCGTTCCAATTTACGCCGATAGGAATCATACACCTTCCATCCATCATCGGTCAATCCATCAACATTCATTTGCACGATCATCCACCAAACAAACATGCCCCCTACAACTCATACATACTGTGTGGGGATCTACCGATGATTTCGGTAGCCTCACCTTACAATCACTCCTCACACACACTCTGAAACTCACTGCACTTGATCCAGACATCACGTTTACAGAAAAGCCAATCCAAAGTCAAAAAATGGTCCACTATCGCGTATGCCAATCCAACAATCCAAAATCAATACCAAAAGTCAATCAGATACTTAAATGCGAGCAAATCCAAAAAATCCTAGGCGGAGGTCTGTAAACAGTAGTTTACCGACAGGCGACAGAAAAAATATGAATAGAAAATGGTAATGGTTCCTGATATACGCCTCCCAGCGGCGGGAATGGGTACTACCACCTGGCCGCCCACTGCGTGTGCCGCGAGTTTTGAAATTCTGTCGGACTTCAGAAAATACAGCTATATATATATCTGTCAGGTAGGTAAGTGGCATGAACAAAATACAATTTACAACAAATTGTGATTTGTTCCGTCACATAATACAAACCCTCGGTCCTTTAACATAAGGAAGACTCACTGATTGGTGGGAGGAATCTGAGTGAGCCTCTAGAACTGACTGGAGTTCTGTGCACCTAGGCTGCTACTCCTGGTCATAAGAGCGAGGAGTGCCCTCCTGCCTCTGACAACTTGATCGGAGTATACGAGCTGCATGATCAAGAGTCAGACTTCTGGGCCTTTTCGAAATGAGTGAGGGATCGTGACTCATCCGAAAAAGGGCTGTGAAGAATATTTGGCGTTGGAGACATTAATGCAAAGTTCCAAGAAGGATTTGCATTATTGTCAGTCTCCTTCCTCCCCTTCCTAGAGGAAGGAGCGGGATTGCTTCTATGATTCTGTTAAGAAACATAAAAAAGACAATTGATGCGGTAAGCTTACACATAGAGCATCCTTTTTATGTTTCTTATCAGAATCATAGAAGCAATCTCGCTCCTTCCTCTTCGAGTCCTATCCTCAACCCGAAGGACGAGGAATGGAGAGACGAGGCGTGGAAGAGGGATAGCCAGTCACTCTCGCATCCTTCTTATCTCTACAACTGCACACCATGGACGAGATGCAACTTGTCCTTTTGAAGGAGCTGGGTAAGCAAACACATCTTGCAAGCATCCACCACTGGTCCAGGGAAATGAGGTTCCAAGAACCTGTGGGCAGTCCCGAAGGGAAAGAAAGATATGGTCGCAATGACCTATCCATCTTCCTGTCCGACATATTCTTCGGAGTGATGTCCAGTACCCATCTACTGGTCTATCCATCTGCAGCGAAGTCTCTCACAGTCTCGTATCCCACTGCAACGAAGTCTCTTGCGGTCTCGTATCCCACTGCGGCGAAGTCTCTCACGGTGTCGATAGTTATGGGCACCGGAACACGACAGTAGAACGAAGTAATGACTGATCTGGATCAACTGATACAAAGTCCACAGCGTAGCTCGTGACGGTCTCGGACACTTCAACAGCTACCGACTAACTGCGTTCGGTTGTGTGACGAGAGCCGTCCATGCATCCGAGGCGTAGTCACGTGACCCTCGCCTTTTGGGGGGTTATGCCAAGAGACCATACAAATCGTCTATCTGTTGCCACCAATGCTGGAAGGTGAGATGATGATTCTCTCTAGGCATGTGCCCAACAGACGAAAGTCATTTGCCTTCTAGAGACCGAGGTCCCTGATGGCAAGACAGAAGTTCTCATAGTAGTTTAATCTCAACTAAGCAGAAACAATACTATGTGCCATTGAAGACGAAGGTGATAGGTGAATGCAGACCTACGTCTTCACAGCTGAATCGAGAGAAGTTAACTCTCAAGACTCTGAACGCAGAAAAGTCCCACCGATGACACCAACCCGTGAAGACGACTTAATCCCTGTTGTTTTACAGAGGACTGAAAACACTAAATCGCTACTTCACTGCTGTTCGGTGAGAAGTCGGAGTTGCAATGAAAGCAGAGCGCTTTTCAGTAATGAAAACACAGGGATTGTACTGCCTGAAGAACCGCTTCTCATGGGCTGGATCAGGAAGGACATCTATACTGGAAGTAGAGCTGGCAGGGCGGGGAACAGGCGATGTCTTCCGTTATACATCTACAATTCGGGGTGGACAATGAACAATTGCACACCTACGAATACGAGAAATATTTAGAAGGAAAACTCAGATGTCTGAAGAAATCATTCTGCGTTATCGCAGCGGCTGGTGCGATGCGGCTGGTGCGATGCGGCTGGTGCGATGCAGCGGGAGATTAGGCTACAGACTTCTGTTATCGTGCAGAAAACAGACAGATGATAGCAAGTCTAGTGAGATATCTCTGTCTGAAAATTCTCGCAATGTCAAAGGCGATGCAGTAGAGATGGTCATCCACGTATGCGAGAATTCCAGCCAACCAGAGACCTAAGTCTGTGATTGCCGGGTAGAGATTCGGTTCGGTAGTCAATCATCACAGAGGAGAGAGACAATATCTGACCCCACTATCTTGGAGAGGCAGCTGGTACTGGGCTGCGGCAGGCAGGGCTGGCAGGCAGCCCATAAACCGCTAGCTCTCGCTCACTCGTCATCCTGAGTTGCCAGGTAATCCATTCCAAGAAGGAATGTGTTCGGCTAGAACCCTTAGGCGCAAAAAATTACTCTCGAGCATTTGCATTTAATCGAAACGGATTTCGGTGAATGCAAACGCTGTGGTGTTGTTGTTGTAACAATACCACAAGTATCTCAAAATCAAAAGCGGTAACTCCTGGGAGGTTTGCACGGCAGTCCCGAGTTGCAGTTCAATAAAGAATATACTATTCGTCTCGGTCACAACCCATAGAGTTAACTACAGTATGTGCCTACACCTCGGACAATTCAACTGATAACAGAAACATGATCGCGAGGGCAATATACGTAGTATATTTGTAGGTTCCTAAATTCTCTTCCAATCGAGGAACAAGAATAAGGACTGGAAGCCGACATCCTTCATTCTCTAATGAAGACAGCGAAGGTGAAGTTTTCCCGAAGGAAGACTTCTACAGTGATAACAGGATACCGAAGACGATAGTTCAAGCCGAACTGGATGTTCCCACCCGTTCTTCTCTATCCCGGGGTTGGCCGCCTACTGAGGCGACGGACCGTCAGGTCCATCCAGGCTGAGCCCCTCACGAGATATTCTTCCTTCAGCAGCAGTACTTCCCTCGAACGCTAGAAATTCCAGGAATTCGACCATTCGGCGAGAATCCAGATTATCATAGTAACAAATATCTGGGATTCTCGTCTTGCCCACTCTGGACCGTGGTTTCGCCCAAGTGTTTGCAGATCGTAGAAGACCAGAACACTGGGAGAGTGCTAGAAACTTTGAAGAATTCTAAGCGCTCAGCGAAGACCCCCCTGAATTTGTCAGACGATCATCGGATGGTGATCCTCCCGATTCCCGTAGAAATCGAGGATAAGGGAAGATCCTTCCTCAACGACGGGGACTTAAGTCCAGTAGGACCCGAAGGTCCCTCCAGGAATGCAGTCCCCGACGTGGAATCCCACAGAGAACGCTCTGCAGGATCCCTCCCCTTCCCGTCGCAGCCATAGGGAGAGAGGGAATGGGGGAGGAAGATTGGACACTTGCTCGCCTTCCCAGCGGAACTAGCAGTCGGAGGAGGGTTACGAACGGAGAGAGCCGATACCGTCCTCCGACACGTCCCAGTCCTCGTCGAGGTCGAAACCACTCAAGAGGACCGAACGGGGAGCCCACCCCGGTCTCTGCGTGCATGGTCCAGCGGGACTGTCACATGAACAGCAGTGATGGTCACTCCGAGAGTCTGAGAAGCGTCATCGTCCACGCCAGCTCCCCACGATCTCCTCCAACCACTTGAGCGAGGATCTGTTGGTCCCAAGACCGAACCAGGCTCATGGCCGGACCGTAAGAAGTGCATTCATCACAGTCACTCCTGTTCACCTCGTTCCTCCCAGTGAAGCCTGAGGAGGTTGAAGGGACAGGTGAAGGAGACCTGACGCTCCTACCCTGCCTACTAGCAGAGCCAGTAGGCTGGGAGGACTGCAGGCGATCACCAACCCACAGTGGTGATCGAGCTGCAGGTCTGGACCAGCAGTCTTCCTTGGCGGGAGAAAGCTCGCTGGGCAAAGGAACGGAGCATCGGCTCCTTGCTTGCATCAGGGGAGTCTTACAATATGAGCGTCTCCTGCCCTGCCTACCAACAGAACCAGTAGGCTGGGAGGACTGTAGGTGATCACCAACCCACGGTGACGATCGAGCTGCTGGTCTGGACCAGCGGTCTTCTTGCAGAGAAGCACTGGATCAAGGACGGAGCGTTGGTCTCTTGCGTCAGGAGAGCTGCTACGAGCGCTCCTTCCCTGCCTACCAGCAGAACCGGTAGGCTGGGAGGACTGCAGGTGATCACCAACCACGGTGGCGGTCGAGCTGCAGGTCTGGACCAGCGGTCTCCTTCCGGAGAAGCGCTGGACCGAGGACGGTAGCATCGGTCTCGTGCGAGCCATCCAGTCCCAGTGGGTGCGACGGTCGGGTGACTAGTAGTGTCCACTAACGTGGTGAGAGCGAGCACCATCCTCTCGACGCGCCCAGGAGAGGCTGAACCAGGGCCAGGTGAGGCTGGCCCAGGCAAGGTCGAACCAGGTGAGGCTGGACCAAGTCCAGGTGAGGCTGGACCAAGTCCAGGCGAGGCTGGACCAGGTCCAGGTGAGGTTGAACCAGGTCCATGCGAGGCTGGACCCGGTGGTCGGGGGGGAGCCTCTTCCCAGCCTCGCTACGTGTACAGTCTGGTGGGAACATCACGTCAACCCTGGGAACCGGCAGATCGCCGTGAGAGCAATCGCTGGCCTGGCGGGAGTCTTCCGCTCCGTGCCTGGGTCCTGGTGGCGAGCAGGCTCGGCTGCCTGGACCCTGGCTGCACGGTCACCCGCGGGCGACCGTACACTCGGTACCTCTTGCGAACAAGCAGCGAAGATGGTCCCTGGCGCCAAGACAGAACCTCTGGCGCCAGGAGAGGAGGTACCGGTGTTAGCCGGTACCCCTCTGGTCCCCGTCTCCTTCTTCTTTGCGGAAGGAGAGATGGGTCCTGTTCCTGAAGGAACAGGAGGACCAGCGGAAGCCCCAATTGTCCCACCGGAGTGGGACAGGCCCTTAAGAGGTCTCTGAGCGAGATCCTTGGGGGGGGGGTGGGGGGGGGGGGGGAGAGAGAGAGAGAGAGAGAGAGAGAGAGGAAGCTACCTTCTTCTTCTTCGGCTGGGGGCCCTCAGAAGTCAAAGGAGAAGAGGCGGCAGAACACGACGAAGACACCTTCCTCTCCTTCCTGGACATCCTCTTTGCCAGTTCCTTCAGGACAACCCACAGGTCCTCCATCCAGGACGGAGTTGGGGCAGTTGCGGTAGCAACACGGCCCAACTGCACCTGTCCGGAGGGACCTGCGGGAGCAGCAGTGGAGAGAGAACTTCCTTCCCCGAGGAGGGTTACGAAACTCTTACCTGGCAGGTGAAGCGTCTGCCAGATTGGGGTTGAGCATGCACCTGACAGGTGACAGCCGATACTGTCCTCCGACTCTTCCAAGTCCTCGTTGAGGCCGAAACCTCTCTGAAAGAAAGAAATTAATTAAAAGAGGGCTGGATGGCCCGCCTCCACTGGTCTCTGCGTGCATGGACCCGCAGGAACGTCACGTCAACCCTGGGTACCGGACGATCGCTGCGAGAGTGATCGCCGGTCTGGCGAGAGTCACCCAAACGATTCCTACCATCTCCCGCTCCGTGCCTGGGTCCTGACACGGTGAGCATATTCAGCAGTCTGGACCTTGGCTGCATGGTCACCTGTAGGTGACCGTACACTCGGTAACGCTCACAAGCGGGCAGCCGAGACGGTTCCTGGTCCGGAGGCGGAACCTCCGGGAGAGGAGATACCAGTGGTGGCCGGTACCTCCATGGTTCCCGTCTGCTTCCTCCCCGAGGAAGGAGAGACGGGTCCTGTTCCCAGAGGAATGGGAAGACCAGCGGAAGACCCACCTGTCTCACCAAAGCGGGACAAACCCTTAGAAGTCCTGTGACGAGACTTCTTAAGGGGGGAGACCACCTTCTCTTTTACGGCAAAGCCTTAAAAGTCGAAGGAGGCATGAAGATATGATGATCTCAAAGAGGAGGAAGACAACACTTAATGAGCTCTCTTCCTCTTTGGTTCCTCCGAATTCTGCCAGACTTCTACCATCAGGAGTAGATAAACCTCACAGGGCAGTGCGACAGCTCCAGTGACATAACTCCCGGGTAGTAGTGGTAATGAATATGATTATCAGCAAGGGATCAGTACACACAATCGAGGATCGGTACGCAACATGCTACGAGTCATAGGTACAATTCCAAGGTTAGGATAACCAATATGAAGAGCATCCAACCAATACTGCTGAAAATACAATCACCACTAGTCTGTAAAATAAGGAAAAATTATTAAAGTAATGAGGATACTCCTCACGCATCCAAGGGCACCGCCCTCCGAAGTGAGAGGAGATCCCCCAACATCAACACCGCACGCCCATCCTTCTACCTTCTTCCGATAGTAAGTGAAGGAAGAAGGAGAAGAGAAATTACCATAACAACAAAACACCGACAAACCTTTGAAGTTCCCTCGGTAATTCCCAAGCGTAAGCGTGATTTCCGGACGAATACATGTCCCGTTACAGGATCAATATCACATACGTTAAATACATGTCTCATCCTCACATTAAATACATATCTCGTCCTCATGCAGGTCTGAGCCAGTGTTAAAGGGTGAAAGAATGTAAATACGTAATATGTTGACATACCTTAGCCGCCAACTCTTCACACAAGTAGAGGGACGGTTACAAAGGCTATCACAAAAAGTGGGTTTGTATATTAATTGAAAAACAAGGACAAACCTTTATTTAGTATTAATATCAAACACCGTATATGCATAATTATTTAAAACACAAAAAATAAACCAAAAGGATCCCACCGGAAAAAAAGATCAACGACCAGTCAGCCGGAGCTCACAAACACACGTCAAAAGACGGCCGAAAGCAAAGTGGTGTGTTTACACCTGGGCAGGCTAGCCTGCCCCACGGTAGTTACTGCCTAACCACCTTGTTCAAGATTCAACGGCCGTAATTCCAGCTACGCCATACGTAATTCCAGCTATGCCATAAGTACATTCCTTATGTTAAAGGACCGAGGGTTTGTATTACATGTCGGAACAATTTCCTGTTTCTCACTGTCTACTACTACACCAGGAATGGGGGGTTCATTCAGGCTTATTCTTTCTCTCTCTCTCTCTCTCAGCATAAATAGTGTTTAGTGCCAACTGATCTCTTGTGTTTCTCCTGATGGTGGTCAGGAGAAATTCTGTTTCATTGAAGGTATATATGATGAATGTTTTCTCCAAGACGTATGATGCTGTGCTGTAATTTTTATGACCTAAATTAAGTTTTCTCTTTTTTTATCTCCTCTGGCCTTCAAGGCTATGTATTGATTAAATGTAGTACCTTCCAATAATGGAATATCAACTTTTACACAATCAAAATCTTTCACATCACCTACAAGGTGCTACATTTATCACTATAACCATGAACACCTTAGGAGAGCTGAAAGAGAAGAATTAATTAAAGACATAAAAAAGGATGGATTTACATATAATCATTTGCATTTCTCATAGCTAACAAACTGGGTCTTAACCAAAACACAGCCATTCTGTAAATGACTGCCTGTTTCCAAGCCAAATTTAAGAGCAAAATAAAGCAACAAAAGCAAAATAAATATTTTTTCATGTCCTTTGGAAATTCATTATACCATTACTTGCACTCAAGAAGAGTACAGTGAGTAGAATAAAGGAGATTCTCTACAAGCTAAATGCTGCAGAAACGGCAACTGTTTTTAATAATAATATTAATGATAATAATAATAACACCCTCCAGTTAACAGCACTGTTGTCTGACATGGCATCAGTTTATCTCTACCATGAACTAACAAAAGAAGTTTCCTACTTACGCTGACTCTATCTGATTCATCATGGCCTCTGTCATCCAGATCAACTTCAAACTCAGGTTGAGGACATGTCTGCAAGTTTGTAATCCGGTCTGCAGTCAGTTGATTACGACCCAAAACTGATGTGGAATAGTTGATATACTGACGACTGACATGGAGCCATTCTTTTGTGTAGCAGCGGACAACATCTGCCACATGAGCATCATAACCATCCCTAAAAATTAACATAACTGTACAGTATTCTGAGAATTAATTACTAAGATACCAAACAAAGTTCATAAGATAAGGATTCTCACGATCACTTAAACAGAAAATATCATGTAGATAGGACAATTATAATAATAATAATAATAATAATAATAATAATATGTTTTATTTCAGCTCGGGGCCATATACATTGAGTATACAAGATAGTAGACAGTAACATACAAATCCTAGATACATGAGATATGATAAAATAGAAAAAGAAAATGAATAATCGGCACTTATCCATAATATAGCTGAGGTAGCATAAAAGCTAGTAATCATCATACTGGTAATAACAGTAATAATATTGGTGAGAAAAAAAAAATGCATTGCGAGTAATAACAGTTGGTGCACATATTATATAACTCAAATTTCAACTAGAGACTTAGGTGGTTACAGTAGTCAGGTCCAGAGGGCTTAATACATAAATTAAA
>NC_061109.1:16813673-16871509 GCF_015104395.2 Macrobrachium nipponense | reverse complement strand
CTGCTCCTACTCTTCTCCAACTGCTAGTTCCACTGGGAAGGGCGAGCGAGTATCCAATTCCTCCCCCATTCCCTCTCTCCTTACGGCTACGAGGGAAAGGGGAAGGATCCTACAGAGATTTCTCTAGAGGCTCCCACGTTGGGGACTGCGCTACCAGGGGGGACCTTCGGGTCCTACCTGACGTAAGCCCCGGTCGTTGAGGAGGGATCCTGCCCATTCTCGATTTCTACGGGAATCGAGAGGACCACCAGCCGATATCGTTGACGAATTCGGTGGGGTTTCGCAGACTGCTTAGAATTCTACGGAATTTCTAGCGCATTCAGAGTGTTAGAGTTTCTTACGATCTCCAAACACTTAGGCGAGACCACGGTCCAAAGTGAGCGAGACGAGAAATCCCCGATATGTTACACGATAATCGGGAAACCTCGCCTATGCTCGAATTCCTGGAATTTCTAGCATTAGGAAGAAGACTGCTGCTGAAAGAAGACTATCTCACAGTTGGCGACCAACTGGAATAGAGAAGAACGGACGGGAATATCCAGTTTGGCTTGAACTATCGTCTTAGTATTCTGTTCACCATTGAAGCTTTCCTTCGAGGAAGACTTCTCCTTCACTCTCTTTAATAGAGAACGAAGGTAGTCGATCTCCAATCCTTATTTTGTTTTCTTGAAGGAAGAATTTTAGGATGGAGATCGTTGTTCAGAATCCTACAAATATACTACGTATATTAACCTCGCGACATGATTCTGCTAAGCAGTTGAATGGTCCGAGGGTAGGCGCATATCCTGGTTATTTTACGGATTGCGACTTAGACGAAAAGTATTCTAATTGAACTGCAACCCGGGTTGCCTGCAACCTCCCAGGAGTTTCCAGTTTCAATTTTATATACTTATGGTGTTGTCAACAACACACCTTTAAGCTTTTATATTACCGAAATTCGTTTCGCTTAAATATATTGCTCGAGCATATCTTTTTATGCTCGGTGGTTCTAGCCGAACGCATTCCTTCGTGGAAAGGATTACTTGGCAACTCAGGATGACGAGTCAGCGACAGCTACTGCGTATTGAATTGCCCGATGGCATTTCAGTATCAGCTGCCGCTTTGAGATAGACGGTTGTTTATGTCTTTCTCACCTGTTTTGATTGAATAACAACCGTATCTCTGCCCAACAATCACGGACTTAAGTCTCTGATTAACGGGGATTCTCGCATACATGAATGACCATCTACTGCTGAGAAACGCTAGTATTCATCGTCTTCGGTATTGCGAGAATTTTAAACAGAGATATCTATTCGACTCTCATCTTTCTGTTACCGCACGGTAACAGAATTCTGTAATAGTCTCTTGCTGCATCGTATCCCGATAATGCGAATGATTTTTGCGGAATCTGAGTTTGTCCTCAAAATATCTTGTATTCGGAGGTGTACAATTGTTCATTGTGTTCTCCGGATTAGCAGATGTATTGAAAGAACATCGCCTACTCCCACACCTGCCAGCTCTACTTCCAAACGTTCCAGCCCATGAGAAGCAGTTCTTCAAGCGGCTCTCCCCTGTGTTTCATTACTGAATAACGCCCCGCTTTCATTGCACAACGAACAGCAATGAAATGGCGGTTAGCGTTTTCAGTTATTTGTAAGCACAGGTTTAGAATCTTGAGATTCCTTCTCTCGATTCAGCTGGAAGACGTAGGTTGCATTCATTGCCTACCTTCGTCTTCAACGTCACATAGTGTTGTTTCTCCTTAAGCTGAGATTCAACGTCTATGAGATTTTCTTGCCATCAGGGACCTCGGTCTTTTGAAGGCAATTGACTTCGCCTTTTTGAGCTTATGCATTAAGAGAATCATCGCCGCGCGTCCGGCATCGGTGACTAACAAAATATTTTATTTGTGGCTCTCAGCATAACTCTTTAAAGGGCGAAGTCACGTGAACTTACCCGGATGCTTGGACAACTTGCCTCTACTGATTCGAACCAGTCAGTCGGCAGCTGTCAGAGCGCCCGAGTCAGTTACGAAACTATGCTGTGGACTTAGTTCGGTTGTTCCAGAGCAATCATTACTTCGTCTTAATAGCTTGTCATATGAGTACTGTACATAACCAAAGTCGAGAAGAGGGATAGGTCATACGACTATTCCCTTCTTTTCGTCTTAGGTAACTGCATGACTTCTCTTGAGAAGTCAAGCACAAAGGGATGGGGATTTGTGACGCTCGATTTCGTACCGATCTTCGTAGCGAAGACTCAGAACCCTTCGGTAACTGACGATTGGTTCGAGTCCTTCACAATACCCTCCCTAATGGACTTCACCGCCTCCGATACGAAGGCTATGCTGCTTTGTCCTGTGAAGGTGCGACGGAGCTGTCTGAAGAAAACTCTACACCCAGGATGAGTGTGGACGCCTCTTCATCATTCTCTCGCTTCCGCAAGAACTTCTCCGTGGCGCAGGTAATGAAGGCAGGCGCCTGGTCCAACCGACCGCATGCACCTCCTTCTACCTTCAGGATATTGCCCACAGTTCCTTGGATCTTTTTCCTTAGGAACCGTGGTGGTTGCTCACACGTTGTGTAGTTAACCCAGACCCTCGCAGGCTGAACAGCATCGAGTCCTGGTGTGACCGTAAGAATGGATGAGGAATGATAGTGTGACTGGCTCCTCTTCCCATCTTTTTTTCTTCCCTCTACCTTTGGGTAGAGGGACACGGTCGTCACCCTGCTGGGTAAGGACGAGATGCAGGTGAGCTACTCAATAGAGCACCATCCTATCCCTTTCAGTAGGGATAGGAGTAATATCCACCACTTCCTCCAACAAGGGGGAGGAAGTGGATGCCAAATTGAGACAAACCCATCATTTTATGATTGTCTCTTGCAAACAGGAACAAGTTCTTGCTTGCTGGTACGAAGAGATACGCTTGCCTCTCTCTTAGTACTTGGCCCAGAGGTCTGACCATTGATCCTGCGGTGCACACCCCGATCATCGGACAGAGGTTTGGATCCCTCCCTTGCTCTTACGACCAGGGAGGCACTCCAGGGTTGGACGAACACCAGTCTGTTCACCAAAAGACTCAGATTCCTCCCACCAAGAAGTGAGTCTTCCTATTGTTAAAGGAGGTCCGAGGGTTTTGTATTACGTATCGGAAACAAATGACAATTTGTCGAAAATTGCATTTTTCCTAACTATACAAACCTGAGGTCCTTTACATATAGTCCCACCTCATACCACCCCTCACTCTGCAACTTTTTGCATGGGCCTAAAGCAAAAGTGATTCTTCACCTCTCGGGTAAGCGCGCGGGCGCGCGCACGATCGGACAAGCAGTTAACTACCGTTCTCCCCTTGTTCGAAGCTTACGACCGTCCCAGCTGCCGCTAGTTACCTTCCTATTGTTAAAGGACCTCAGGTTTGTATAGTTAGGAAAAATGCAATTTTCGACAAATTGTCATTTTACAGGCAGTCCCCAAACCCGGTTTACGGAGGACTTGGTTAACGGCGATCCAGTTTTATGGGCTTGTCTAGCACCATAAAATTGGCAATTTATGCCACCATAACGGGCTGAGTTTCGGTTATCGATGCCATAAGGCGCTGATAATAGACTATGGCACCATAACATACCTAACAGAGGCGCTATTAACCGAATCTTGGCGCTATAAATAGCTGTTTCGGTTAATGCCGGTTTTTGCTTATCAGCACCCGTCTAGAAACGGAACCACAACGATAACTGGGGACTGCCTGTCAATTACCCAGATGTTGTGATACCAGATTTAATAGATACTACAATCAATCAATCAATCAGTCAATCTGTACTTAAAAAAAAAACTGTGATATTATCATGAAAATAACATGTTGAATTTTTTTATGATGAGTACTTTGGAAAATATACATTGCAGTTTTTTCTAATTATAAGTATTATACTGTGGAAAATCTGCATTGTAGTTTTTTTTAGTACAGGTATTTTGGAAAATATACTTTGCAGTTTTTTTTTATTATAAGTACTACTTTGGAAGTTTTATTAAACTTTGAGATGACATTTTTACATTACAAGATCATCTCAGGAGTCATAGAAAAAGAGGAAAATGAAAAGTTATGACTTTGTTTTATTTGATTTTAAATTGCAATACGTATTACAGTTACAGCATTATTGTCATATTTGTGCCACCATTACTATAAAGTTTAATGAGAGGAGTAACAATCTAAATTTGCAGCATTTCCTATTCATGCAGAAAGAAATAACAAATTTGGATTTCTTTATGATACATCATTTGTCAGTTTCCACTATATCTGCATTGGAGATGGTAAACAGTAGTGATGCATATGTTTTGTCTTTTTATTTCATTGCTGTACCTCTTGAACTTTTCTCGAAATCTGAAAACGAATATTTGCTGCTCTTTTCATCAGAATTCACTAGGTCATCATAATTTTGTCACAAGTTTCTTTATCATTCATCATGATTGTGATGGCTAATGAGATGGCAAAGATAAGAATGTATTTCAGCAGATGAATGGGGCAGTTGACAACTGAAACCTTAATCATGAAAATGAAGGGTAAAATGCATGGTAAATGCTCAGTAATGGTGGAAGATAGATATATTAAAGAATAAGTAAAATTGGGATGATGATAATGAACAGGGATATTTTGGAGTAGTGGACAAGTGTTCTTGTTATTCTAAAAATAGCACCAGTCAGTGTTCATGAGTACTAGAGATGGTGAGGGAAGAGGTTAAACCCCAAAACAAAAAGCATTTGAGTGATAAGAATATTTCCTCTATTTCATCCAGAGGGAAATCATAGTTTTATTTTTTATTTCTTGGTTTGCATTTGTGTGAAAAATTTGTTATATATACTAGTATAGTACTTGTTAGTACTATACTTCATCATATTTATTGTTTGCTTCAACAGTGGACCATACATTGACAAGCAAAATTTGTTATTTATATGTAGAAGTGTGAAGTGCTCGGTGTGTTTATCTGAAATACACTTATTTTCACAGACAACATGCTGCTGATGTTCGAAGAACAGTTAGTGCTGTGACAACTGGTAAGGACCCACCACGATCAGCAAGCGTTTCTACAATTTCATCGGTAAGAGATGCACAGTGAAGTTCTGCCCTCTATTTATTGTGTTTCCTCTTTCTTCTCGCTTCTTGACCATCTTTTCAATGGAAACTGGATTTGTTTATATTTTCTCATTATTCAAAACTTTTTTATGTGATATATATTTTTGGAAAAGGTGGAAAACCAATGTATGTTACTGAGTTACTAATGCTCTTGGTCTATACTGTGCTCTATGGTTGTTTATAAAGAAAACATGGATTTAGGTCATCAAATACTTATGTTATATGTGGAATGCATACTAAAGCTTAAATTCTTAGATAACACTTTATGATTTTTTCATATATGTAGTTATGATTCTAATAAAAAAAAATTTGTGATCAAATAGCATGACATTGCATACTTACTATGAGATATTCTTTCCCTTACTAGGTACCTGTTCAGGAAGTTGTAGAACCTGTGGACTATGAAGATTTCCTTGATCAGCACCAACTAGAAGCTGACCGGGATCCAGTTCGGGCCATTTTACATTTTCCTGCTGATGACATTGTTGTCAACTGTATTCCACGACATATACGCACCCTTCGTCCAGTAGTACCAGATGAAGTGTAATTATTATTCTGTTATTTTATTTGTCTTAAGAATGCATGGTTTGTAGCATGTACAGTATGCAGCAAAACTTGTGCGACTTTTTTTATTTTTGTACTGGACTAGCGTTGTTCTCAAGTTGCCACTTAGAATTAAATCTCATATTTTATAAATGTGTATGTATTAGGAGAAGTTGGTCACTTGTTATATAGAATCTTATCATTGAAACATACTGGAACCTGAAAACAAAAATATTTCACGCTACAATATTTCTGAATAAAAACTAAATACGTTACTGTAGCATGAAAACCTCTGCTCACCATGACTTCCATGAGTCGTGGAATCGTCAGTCTGGACACAGTGAAAGAGGGCATCATGATGGAGTGAAAGAGAAAAGTTGAGCAGAGCATTGTCTAATGATAAAAATTTATGCATTTGGGATATGATTTCAATGTTATTACTTTCAGCTTTTGTAGTTTTGTGTATAAAGCAAATGTTAGTCAGGATCATGATTTTGATACTTGCAATAAATTATGGCTTAGGCTTAGGTTATAGCCAGTGCTACATAAGTCTAGTCTCCAGATGGGTTTCTTCAGTTTGAAGAAAAGTAAACAATAAATAAATGAATAAATAAGCGAGGTGAAGAGTAATCTCCGCTATTAGAAATACAATTAATATTTGTTATTTTACTTTTACTTTAGAAATGGAAGACTATAATCAGGTTAGATATTATCAGCTACAACTGTCGCGTGCAGATTCTACAGAAGGACAACTGCAAAGTATTATAAACAATAATGTCTAGGCCAATGCTATTGACTTTATAACAGACTAGGCTATATTGCAGACAGCAACAAGTTGCATCAAAACTTTGCAACTTATGAAGAGTGTGTATAAGACCATAAAGCAGGATTTGTGAAATTCTTCCACAGTCTTGGTGTGGTATAACTTCAGATCATTATTTTCTTCACAGGCCTATAGGCTTAATAAGAAATATAATATAATTGAGAAGTGCGAGGTGCACTTGGCCTACGGGTAAGGCGAAGGCAGGCAAACTTAAGCCATTGGCGGGCCACTATTGCACCCTTCACCAGTTGGGTCTAACGAAATCCTAGGCAAATCTCAAGAAATGTAACTTAGTAAATGCATTAGTAAACCAAGTAGCAAACAATGAATATCATTGATAATAAAAATGGTATAGGTTAAGTAAATGGTATAACACTATAATTATTTAAAAAAAATACGTATAGTAATTCTTTGAAATACATAGGGTCCCCTGTGAAAAATAAATACAAATACAAATATATATAAGCAAATCCCACAGGAAATTGATAGTCAGAAATCCAAACGCTTTTGTCTTTACACAGACATTGTCACTGAGTAAAGACGAAAGCACTTGGATTTCTGACTATATATATATATATATATATATATATATATATATATATATATATATATATTATATATATATATATATATCATATATATATATATATATATATATATATATATATATATTATATATATAATATATATATATATTATATATATATATATATATATATATCTAATATATATATATATATATATATATATATATATATATCTATATATATATATATATATTATATATATATATATATATATATATATATATATATATATATATATATATATATATATATATATATATATATATATATATATATATATATATATATATATATATATATATATATATATATATATATATATATATATATTAATATATATATATATATATATATATATCTATATATATATATATATATATATATATATATATATATATATATATATATATATATATATAATATGAAAGTAAAACATATGAGAAAATGCCTTAATAATTCGTATCCTCAAACCTGGAAAGGATTCCAGTAGTAACGTGAATAATTATAGACCAGTTTCGTGAACAATTTGTTTATGGAAATTACTAGATAAAATGGTAAAAGCTCTGCTAAACATGGCACATTGGATAAAATAAAATTTTGTCTCCCTCTCAGTATGGGTCAAAATGTAATATAATATCTACATTAGATTCTCTATTTAACTTAGATGACCACATATGTAAATTATTTGAGCGTGAATAAGTTACTGTAGCTGTCTTTTGTGACATTTATTAAGCATATGATACTTTAAGGGGGTACAGAATATTGAAAAATATATAAAAATAAGATCTATGGACATTCACCCAAATTCATCTGAAATTTTTAGACAGATTGTGCTTTTCAAGTGGGAATGGGTGATGTTTTGTCAAAAACATTTTCACTTGAAATTATTGGCACAATGTTTATTTTAGAAATAAATGATATCAGCAGTAATCTGCCTATTGAAATTAGTAAAAGTCACCTGTATGTGGATGATGGGCCATATATTATTCTGCATCTTGTATAAAATGGAGAGTGAATCATTGATATAACTTTAGTAAAGATAGATGAATTGGCTTCATCTGTTATGTTTTATATAATGTCAAAATAAAAAGAGGACAAAAGGTAAATAAATACAGGCAGTCCCTGGTTATCGGCAGTGGTTCCATTCTCGGCAGGGTGCTGATGAGCAATAACCGCCATTAACCGAAACTCAGGAATTTATGGCGCCCCTTCTAGGTATGTTATGGCGCCTCAAGTCTATTATCGGCACCTTATGGCGCTAATAACCAAAATTTGGCCCATTATTGCACCATAAAGGTCCCATAACTCTATTATCAGCACCTTATGGTGCCATTAACTGAAACTTGACCCATTATTGGTGCCATAAATCGCTGATTTTATGATGCTGGGCAAGCCCATTAAAACTGGATCGCCATTAACCGAGTCCGCTGATAACCGAAACGTGGTGATTTATGGCACTTATGGCGCCAAGTTTCAGTTAATGGCATCAATAACCAGGTAATGTCACCTCCGTTAGGTATATTAGGGTGCCATAACTCTATTATCAGCACTTTATGGTGCCATTAACCGATTATCAGCACTTTATGGTGCCATTAACTGAAACTTGGCCCATTGTGGCGCCATAAATCGCCGATTTTATGGCGCTAGACACGTGCCATAAAACCTGATCGCCATTAACCAGGTCCGCTAATAACTGCTGACCTATATCATATAAGGAGAGTGAATTGGCAACAAAAAAAAGGTAACTGTCCAAATAAAGTCATTCTAGTTCCATATCACTTAAAGCTACAGTTGTACAAGGGACCAGATCGGTTTGTAAACAAAGTTACTGAAAGATTGTTGTGCCTATGATTTGCTTTTAGTGGTGAAATATATTGTCCTATCTACGTGATATTTTCTGTTTAAGTGATCGTGAGAATCCTTATCTTATGAACTTTGTTTGGTATCTTAGTAATTAATTCTCAGAATACTGTACAGTTATGTTCATTTTTAGGGATGGTTATGATGCTCATGTGGCAGATGTTGTCCGCTGCTACACAAAAGAATGGCTCCATGTCAGTCGTCAGTATATCAACTATTCCACATCAGTTTTGGGTCGTAATCAACTGACTGCAGACCGGATTACAAACTTGCAGACATGTCCTCAACCTGAGTTTGAAGTTGATCTGGATGACAGAGGCCATGATGAATCAGATAGAGTCAGCGTAAGTAGGAAACTTCTTTTGTTAGTTCATGGTAGAGATAAACTGATGCCATGTCAGACAACAGTGCTGTTAACTGGAGGGTGTTATTATTATCATTAATATTATTATTAAAAACAGTTGCCGTTTCTGCAGCATTTAGCTTGTAGAGAATCTCCTTTATTCTACTCACTGTACTCTTCTTGAGTGCAAGTAATGGTATAATGAATTTCCAAAGGACATGAAAAAATATTATTTTGCTTTTGTTGCTTATTTTGCTCTTAAATTTTGGCTTGGAAACAGGCAGTCATTTACAGATGGTCTGGTGTTTTGTTAAGACCCAGTTTGTTAGCTATGAGAAATGCAAATGATTATATGTAAATCCATCCTTTTTTATGTCTTTAATTAATTCTTCTCTTTCAGCTCTCCTAAGGTGTTCATGGTTATAGTGATAAATGTAGCACCTTGTAGGTGATGTGAAAGATTTTGATTGTGTAAAAGTTGATATTTCATTATTGGAAGGTACTGCATTTAATCAATACATAGCCTTGAAGGCCAGAGGAGATATAAAAAGAGAAAAACTTAATATAGGTCATCAAAAATTACAGCACAGCATCATACGTCTTGGAGGAAAACATTCATCATATATACCTTCAATGAAACAGAATTTCTCCTGACCACCATCAGGAGAAACACAAGAGATCAGTTGGCACTAAACACTATTTATGCTGAGAGAGAGAGAGAGAGAAAGAATAAGCCTGAATGAACCCCCCATTCCTGGTGTAGTAGTTGACAGTGTATAGTAGTAGACAGTGAGAAACAGGAAAATTGTTCCGACATGTAATACAAACCCTCGGTCCTTTAAACATAAGGAATGTACTTATGGCATAGCTGGAATTACGTACGGCGTAGCTGGAATTATGGCCGTTGAATCTTGAACAATGTGGTTAGGCAGTAACTACCGTGGGGCAGGCTAGCCTGCTCGGGTGTAAACACTCCACTTTGCTTTCGGCCGTCTTCCGACGTGTGTTTGTGAGCTCCGGCTGACTGGTCGTTGATCTTTTTTTCCGGTGGGATCCTTTTGGTTTATTTTTTGTGTTTTAAATAATTATGCATATACGGTGTTTGATATTAATACTAAATAAAGGTTTGTCCTTGTTTTTCAATTAATATACAAACCCACTTTTTGTGATAGCCTTTGTAACCGCCCCTCTACTTGTGTGAAGAGTTTTGCGGCTAAGGTATGTCAACATATTACGTATTTAAATTCTTTCACCCTTTAACACTGGCTCAGACCTGCATGAGGACGAGATATGTATTGAATGTGAGGATGAGACATGTATTTAACGTAAGTGATATTGATCCTGTAACGGGATATGTTATTCATCCGGAAATCACGCTTATGCTTGGGAATTACCGAGGGAACTCAAAGGTTTGTCCGTGTTTTGTTGTTATGGTAATTTCTCTTCTCCTTCTTGCTTCACTTACTATCGGAAGAAGGTAGAAGGATGGGCGTGCGGTGTTGATGTTGGGGGATCTCCTCTCACTTCGGAGGGCAGTGCCCTTGGATGTGTGAGGAGTATCCTCATTACTTTAATAATTTTTCCTTATTTTACAGACTAGTGGTGATTGTATTTCAGCAGTATTGGTGGATGCTCTTTGTATTGGTTATCCTAACCTTGGAATTGTACCTATGACTCGTAGCATGTTGCGTACCGATCCTCGATTGTGTGTACTGATCCCTTGCTGATAATCATATTCATTACCACTACTACCCGGGAGTTATGTCACTGGAGCTGTCGCACTGCCCTGTGAGGTTTATCTACTCCTGATGGTAGAAGTCTGGCAGAATTTGGAGGAACCAAAGAGGAAGAGAGCTCGTTAAGTGTTGTCTTTCTCCTCTTCGAGATCATCATATCTTCATGCCTCCTCCTCCCCTTCCACTTTTAAGGCTTTGCCGTAAAAGAGAAGGTGGTCTCCCCCCTTAAGAAGTCTCGTCACAGGACTTCTAAGGGTCTGTCCCGCTTTGGTGAGACAGGTGGGTCTTCCGCTGGTCCTCCCATTCCTCTGGGTGAACGGGGTCCCGTTCTCTCCTTCCTCGGGAGGAAGCAGACGGAACCATGGAGGTACCGGCCACCACTGGTATCTCCTCTCCCGGAGGTTCCGCCTCCGGACCAGGAACCGTCTCGGCTGCCCGCTTGTGAGCGTTACCGAGTGTACGGTCACCTACAGGTGACCATGCAGCCAAGGTCCAGACTGCTGAATATGCTCACCGTGTCAGGACCCAGGCACGGAGCGGGAGATGGTAGGAATCGCTTGGGTGCTACTCGCCAGACCGGCGGATCACTCTTGCAGCGATCGTCCGGTACCCAGGGTTGACGTGATGTTCCCGCGGGTCCATGCACGCAGAGACCAGTGGAGGCGGGCCATCCAGCCCTCTTTTAATTAATTTCTTTCTTTCAGAGAGGTTTCGGCCTCAACGAGGACTTGGAAGAGTCGGAGGACAGTATCGGCTGTCACCTGTCAGGTGCATGCTCAACCCCAATCTGGCAGACGCTTCACCTGCCAGGTAAGAGTTTCGTAACCCTCCTCGAGGAAGCGTTCTCTCCACTGCTGCTCCCGCAGGTCCCTCCGGACAGGTGCAGTTGGGCCGTGTTGCTACCGCAACTGCCCCAACTCCGTCCTGGATGGAGGACCTGTGGGTTGTCCTGAAGGAACTGGCAAAGAGGATGTCCAGGAAGGAGAGGAAGGTGTCTTCGTCGTGTTCTGCCGCCTCTTCTCCTTTGACTTCTGAGGGCCCCCAGCCGAAGAAGAAGAAGGTAGCTTCCTCTCCACCCCCCCCCCCCCCCCCCCCCCCCTAAGGAGTCTCGCTCAGAACCTCTTAAGGGCCTGTCCCACTCCGGTGGGACAATTGGGGCTTCCGCTGGTCCTCCTGTTCCTTCAGGAACAGGACCCATCTCTCTTCCGCAAAGAAGAAGAAGACGGGGACCAGAGGGGTACCGGCTAACACCCGGTACCTCCTCTCCTGGCGCCAGAGGTTCTGTCTTGGCGCCAGGGACCATCTTCGCTGCTCGTTGCAAGCAAGAGGTACCGAGTGTACGGTCGCCCGCTTCGGGTGACCGTGCAGCCAGGGTCCAGGCAGCCGAGCCTGCTCGCCACCAGGACCCAGGCACGGAGCGGAAGACTCCCGCCAGGCCAGCGATTGCTCTCACGGCGATCTGCCGGTTCCCAGGGTTGAAACGTAATGTCCCACCAGGACGTACACGTAGCGAGGCTGGGAAGAGGCTCCCCCCCGACCACCGGGTCCAGCCTCGCATGGACCTGGTTCAACCTCACCTGGACCTGGTCCAGCCTCACCTGGACTTGGTCCAGCCTCACCTGGTTCGACCTTGCCTGGGCCAGCCTCACCTGGACCTGGTTCAGCCTCGCCTGGGCGCGTCGAGAGGATGGTGCTCGCTCTCACCGCGCTAGTGGAACACTACTAGTCACCCGACCGTCGCACCCACTGGGACTGGATGGCTCGCACGAGACCGATGCTACCGTCCTCGGTCCAGCATCTTCCTTATTCCTCCGGTAATAGACCAGCTGTCCAGACCTGCAAGCTCGACCGCCACCGTGGTTGGTTGAAATTACCTGGCAGTTCCCTTCCCAGCCTACCGGTTCTGCTTGGTAGGTCAGGGAAGGAGCCGGCTCGTATTCAGCTCTCCTGACGCAAGAGACCAATGCTCCGTCCTTGATCCAGTGCTTCTCTGCAAGAAGACCGCTGGTCCAGACCAGCAGCTCGATCGTCACCGTGGGTTGGTGATCACCTACAGTCCTCCCAGCCTACTGGTTCTGTTGGTAGGCAGGGGAGGAGCGCTCATTGTAGCTCCCCTGATGCAAGAGACCGATGCTCCGTTCCTTTGCCCAGCGCTTCTCCGCAAGAAGACTGCTGGTCCAGACCTGCAGCTCGATCACCACTGTGGGTTGGTGATCGCCTGCAGTCCTCCCAGCCTACTGGCTCTGCTAGTAGGCAGGGTAGGAGCGTCAGGTCTCCTTCACCTGTCCCTTCAACCTCCTCAGGCTTCACTAGGAGGAACGAGGTGAACAGGAGTGACTGTGATGAATGCACTTCTTACGGTCCGGCCATGAGCCTGGTTCAGTCTTGGGACGAACAGATCCTGGCTCAAGTGGTTGGAGGAGATCGTGGGGAGCTGGCGAGGACGATGGCGCTTTTCAGACTCTATGAGTGACCATCACTGCTGTTCACGTGACAGTCCCGCTGGACCATGAACGCAGAGACCGGTGTGGGCTCCCCCTTCGGTCCTCTTGAGAGGTTTCGACCTCGACGAGGACTGGGACGTGTCGGAGGACGGTATCGGCTCTCTCCTGTCAGGTGCTTGCTCAGCCCCACCCAGACGACGGTCATGGTGGCGGCAGACGTTTAGCCTACAGTACGAGTTTGTAACCCTCCTCCGACTGCCTAGTTCCTACCGCTAGGTAAGGCGAGCAAGTGTCCAATCTTCCTCCCCCATTTCCCTCTCTCCCTATGGCTGCGACGGGCAAAGGGGTAAGGGGATTGGAATCCTGGGGCCAGAAGCCGTTCTCTGTGGGATTCCCCCACGTCGGGGACTGCATTCCTGGAGGGACCTTCGGGTCCTACTGGACTTAAGTCCCTGTCGTTGAGGAAGGATCTTCCCTTATCCTCGATTTCTACGGGAATCGGGAGGATCACCACCCAATGATCGTCTGACAAATTTCGGGGGGTTCTCGCCGAGCGCTTAGAATTCTTCAAAGTTTCTAGCACTCTCCCAGTGTTCTGGTCTTCTACGATCTGCAAACACTTGGGCGAAACCACGGTCCAGAGTGGGCGAGACGAGAATCCCAGATATTTGTTACTACGATAATCTGGATTCTCGCCGAATGCTCGAATTCCTGGAATTTCTAGCATTCGAGGGATGTACAGTGCTGAAGGAAGAATATCTTGTGAGGGGCTCAGCCTGGATGGACCTGACTGGCCGTCGCCTCAGTAGGCGGCCAACCCCGGGATAGAGAAGAACGGGTGGGAACATCCAGTTCGGCTTGAACTATCGTCTTCGGTATCCTGTTATCACCGTAGAAGTCTTCCTTCGGGAAAACTTCACCTTCGCTGTCTTCATTAGAGAATGAAGGATGTCGGCTTCCAGTCCTTATTCTTGTTCCTCGATTGGAAGAGAATTTAGGAACCTACAAATATACTACGTATATTGCCCTCGCGATCATGCTTCTGTTATCAGTTGAATTGTCCGAGGTGTAGGCACATACCGTAGTTAACTCTATGGGTTGTGACCGAGACGAATAGTATATTCTTAATTGAACTGCAACTCGGGACTGCCGTGCGAACCTCCCAGGAGTTACCGGTTTTGATTTTGAGATACTTGTGGTATTGTTACAACAACAACACCACAGCGTTTGCATTCACCGAAATCAGTTTCGATTAAATGCAAACTGCTCGAGCGTCATTTTTTGCGCTTAACCCTCTACGCCGAAGCGGTAAAAAAAAAATTGTCTCCCGTGTGCCGGAGGTGTTTCAGAGTGAGCGCGGAAGCGGAAAAAATATTTTTTTCAAAAAATCACAGCGCGCTTAGTTTTCAAGATTAAGAGTTCATTTTTGGCTCCTTTTTTTGTCATTGTGGCTGAAGTCTAGTTGCAAACCATCGAATATGAAAAAATTATCATTATCATATATAAATAATGCGATATATTGATAGCGCAAAAACGAAATTTCATATATAATTGTATTCAAATCGCGCTATGCGCAAACCGGTTAAAGGTAACAAGTTACTTTTTTTTCGTAATGTACACTAAATTGCAATCATTTTGGTATATAACACATTGTAAAACGATAAAAGCAACACAGAGAAAATATTATCACAAAATAATGCATGAATTCGTAACGCGCGGACATAAACAAATATTTTTTTCAAAAATTCACCATAAATCTAAATATTGTCCTAGAGACTTCCAATTTCTTTCAAAATGAAGACAAATGATTGAATATTACTATACTATAAGAGTATTAGCTTACAATTGCAGTTTTCGACCATATCTGACGAGTTAAAGTTGACCGAATGTCGAATTTTTATATATATATTATTTATATGCAATTATTTTGGAAATAAGAAAAGCTTACAACCTTCAACTATTTTTTGTTTTATTCTACATGAAATTGCGCACATTTTCATATATAAAACTCTATGAAATGCCTAATATGAAATGGAGCAAATATTCTGAGAATGGGACGTACGCATTTTGGAGATTTGTGGCGAGAATCCGCTCGCGGAGGGAAGGAAAGATTTTTT
Source organism: Macrobrachium nipponense (assembly GCF_015104395.2). Lineage (NCBI taxonomy): Eukaryota > Metazoa > Arthropoda > Malacostraca > Decapoda > Palaemonidae > Macrobrachium > Macrobrachium nipponense. Next base: position 16,855,952 of record NC_061109.1, on the reverse strand, counting down.
TTAAAATTCACCATAAATCTAAATATTTTTGCTAGAGACTTCGAATTTGTTTCAAGATGAAGATAAATGACTGAATATTACTAGACTGTAAGAGTTTTAGCTTACAATTGCGTTTTTGCGACCATTTTGGTAGAGTCAAAGTTGACCGAACGTGGTTTTTTTTTTCAATTTTATCGTGAGTTTATATGGAAATATTTCAAAAATGAGAAAGCTACAACCTTCAATTATTTTTTGTTGTATTCTACATGAAATTGCGCACATTTCATATGTAAAACTTTATGTAACGGCTAATTTAAAATGGTGCAAACATTACCACAATCGTATGTATGATTTTTTCGGAAGAGTTACCGAGCGGACGTAAAGAAAATGTTATTTTTTTCATAAATTTACCATAAATCGAAATATTGTGCTAGAGACTTCCAATTTGTTGCAAAATGAAGGTAAATGCTTGAATATTAATAGAATATTAAGCGTTTTAGCTTACAATTGCCGGTTTTTCCGACTATTTGGTAGAGTCAAAGTTGACCGAGGTTGAAATTTTGGCTATTATTGTTATTTATATGAAAATATCTCAAAACTGATAAACGCTACAACCATGGGTTGTTTTTTAGTTGTATTGTGCATGAAATTGCGCACATTTCCATATATGAAACTTTATATAACGGCTAATTTTAAAATGGTGCAAACATTACCACAATTGCATGTATGATTTTTTTTTCGGAAGAGTTACCGCGCGGACGTAAGGAAAAAGTTTTTTCATAAATTCATCATAAATCGAAATATTGTGCTAGAGACTTCCAATTAGTTGCAAATTAAGGTAAATGATTGAATATTACTAAAATATAAGAGTTTTAGACTTACAATTGCATTTTTCGACCATTTCGGTAGAGTCAAAGTTGACCGAAGTTTGAAATTTTGGCAATTATCGTTATTTATATGAAAATATCTCAAAACTAATAAAAGCTACAATCATGAGTATTTTATTGTTGTATTTTACATAAAAATGCGCACATTTTCATATATAATACTTCATGTAACGGCTAATTTACAATGGTACAAAAATTATGTCAAAGTGATGGAATAATTTCCAAGATGTGTCACAGATACTTTTTTAGTGCGGCAAGAAAGAAATTCGCACTTGCGCGCCTGGGTAACGATTGTAAACAAAACAACACCTTGATCCGTGAACTCCCAGCATCCCCCAAGGTGCCGCGATTCAAAAGTTTTAGGCTGGTAGGCCTATAAGTATTTTTCCGCAAATTTTAAAAACAACTTTTGCAAGTCGACGTAAAATACGTCCAGTCGCACACGGGAGACAAAAAATGTCGACGTAAAATACGTCCAGTCGGCGTAAGAGGTTAAGGGTTCTAGCTGAACACATTCCTTCTTGGAATGGATTACCTGGCAACTCAGGATGATGAGTGATCGAGAGCTAGCGGTTTATGGGCTGCCTGCCAGCCCTGCCTGCCGCAGCCCAGTACCAGCTGCCTCTCCGAGATAGTGTGGTCGGATATTGTCTCTCTCCTTTGTGATGATTGACTACCAAACCGAATCTCTGCCCGGCAATCACAGACTTAGGTCTCTGGTTGGCTGGAATTCTCGCATACGTGAATGACCATCTCTACTGCATCGCCTTTGACGTTGCGAGAATTTTTCAGACAGATATCTCACTAGACTCGCTATCATCTTTCTGTTTACCGCACGGTAACAGAAGTCTGTAGCCTAGTCTTCCGCTGCATCGCACCTGCCGCTGCAATGACGCGGAATGATTTCTTCAGACATCTGAGTTTTTCTTCTAAATATATCTCATATTTGTAGGTGTGCAATTGTTCATTGTCCACCCCGAATAGTAGATGTATAATGGAAGACTCACCTGTTCCCCACCCTGCCAGCTCTACTTACTTCCAGGTATGTAGATGTCTTCCCTGATCCAGCCCATGAAAAGCGGTTCTTCAGGCAGTACAATCCTTGTGTTTTCATTGCTGAAAAGCGTTTTCTGCTTTCATTGCAACTCCGACTTCTCACCGAACAGCAATGAAAGTAGCGATTTAGTGTTTTCAGTCCTCTGTAAAACACAGGGATTAAGCCGTCTTCACGGGTTGGTGTCATCGACGGGACTTTTCTGCGTTCAGAATCTTGAGAGTTAACTTCTCTCGATTCAGCTGTGAAGATGTAGGTCTGCATTCACATATCACCTTCATCTTCAATGGCACATAGTATTGTTTCTCCTTAGTTGCAATTAAACTACTATGAGAACCTCTGTCTTGCCAACAGGGACCTCGCTCTCTAGAAGGCAAATGACTTTTGTCTGTTAGGCACATGCCTAGAGAGAATCATCATCTCGCCTTCCGGCATCGGTGGCAACAGATAGACGATTTGTATGGTCTCTCGGCATAACCCCCCAAAAGGCGAGGGTCACGTGACTACGCCTCGGATGCATGGACGGCTCGCCTCACACAACCGAACACAGTTAGTCGGTAGCTATCGAAGCATCCGAGACCATCACAAGCTATGCTGTGGACTTTGTATCGGTCGATCCATATCAGTCATTACTTCGTTCCTACTGTCGTGTTCCAGTACCCATAACTATCGACACCCACCATGGAGTGTCGGTGTCTTTATCCATTGCGGAGATGATGAGACAGTGAGAGACTTCGCCGCAGTGGGATACGAGACCGCGAGAGACTTCGTTGCAGTGGGATATGAGACCGCAAGAGACTTCGCTGCAGATGGATATGACCAGTAGATGGGTACTGGACATCACTCCGAAGAATATGTCAGACAGGAAGATGGATAGGTCATTGCGACCATATCTTTCTTTCCCTTTGGGACTGCCCACAGGTTCTTGGAACCTCATTTCTCTGGACCAGTGGTGGATGCTTGCAAGATGTGTTTTGGTTACCCCGCTCCTTCAAAGGACAAAGTTGCATCTCGTCCATGGTGTACAGTTGTAGAGTTAAGAAGGATGCGAGAGTGACTGGCTCTCCCCCTTCCACGCCTCGTCTCTCTATTCCTCGTCCTTCGGGTTGAAGATAGGACTCGAAGAGGAAGGAGAGAGATTGCTTCTATGATTGATAAGAAAACATAAAATGGATGCTCTGTGTAAGCTTACCGCATCAATCGTCCTCTTTATGTTCCTTATCAGAATCATAGAAGCAATCCCGCTCCTTCTCTGGCAAGGGGAGGAAGGAGACTGACAATAATGCAAATCCTTCCCGGAACTTTGCATTAATGTCTCCGACGCCAAATTTCTTCACAGCCCTTTTTCGGATGATTCACGATCCCTCACTCATTTCGAAAAGGCCCAGAAGTCTGACTCGTGATCATGCAACTCTTATACTCCGATCAAGTTGTCAGAGGCAGCAGGGCACTCCTCCTCGCTCTTGTGACCAGGAGGAGTAGCCTAGGTGCACAGAACTCCAGTCAGTTCTAGAGGCTCACTCAGATTCCTCCCACCAATCAGTGAGTCTTCCTTATGTTAAAGGACCAAGGGTTTTATTACGTGACGGAACAAATCACAATTTGTCGTAAATTGTGATTTGTATACAAACCTGAGGTCCTTTACAGATATGCCCACCTCATGCCACCCCTCAATCTGAACCTGGGCCGAAAGGCAAAGTGGAGTGTTTACATCTGGGCAGGCTAGCCTGCCCCACGGTAGTTACTGCCTAACCACCTCATGGTAGTTACTGCCCTAACCACCTTGTTCAAGATTTGACGGCCGTAATTTCAGCTATGCCGTACGTAATTCCAGCTACGGCGTAAGTACATTCCTTATGTTAAAGGACCTCAGGTTTGTATAGTTAGGAAAAATACAATTTTACGACAAATTGTGATTTTAATAGATTGACACTAAATGCCAGCATAAGAAGAAAAGAAAAGAACCAAACAGTAGCAAGTGCCATTGAAGGAGAAAGGTAAATTAGATGGAAAAAACATCACACTGGAATGAATCATAACTCCGGTCACAGCAGTGTGGGATACGCCGGTAGAAACGTCTTCAACCTGCAGCAAAGACCCCTTACATCAGTACTGAACCAATGAAAATTTGACCCAACAGGACCTTAAACTAGCTCCTCCACTTTAACTTCTCTCCCATGTTTGTATTTCATTGAGTCTGTCAGCATATGACCTATTGTGTGTGTTGAAACCTGTAAAAATTAATGAAAGGAGAATGGCTCTCCATGTCCTTTGGGAACTAATTATGCATCTACTTGCTGTCAAGAAGAACCTAAAAAGAATATACAGGCAGTCCGGGGTTATTGGCAGGGGTTCCTTTTCTGGGGGTTGCCAATAAGTGAAAACCACCATTAACCAAAACTTGGCTATTTATGGCGCCATAAATCGCCGATAATCGTAGACTGCCTGTAGAAGACTATCTAAAAACTAAAATCCATAGAAGCAAAAATTTTTCTCAATAACACTACCCATTGATATTGTTATTCAATACAGTTTGACCTTGAAAATCCGGCATTCTGTGGTCCGGGAACTCCCATGGCCCAGGATGTTTTTGAAACAAGCGCCATTAGTTCTTTAGCAGCTATGAGGGTAGTGCCACAAATCATTTCAGTTTTTGGATTTCTTGCTCCGTAAATACACAAGTACAGTTTATTTCCAACAAAGACATTTGGTGAAACTAAAAAATATGTAACATACGAGAGAAGCGTAATTTGCATGTGTTCGTGCAGTATCTTCTGATCTCATGCATCATGTGATCATTAAAATTTTGTCAAATAACATGATTTTATGTAAGTAGCTTACCAAGCAATTATTTAGCTGTAGTTTCACGTGTCGGCAGCTAAAATTTTGAAATTCGTGGTAGTGCTACTTTTGTTTTGGCTCTTCTATAACCCTATCCATTTTTGGGGTAGAGAGGAACCAACTTAGCAAAAAGTCCAGTTGTTTTTGCTGCCTGATGACTGTAACATTGATTAGCAACAGCAAATTTAGGGATTACTATTTACTTCTCAGTTGATCATAGTTGCTACAATTGGTGAAGTACTTTAATTAATATATTTACCGATTTTTATTTCTATCTCACGATTTTGACTATTAGTCTTTGTTGACCTTAGTCTTGTCGGCCATGTCTGACTCCAGTTCTCAGAGATTTAGGTATTGCAGAAAAGGCTGCAATACCAGGTTAATTAAAACTTGTTGTGATCATCATTCTATATGTTGGGGTCAAGTTTGTTTTCCTCAGTTGACTTGTCTTGAATAAGAGCAATGGGACATCAAAATATGGAAGAATATGACTAGCCATATTAATAAGTTAGAAAGGAACAAGAAGAGGAAAGCAGCCTTTAGAGCTAGTAGTAAGAAGAAAATAGCTAGTCAGGCTATGGATGATGATGTCTCTGTTACTGATTCTATGTCTGTCCCACCCATTCCCATTTCCCAGACTGTACCACACACTCCTCACCTTGGCTCCCTTAACCCCAAAGCCAGCCCCATTGCCAGCATCAAGTTGAGGGTTATTCAGAAATTCAGTTGGACCTGTTGTCGTATCCTAGGTTCCGATAGAGCACCACTGGAAAGGCGTCTCTGAGGATATCACTGATTGTATGTCAGTTTAGTCAGTGTTATTTGATTTTTATTTTCTGTATTGGTGAAAGGTCGGCATTGATCAAATTATGGGAAATTAGTTTGATTTTAGAAAATGTATAAAAGGGATTTTGACGAAGGAAAAATCTCTCTTTCTGGGTGATATGTTCGTGTCGCCCTGTGAAATAATCCTTAAGTTCATTATTTCTAGGTAAATAACCTAATAAATACCAGAGAAAAAATAATTTGTTCATGAAACTTACCTGTCAGATATATATATAGCTGTATTTTCCGAAGTCCGACAGAAATTAAAAAACTTACGACACACGTAGTGGGAGTCAGGTGGTTAGTACCCATTCCCCCCCGCCGCTGGGAGGCGGGTATCAGGAATCATTCCCATTTTCTATTCATAATTTTTCTGTCGCCGGTGTTGTAAACACAGTTTTCAGCACCTCCGTCTTGAATTTAGGAAACTTGGCTACTATAAGTACCCCGCCTTTTTGATTTTTTGGTATCTTGACTTTTGGATCGGTGGCTAGGCACACGTTAATTGTGGATTTGATTGATTTTGGCTTGATTTCTCTTTAAATAAGATGTCTGGTTCTAGTTCGGCTAGCGCCAGGTTTTGTACCAAGAGTGATTGGTCGAGGTAGGCTACTGAAAGCATCAGTAGACCCTCATACTTTGTGTAAGAGTTGCAGAGAGCATGATTGTATGTATGAAAGTCGCTGCAAGGAATGTGAGTGTCTTTCTGATTCTGGATGGAGAGCGTATGAGTCCATATCTGCGTAAGCTTGAACGGGATAGGTTAAGGAGGTCTTCCTCCAGGAGCGTTTCAGGTAAACGTCAGGAAGTTCATGTTTCTCCTACTAACCCTCCTTTAATCACTACTCTAACCCTGTAGTGGTTCCTTCGGGCCCTGAAACAGTGTCTGTGGAGGGTAATACCCTTACACTTATCTTAGAGTCGATTCGTAATTTAGAATCTAAAGTGCTCGCCTTAGAAGGCAAAAGTGAAGGTGCAAAGTGCAGTGACAGTGCTCCTTCGTTGGTGGAGGGTGCGTCAGATCGGCCCCATTTCGCCTCTAGGCCTAGACCGCTGCCGGACTCCCAGGTTTCAGGGAGAGGGCATGTCGAAAGCCGCAGGAGGGTTACGGGGAACGCCCACCGATCTGACGTGCCTTCGGCAGTATCTGTTGACGTTACACAGACTGCCAAGGAGCGTGCGCGTGCACGTCTCCTGAAAGAGTGTTTCTCTTCTTCAGAGGCTTCCTCCCCGCACAAGGGTGGAGCTCTCATTCTATTTCACGCCCACTGAAAAGGAGTGTTGGTGATCGTGACGCTTCACGTCCAGTTTTGGCTCTCGAGAGGCGATCATCGCCTGAGAGTGTGTTCGCAGCCTTCCCGCCACAGAAGAAGCGTAAGGAGTCATCGGATGATGACTTTGTTGAGCGCCCCAGTCGCTCTCGAGCGTGTGCTACGGCAGTTTCTGGGAGAAGGAAGAAGGCGTCCCCTCGCCCCTCGTCTTCTCACAGGATCAGCCCGTCACCTGACAAGGAATCCTCTCCTACTGAGAAGATCCTGCGCTCTTTGCAGCAACAGCTTGCTGATGCTCTGCTAAGAAAGGGACGCAACCACGTCCAGGAGAAAAAAAGATGACCGTCTGCCTGTGAAGAGATCTAGAAGGTCTCCCTCCCTCTCCTCGCTCGCCATTCTCTATCTCATCCACTTTCTTCGCCTGCTAGAGTGCGTGCGTCTCCCCAGCGGCTCTCTGGAGGACGTGAAGAGGATTTTGCTCGCTCTGCGCATGAAGCGGTATTACCCGCTGCGTAAGCTTGCGGTCGAGAGCTCGATACTTGCGTGAACGCTTCGGTGCAAGTTCACGATCCTGACGCTCGGTCGGAAGCCAAGCGAACGCCAGTGGCATCTAAGAGTGCACCAGCGGAAGCAGAGCGCGCACGAGATGTTAAGCGCGCTTTAGTGAATGTCATTCGCACGCCAGTGGACGCCAAACGTGGCGCAAGCGGACACCAGCAGCGCGCGAGGGGAACCGGAGGCCCAATCCCCGCGCTAGTTGCAGCCAGGCGTGCGCCAGTGGACGCCAGGTGTGCGCCAGTGGACGCCAGGTGTGGCGCCAGCGGACGCTCGGGTGGACGAAGATGTGGATTTTCGTCGTCCCCCACCTGTTTGTGATGAGACTTTACAAGTTACTTCGGGTCTTAGAGATACGACCGGAGTTTCTATTAAGGAGTCAGCTTTGCCTTCCACTTCACAGCAACGCGCCTCTTGGAAACTTAGACCAGATAGTCTTGGTCCAGCCTTATTTCCTCCAACTTCACCTGTGTCGGAAGCAGAGGTTAGCGACGCTTCGGTTGAAGTGGATGATGAGAAACCTTTGGCGGCAGTCTCTTCCAACTACCAGGTTTTGACCCGCCTTCTTCAATCAGAGTTTGGAGATACGTTTCACCCGGAAGCTCCTCGCTCTCCTCCTTCACAACTTTCTTCTTCCAAGATCAAACAAGGTCTCGGCATTCGTCAGAATGAAGAAGTCCCTTTCAACTAAGAGGGCTCTTCGTAAAGTCCATGACTGGATGGAGAAAAGGAAGTCTCAGGGAAAGACTTCTTTGCCCTGCCACCTTCGAGACTTAGTGGGAAGGCTGGCATTTGGTATGAGACGGGAGAAGAACGTAGGTATTTAGACATTCCCGCTCGTCAGCTCAAGGGAGAATTCGCGATAGCATTGTGGATGCCTCGAGGAGGTCTCACCTGTCCTCTTCGAAAGTTTCCTGGTCTACTACGGAAATGGACTACCACCTTAAAGGCCTCTTTCGGACGTTAGAGGTCTTCAACTTTCTAGATTGGTGTTTGGGAGTTCTGGATGCCAAGTCTAGGAGTTCCGACTCGATTAGTCTGGGGAGCTGTCCAGCGTAATGTCCGTGTATGGACAAGGCCGTCAGAGATGGTTCGGAGGAGCTGACAGCTCACTTTTGCACAGGGCTCTTGAAGAAGAGATCCCTGTTTTGCAATTTTACAGCTAAATCTGTCTCTCCGTCACAAAAAGCAGATTTGCTCTTCGCTCCTTTTTCGGATCATCTCTTCCCCCAGGCTATGGTGAAAGACATTGCTACCAGCCTACAGGAGAAGGCCACGCAAGATCTCCTCGCACAATCTTCAAGGAGACCTGCGGTTCCTTCGTCCTCGGGAGTTTCGATTCTCAAGAAATCGAAGCCCCTTTCGAGGTAGTTCTTCCTCGAGACCAGCCCCTCGAGGAAGAGGCACTTCCAGAGGCAGAGCCACTGCGCTTGCCAAGATCAAGAAGTGAAGCAGAAGTCCTTCAGTCACCGGTTGGAGCCAGGCTTCAGCTTTTTGCGCAGCCTGGGAAGAGAGAGGTGCGGACAAATGGTCCTTGGACATCTTAAAGAAGGGTTACCGGATCCCGTTCCTGAAACCACCCCCGCTGTCTACGACACCCAGGGACATGTCTCCTTCCTATCGGGGAGAAAAGCAACAAGTGCTTTACGATCTGTTAGATCAGATGATCGTGAAACACGCCGTAGAACAGGTCTCCGACCTGAATTCCCCCGGATTTTACAACAGACTGTTCCTGGTGCCAAAGCAGTCGGGGGAATGGCGACCGGTACTCGATGTCAGCAACCTGAACCTCTTTGTCATCAAGCAGAGGTTCAAGATGGAGACACCTCAGTCAGTGATCTCAGTCAGTGATGGGAGCCTTAAGACCGGGGGATTGGATGGCTTCACTAGATCTCCAGGACGCGTATTTCCACGTCCCCATCCACCCCCAGTCCAGGAAATACCTGCGGTTTGTCCTGAAAGGAAAAGTGTTTCAATTCAGGGCTCTCTGCTTTGGACTCAGCACTGCTCCCATGGTATTCCACCCTACTGATGAAGAACATTGCGAGGTGGCTTCATCTTTCCAAAGTCAGGATCTCTCTCTACCTGGACGACTGGCTCGTACGAGCCTCCTCGAAAGACCGGTGTTCTGGAGGACCTTCACACGACCTTGTCGTTAACGAAGTCCCTGGGGCTTCTGGTGAACCTCGAAAAGTCACATCTGACCCCTTCTCAGTCTTTAGTCTATCTGGGGATTCAGATGGACTCAGTGGCTTTTCGGGCTTTTCCGTCCCAGGGGCGACAACTAGATTGCCTAAGCAAAGTGTCAACCTTTCTGGGGAAGGAATCATGCTCGGTGAGGGAATGGATGAGTCTGCTGGGGACCATTTCCTCACTGGAGAAGTTTGTTTCCCTAGGGAGGTTGCACCTCAGACCTCTTCAATTCTTCCTTGCCGACAATTGGAAGCACCAAAACACTTTGGATTCGATTCTGGTGTTATCAGAAGAGGTAAAGGAACATCTAAGATGGTGGACCGACCCTTTGAAGCTCGCAGAGGGTCTTTCCCTCAAGCTTCAGAACCCCGCCGACCTAGTGTTGTTTTCCGACGCGTCTTCCGCGGGGTGGGGAGCAACACTGGGGGGGGGAGGAAGTGTCAGGCACCTGGAGAGGGGAACAGGTGTCCTGGCACATAAACCTCAAGGAGCTGGCAGCAGTTCATCTGGCGCTCCAGTTCTTTCAGAACGAAGTTCTCCGGCAATGTGGTGCAGATCAACTCGGACAACACCACAGCCCTGGCATACCTCAAGAAACAGGGAGGAACCCACTCTCGATCCCTGTTCTTCCTTGCAAAGGAGATCCTGTTTATGGGCGAAGGCACACGACGTCTCTTAGCCTGACGAGATTCATATCAGGGGTAGAAAACGTCCGTGCAGATCTGCTCAGTCGACAAGGTCAACTTCTGCCGACGGAGTGGACCCTTCATCAGGAAGTATGCCAGAGGTTGTGGAAGTTATGGGGATGTCCTCTCGTAGACATCTTCGCAACTTCCAGGACAACGAGACTCCCGCTGTACTGCTCACCAGTTCTAGACCCAGGAGCAGTAGCAGTAGACGCCCTTCTTTGGGACTGGACGGGACTAGGACGTATATGCCTTTCCCACGTTCAAGGTCCTATGGGGAAGTAATAAGGAAATTCGCTGGTATCAGAGGGAACGAGGATGACTCTCATCGCCCCCTTCTGGCCAGCGACCGACTGGTTCACAGAGGTCATGTCCTTTCTAGTAGACTTTCCGAGGACTCTGCCTCCAAGGATAGATCTACTCAAACAGCCCCACTTCGAGAGGTATCACAAAAACCTCCCCGCTCTGAGTCTGACTGCGTTCAGACTATCCAGAAGTTGGCCAGAGCGAGGGGTTTTTTCAAGACCTGTGGCGAAAGCAATCGCAACGGCAAGAAGACCTTCTTCTATTGCCGTATACCAATCTAAGTGGGCTGTTTTCCGGAGCTGGTGCAGGAAGAAAGGCATTTCCTCCACCTCTACCTCTGTGAGCCAGATCGCAGACTTCCTTCTCTACTTGAGAAATGAAGTTCGCTTAGCGGTGCCTACGATAAAAGGCACAGAAGTGTGCTTTCTGTAGTCTTTAGGCATAGAGGACTGGACTTAGCCAATAACAGAGACCTTCATGATCTTCTGAAGTCTTTCGAGACTTCGAAGGTTCCTCAACCAAGAGTTCCTTCTTGGAACTTAGACATTGTTCTAAAGTTTTTGATGTCCAGTAATTTTGAACCTCTCAACTTAGCTTTGCTTAGAAACCTTACAAGGAAGACACTTTTTCTAACTGCTCTGGCGACGGCGAAGAGAGTTAGTGAGATCCAGGCGATAAGCAGCATGTTGGGTTTAAGAACTCTGATGCTGTTTGTTCTTTAAGCCCTATGTTCTTAGCAAAGAACGAAAACCCGTCCAACCCTTGGCCCAAGACATTTGAAATCAAGGGTTTGACAGAGATCATGGTAATGAGCCAGAGAGAGTCTGTGCCCTGTCAGGGCTCTCAAATTCTATTTAGACAGAACGAAGGACTGTAGAGGACCTTCGGGGCAACTTGTGGTGCTCGGTTAAGAAGCCCGATCTTCCCATGTCAAAGAAACGCGCTTTCTTTCTTCTTGAGAGACACCATTAAGGAAGCTCATTCCACATGTAGTGATAGTGACATGAAGCTTTTAAAAGTGAATGCCCACGAGGTGAGGGCTATTTCGACCTCGATAGCCTTTCACAGAAAATATGGCACTCAGTGACATTTTGAGTGCCACATATTGGCGGAGCAACTCGGTGTTCGCTTCACACTACCTGCGGAGGTGAAAGCGACATACGAACATTGCTCGTCGCTTGGACCATACGTCGCTGCAGACACTGTTTTGTGGGGCAGGAGGTAGCACTCATCCTTTCCTTTAGTGGTTAGGTGAGCTTTTAATTGTGTGTGTTTTTTGGTTGTGGGGTTGACCGCCCGAGGCGGATCTCCCTTCTTTAGTCTAGTTTAGTGGTATACCTTTGGTAGACTAGGCCAGGTGGTTTTTTACTTCGTTGCCCTCATTGTATGGTCAATGTCCTAGTCACATCGTGGTCACGCCCCCGTTGACAGATCATCTTGAGTGCACCAGCTATATAGGTCTCTACCTCGCTGGCAACTCTATAGCACAAGCAGACTTACGCGGCAGTAACCACGAAGTCAGCTATGCTAACAGGTAAGGATCAAAATATCATTTTATCTGCATATATATGTTTCCTAAAATCTTCTATTCTGTCTACTCCCACCACCAAAGGTGGGATTCAGCTATATATATACTGACAGGTAAGTTTTCATGAACAAAAATGATATTGTAATGATACAATTAAGTTTTGTTCATACTTACCTGGCAGATATATATAATTAAGTACCCACCCACCTCCCCTCAGGAGACAGTGGGGAAATAAAAATTATGAATAGAAAATGGGAAAATGGGAATGATTCCTGATACCCGCCTCCCAGCGGCGGGAATGGGTACTAACCACCTGACTCCCCACTACGTGTGTCGTAAGTTTTTTAATTTCTGTCGGACTTCGGAAAATACAGCTATATATATATCTGCCAGGTAAGTATGAACAAACTAATTGTATCATTACAATATCATATTCAAGAAGATGTCAGTATAACTGACTCGCTCACTCTATAAAAGAAGTGTCGGTATGGTAACAGGGCCGAGTGAGACCACTACCACGAACCACTTGCCATTTAGAACTTCCACATAAGTGAATCAAAAGTTATGTAACAAAAGTTATAATATAAAGGTACTTAAAACTAGCTTAAAATAATCAAGGAAAAGCACAGTTTAGTACAATGGTATCAAAATAAGTATTCAAGGAGATTCACTAAAACTAATTTAATATAATACAAAATATACAAAAGTCATTGTGTTCTACCCTAGCATAAAAATAAGGGTAGAAACACTGAAGCACATTTATTTGTACATTATGAGGATGTCCCTAGCGAAAAAATAAGGGGTCATCCACCAAAATCAACCTAGCGGCTAAGGCTAGAGGACCATGTAGAGCATAGCAGTAGGGTGAGACATGTTGGACAAGGTAGTAGAAAGGAGACCTGGATCTTCAACTATAACTACTGTGCAGAGGCTGGGGAAACTGTTTCCCGCGCTACTGCTGAAAATTTTAATGATTCCAAGGACTTCAGGTAATGACGCTTGAAGACTGTCGGTGATTTCCATCCAGATATTTCCTAAGATCCTCAAAATTCATATGCTGGAATAATTAATAGAAGTAGCTACTGCCATGATATCATGTGCTTTCGGGAATGATTCAGGATTGGCTTGTTTAATGAAGTAAAGGATCTGCTGTCTGATTCCTTTAACTGATAAGGTGCCACCTCTCTCTCATAAAAAGACCCGAGGATCTAGAGGCGAGTCCGAGACAGAAAGGCTCTTAAGGTCAATACTGGACCAAAAGAGAGGGATCCTGGGGAAGAGGAATGACTTTCCAAGGTGCCCACCTTGCTAGAGGATCCTCATTTTAGCTAAGAAACTGCGATCCGTGGAAAGCAAAACTTCTCCTGAAGGGAGAAACTCTACATGACCCCGTATCTCTGGATAGAACCGACAGTTCTGAAATTCTGGCCCCTGAGGCCAGGCTTAGTAAAAATAGCGTCTTTCTAAGTAACATTATAAATGTGCAAGACGAGTTGTTCAATTGTCCGAGGCTAGTTTGAGGACGTCATTTAAAAACCATGAAACTGAAGTAGGTCTCTCAGAAGGTCTTAAGTCTAGCACAGGCTTTGGGAATAGACGTAAAGTAAGTTTCTGTTAAGTCTATTTGAAAACCCAACTGAAAAGACTTTTCTTCAAAGCTGATTTATTAGTGGTAATAGTGCTAGCTGCTAGGCCTTTTTCAAAACAAGGACCTGAAAAAGGATATGGCTAAGTTAACTGTCATGGTTGTAGTGTCTGTTTCCTTCAGGAAGATGCCAACTTTTTGACGGCAGAGTCATACTGTCTTATAGTTGATTCCCTCTTATCTGATTCTAGGAAGAGGATGTTTTGGGGATCAATATCAGCATCTTTTTTGGCCGCAAATTTCATGAAGTCCATAAAGTTTGTACTGATTGCAATAGTTTGGGGTTTGGAATCCGTTGAGGGTCGGAGGCCCAACTCCAGTAGCAGGGGTACCAGTTGCTCTTTGGCCAATCTGGAGCAATCAGGGCTACTTGACCTTTGAAAGTCATCAGTTTGCTCAGAACTTTCAAGAGAAGATTCACTGGAGGAAAGATATAGATCTTTCTCCACTGATTCCAATCTATCGACAAGGCGTCCGTGGCATAGGCCAGAGGGTCCAGGTTGGGGGCCACATAGCAAGGGAGCTTGTGGTTCGCTTGTGAGGCGAATAGATCTACCTGGAGACCTGGTACACTCTGGCATATCCACTGGAACGACTTGACGTCTAGAGACCATTCTGATTCCAGAGGGACTGAACGGGACAAGGCGTCCGCTATTACATTCCTTACCCTGCTAAGTGGGTGGATGATAGGTGCCATTTGTACCTGTTCGCCTAGGGCGAAAATGGCTATCATGACATGGTTCACATGTTTGGATTTGGATCCTCCCCTGTTGATGCAGTGAACTACTACTGCACTGTCCAAAACTAGCCTTAGATGAGACTTCTTTGGGGGAAGGAGCTTCTTTAGGGTAAGGAAAACTGCCATTGCTTCCAGCACATTTATGTGGAGCTGGCGGAACTGAGTGGACCAAGTCCCCTGAACTTGCTGAATTGAGAGTATCCTCCCCAACCGGTTAGGGAGGCGTCTGTTTGCATAGTTAATGCCGGAGGAGGATATTGAAGGGGAACTGTCTTGGAAAGATTCTTTACCTTCGCCCATGGACGAAGCTGGTTGCGAAGGATTTGTGGAATCACTGACAACTTGTCTCGAGATTTGACATTTGCTCTTGAGCGCCAAACTCGATTTATATCTCAGTCTTGCCTTCAAAAGGACGTCCGTCACTGAGGCAAAACTGGAGGGAACCTAGGATTCTTTCCTGTTTCTCCTTGAAGCTTGTTTGTTGTTGAGAAATTGCCTCACTGACTTGGCTATTTCTTTTCTTTTGATCACCGGAATTGACAGATTGTAGGAGGATAAATCCCATTGGATGCCTAGCCACTGGAAACGAGTCTCCGGAGTGAATCTGGATTTCGTTTTGTTATCTGGAACACCAGATGTTCCAGAAATTGAACTACCTTCTTTGTGGCTCTGAGACATTCCTCGACGGTTGGTGCCCAAATCAGCCAATCGTCGAGGTACGCTACTACCATTATCCTTTGTGATCTCAGTTTGTTGAACAACTACTTCCGCTATTTTCGTGAATACCCTGGGGGCTACATTCAGTCCGAAGGGCATCACTTTGAAAGAGAATGCCTGGTCCTCCTAGTTTTGAAACCTAGGTATGGCGGAAGTGCCTCGCAATGGGGATATGATAGCATGCGTCTGTAAGATCGATAGAGGTGGGGACGGCCCCCCCCCCCACAGGGGTAGTAAGGTCCGTACCTGCAAGATGGTCAGCATTTTGAACTTGTCGCAGCGAATGAAAGTTAGCTGGGACAAGTCTAAGATCATTCTTCTTTTGATGAGCTTTTCTTTGGCACGCTGAACAAGCGCCCTTGAAATTTTTAGATGCTTGACTCTCGCCACAGCTCCTTTCTGAAGGAGCTCCTCCGCATAATCTGTCAACTCCTTTGACGGCACTTGAAGAAAATGATTTGGTTAGTGGAGAATCTTTGATCCAACTCCAACCTAATCCCTTGGACACGATGCTCTGTGCCCATTTGCTGAACCCCCACCTGTGACGGAAGAGGAACAGCCTCCCTCCTACCTGGGGAGTCTCACTGCTGCTGTACGGGATGACCTCCACGTCCTCCTCTGAAGTGTTTACCCCTGCTAGCAGCCCTTCTGAACCTCGCTGGCGAAAGTTACCTCTCGCCCTGCTTCCCCTTGAGAACCTATTAAAGGTAGGGAAGGCCTGGTTTTCATACATGGAATTGAAAGCCGGCGAGACGGTGTACGAGGTTGAGGGCTGATTCTGAGGGGATAGCAAGAGGATAGGCTGGTTCTGCTTTGATGTCGAAGGCTGACCCGGTTGGGTAACTGAAACGGCCTGGCAAAAAGTGCTGCTGTTGCTGGTGTTTCTGTGGTATGGCTTGGAAATTACCTTTTGGTTTTCTTCAGCTTTTTACCAGAAGAGGTGGGTTCTCCTGCTTCCTCTTGGATGAGATACCCCACCTAGCTCTAAGGCTTTGGTTAAGCCTTGAAGCCTCGTGGTGCACCTCATTCACAGAAGCTTCTGGACAGGTCCGCACACCCCACATGTTGGAAGCAAGAAGAAGCCTATTCGGTTCGTGTCGAATGGTGGCTTCTTGCAACACATGCTTACGACAGTTTCTCCTAGCCGTGAAGAAGTCGTAAGCATCTGCCTGAAACCGACTGAAGTCGAGACTTAGCAAGGATCTTGAATAAAGGCTCCGTACGTATGAAAGAGCAGCCATCTCCGTAATGACTAGGGAGTTAAGTGATCTCCCTAGCCTAGTCCTTGCATCAAATTCTGCCTGAATGAGACTATCAGGCAGTCTAGGAAGCTTTTCACCGAACTGATCCATGGCACAGTCCGGTTTTAGCTTTCCTACTGTAAAAGTGGCAGGCAGGTTCTCCCAGAGTTCTCCAAATGCAGGGAAGAGAGGAGATGTTGGCTCTGCTTCCCTGAGCTGTGGAATGGGTTCGTCCTTCAAAACAGCATGAAGAGTCGTCTCCACCATCTTTGTCGTAAAGGGGAGTGAAGCCTCCTCCTCTGTGGCAAGATGGTAAAGGGGCTCTTGAAGGCCTGGAGTTTGGTATTGGAACAATCCCAATCCTCCAGACAGTGAACCCACTCTCTTTGGGCGTGATCCCTAGTGTACAAGACAGTCTCCCTAGGGATCTTGTCTTCCCTATTGAGCGCTGTCTGTGTTAGCCTGGCATATCCTATGAAAGGCTGAGTCAATCCAGCGGGGTAGAACTCAAAGTCCTCAATCCTTCTTGTTCCACACTCCGGAATCTAAATCATACCATCCTTGAAGGGAGCATAGGCTGCTACCCTCCAAGGATTGTTCATAGAAAAGGCCGGAAGAGAGTCATAAGGTGGTAACTGGGCCAGACCAGTACCTCCTACCGGGAAGTTAGCCTGGTTCAGGCCAGTAAAGCGATTATCGTGTTCCAGAACACGATTAGAGAGATCCTGAATCGATTGACCTGACTGGTTGATGCTGCTAGAGAGTTGAGCAAACATTTGCTCAAATCTCGTCCCAAGCGATCCAACCATCTCTCCTACTTGTTGTAGGACTCCTGCCGAGAAGATGGCGGGATCAAAGGCACTAGGTGCCGCGATCCCGGCAGGAGTCACTGGAGCGGATCCGGTAGCTACCGGAGACGGTACTGGCTCGGTCGGAGCGCGGACCTTCTCCTTAGAAGCTTTGCTTCTCGACCCTCTTGAATGTGAAGAGTCAGACTTAGCCTTCACTGCTCCGGAGTAGGATGCCGAAGACTTACGTGAGGAAGAAGACGACGACTTTTTGGGCGTCGTCTTCTGGAGGGTCTTTTGCTCTCTGTGTCCCTTCACTTTAGGAGGCACAGAAGCAGCAGGCGAAGGAGTAGGGATTTCAGATCCCGTGAAGCCTTGGAAGGAAGAAGAGGAAGGAACATGAGAAGAAGATCCAGGTGCGCCCAAAGGAAACCCTTGGACGCCCGAAGTACCTACCTCGACCAACAAATCCTCAACACCTACCGCCATTGGCTCTATATTGTCCAAAGTGGCGACGTCCGCACGGTTTCCTGAGTTGATACATTCCCGAAGGCCTGCTGTACCTCGCGCTGAATAGAAGCTATGGCTGGGGCTGCCGTGGCGGGGTCCACATATCCTGTCGCTTTCCCTCCGGGGAAGATCTGGACAGCCAACTTCTTGTCAAGGATGTATGGCTGTCCCTTGGCGGCGTTCTTGCCGAAGCCGCCTACCCAAGCCTTCAGGGTTGCTAGAGCGACTTCCTTAATGGCGGCAGCCTGAAAGAGAGGACCGATGAAGACTCTTAACGGTGGAGCTATAGCTTACAATTAAGACTTAGAACTAAGATATTAGAGATATATAATAAGGGGAGAAAAATTACCTTGAAACCTACTTACCCCATCCAAAAGCTGACTCACGAGGTCGTAGCATATGGTACATGCCTCGTGGATGCCAGACGATCAGTTCGCCGTGGGTAGTAGCGCACGGGGCGTGGGTCCTACACTACCTCGTGGCCACAGCGGTCATGGAGGACTGCATTGCAGCCTGGTTCCTGGCAATTGGTAGCCTGTAAGTGGAAGGATACATGATATCGAGAATACACACTTACAGTCTAACATGAACTCCGTTGCATGCCGGAGTATGCAAGTTAAATTAAAACAAGCCCTCTACCGCAATACGTGTGGTTTGTTAGGGCTGTCTGGTTGAGGTCTCCGGCGTACACCGGGGACGGAGAAGGAGAGCAACCAGAAGTGGTGAGAAAACCCAGTGAAGGAAAAACCACGACAGAGAACGGCGGAGGCAGTTAATGATAAGGTAACAATAATATTATAAAAAGGGCATGTATACTACAAATAGCTGGTAAGACATGCCTTCCTTCCGACTACTAGAGGAGTGCCCGGGTAAGGAAGCAACGCTCCCCTCCGGTAGCGGAAAGAAGGTAGTAGTAGGCAAGCTTTGAGACCACTAGTAGACCCCTACCCCTGGTGGCTGGTGGAGCCAGTTACTATTCCGACAACCGAAGGGGCCCCCGGCTAGTGAGCAGGGGGCTCCGTCCGTCGTGGGAGAAAATCGGGGTGTGGGGAGAGCGAAAGAGATACACCGGAGAGGGCCGAGGCGACCGGGGGGAGGGGATGGCCAACCCCAACCCCCTTACAAATCAGAATACCCCGGTACCCAAGACTACAAATGGTCACACAGACTCCCAGCTGATCGGGCCTTCCAGAAGCCCCCTCGGGGAGAGAGGGAGGGAGGCGACAAATGGTTGTCATGACAACCGAGGAGAGCCCGGCCAGGACCCCCCCCTTACCGCGCGGGAAGGGAGGGAAGGGAGTAGGGTAGGGCGCCCAGTGTGGGACACGTGATCAAGGGTGGACCAAGGGGGTGGTAAGCAACACAACCACTAGGCTAGTGACCACGTGAACCCAACTGTACCAAGAGTGAATGAACACGGTGGAAGATAAGCCTAGGTACTGGGCGCCTTAAAAGCTAGCCTAACAGAATAAAATAACACTGAATAATGTAATACTAAATAAATAAATACATCGTAAAAGAATGGAAGGAACACACGAGTGAGAGAGACAGGAGTCCAGGAGAAGGCGAACCGATCCGAAGACCAGTCGACTACTCGGAGCCAGCCGTAGCCGATGAAGAGCAAAAGCTGGGATACTGGTACTAGGGGAAAGCACATTATAGCCCTAAATACCTAAACCAAAGAGATAACTGGGTGACAAAGGTATGGGCTGTGAATTCCTAAATTGTAAAATACGATGTAAATAAGCAGATGAACGCAAATAAGAACCCATGAAAGGAAGAAAGACATCCCAGTATGGAAGACTGGGAAATCTTAACAACACGAGGCGGGCTCATGGCCGCCACGAGTCAACCGGGTGACCGTATGTAACCTAAAAAACGGAAAATACTGGTCCCTGGAAGACAAAAATACAAATTCTTAACCTTTCGGGTACTTAACTTAGCCGTGGCGATAGCAGCGCGTTCCATCTTGAAGTAAAATCCCAAAAAAGCGATCACAACACAAGTGAGAAAAAATGCGTGTGTTTGCGATGAGCTAAAATAAAAGGATGGCCACGAGAGGCGCTGCATCCGCTTGGCGTGGGTATTAGTAGTAGTAGCGGGCGCATCATCCTTTGGGATCGGCTCTCTCAGGTGGGGGATTTTGATGTGGGAAGTTCTAAATGGCAAGTGGTTCGTGGTAGTGGTCTCACTCGCCCCTGTTACCATACCGACACTTCTTTTATAGAGTGAACGAGTCAGTTATACTGACATCTTCTTGAATTTATTTTTTTTTTTCTCTGGTATTTATTAGGTTATTTACCTAGAAATAATGAACTTAATGATTATTTCACAGGCCGACACGAACTGAGCCCAGAAATATATTTAAGATATGTTATGACGTGATAGAAGACAAGATGGTGGTGGCGTGGGGTGCAAAAGGTAAACAAAACATAGGGGTAGTAGAGGCAGCATGGATTGGGTGTTTTGGAATGGTAGGAGATAGCTCTATGTCTTATAGGAATTTATGGGTTGTAAGTCTTGTTGTAGTGATGTTCAAAGTCTCAAGCTGGATTTTAATGGAACTGAGGAAATTGAACAGGTGGGACTTGGATGATTATTGTGTATAGGAAAGATTAGGCTAGGAAACTGTTCAGTCACGTCTTTCATCTAGTTTGTTTAGTTAGGCAGAATCTAGCCCCAGGTGCCAGTGGGACTTTGCTGACGAATCTCATCCTCTGAAAAGACAAGCAAGGGGTGATTCTCATTCTCCAGTGCCTTCTAAAAGGTTCAGTGAACCATTGCAAGATCAGTGCCCTTCGTGGAGTTTTTGGGATAGTTGCGAACATTTCTCCCAGGAGAATCCAGTGTTAGAAGGCCAACTTTTGTTGTCTAAGTGTTCTTCCTCTCGGAATCACTCTTCCTCCTCCTCCTCAAGGAAATCATCTATTGAGTGCCCGGCTGACATTCCTGTTTGAGCCTCTGTTCCCAGGAAGGTTTCCAAGCATACATTGACACAGGATTTTTCTCATGTGCTCCTTGTGGATCATGGTTGTTCCTTAGCACCTGAGATGTCTGAGGTAGCAAGTACTCACCTTGCATCTGTACACTCGCAACTCCTGAGCTCCCATTAGTGTCCGAGTTCCCAGTGCTCTCTGAGCAGTCTACAGGTACTAGAAAGCAGCCATTGGTACCAGATCGCCCAATGATGACACAGCACTTATTGGCGCCAAAGCGCCTATTGGTGCCGGAGTGCCTATTGTTGACACAGCTCCTATTGCCACCAGATCTTACTCTCTATTTGCCTAGATCACTTCTTTTTGTTAGGGTAAATTACTTATCTAGTGACAATTGCTTTTTACAGTTTATGCCACTGTAAAAGTAACGCAGCTCGATAATAAACGCACTGATGCCGCATTCAGCTTCTGCATGCCTTTGATTGTTTTTTTAATGGCTTAATTGTGAAAAGTTATTTAATCTCTCTCCTTTTCTTGCATTCTTTACTTATTACTTACTTGTTTGCAAATTCCTCATGTGTATTTTAAATTTTGCAATTTGCCAACAGTAAGTTGATGTATTGTGGTATAATTAGTCTCTTTCGTGCACTTAAGATCCAATGGTAAGCACGTCAGTATTCATACACGCTGATTACTCTCGCACTTTCTCTCTCACAGTCACAATAGGACATACACACTATTGATTCCTTTGATTATCCTTTTAGAATGTGAATAAAATTGATTTCGTTATCAACTTTTGCCTTCTGCAACCATTTCGGTTTCCTCAAAGGCTTCCAGTCTCTCCTCCCTCCATCCCCCAGCTGGCCGTGCACCATTTTCACCAAACAGTTCGTAAATTGTAGTACACAGAAAATTTTTTTTTTTTAATTATTCTTCATATAACATACATACTGTTTTTATCACTTTGAACCAGCCCGAGAAGAGTCTACTTGAGACTCAGAGGTCGGTGGAAAAAACTAACCCCTATAAATAATAATAATCACTTTACACTCTTAATTTAACTTTTGAACACATTTTTAATAAAAAAAAGTGAAAAGGGGGACTTTTTGGCTTGGCTGGAAAGAATTATCCTGATTCCCTTTATTTTATATGGGGATATTTGTTTCATATTTTGAGCAAATCATATTTCAAACATCCTTCTTGAACAGATTATGTTCAGAGTCTGAAGTACTACTGTACGTATATGTAAAACCTTAGTTTATTATAAGATTATCATTTTCATCATATACATTGGTGCATGGTGTATGGTGCAAGATGTATTTTCAGGAGAATACACTATGCTCGGTTTTCAATGCCTGTCTTGGTTTCGGTAGATATTATTGATATTGCACATTACATGTGAGTTAGCTTTTAACTAAAGAATAGGCCTTGAAGTCAAAGTTCATTATTATTAATATTATAGCTTTTAACTAAAGAATAGGCCTTGAAGTCAAAGTTCATTATTATTATTATTGTTATTATTATTATTATTATTATTATTTTTTTTTTTTTTGCTCTATCACAGTCCTCTAATTCGACTGGGAGGTATTTATAATGTGGGTTTCCGGGAGTTGGGCATCCTACCTCCTTAGGAGTCCATCACTTTTCTTACTATGTGCACCGTTTCTAGGATCACTCTTCTGCATGAGTCCTGGAGCTACTTCAGCCTCTAGTTTTTCCAGATTCCTTTTCAGGGATCTTGGGATCGTGCCTTGTGTTCTCTTCAACTCTGGTGTCCCATGGTATTTGCAATAACAATGAGTGATACTTTCTTCTTTATTTTGTCAATCAACGTCACGTCTGGTCTATTTGCATGTATCACCTTATCTGTTTCTGATTACCATAAGTGCCTGAGGATCTTGCCTGATTGTTTTCTATCACTCCTTCAGGTTGGTGTTCGTACCACTTATTACTGCAAGGTAGCTGGTGTTTCTTGCACAGGCTCCAGTGGAGGGCTTTTGTTACTGAATCATGCCTCTTTTTGTACTGGTTCTGTGCAAGTGCCGGACATTCGCTTGCTATGTGGTTTATGGTTTAATTTTTTGTATTGCACTTCCTACATATGGGAGAGATGTTATTTCCATCTATCGTTCTTTGGACATATCTGGTTCTTAGGGCCTGATCTTGTGCCGCTGTTATCATTCCTTCAGTTTCCTTCTTTAGCTCTCCCCTCAGTAGCCATTGCCACGTGTCATCGCTGGCTAGTTCTTTAGTCTGTCTCATGTATTGTCCGTGCATTGGTTTGTTATGCCATTCCTCTGCTCTGCTTGTCTTTCTCCTGTCTCTGTATATTTCTGGGTCTTCATCTACTTTTATCAGTCCATCTTTCCATGCACTCTTGAGCCACTCGTCTTCACTGGTCTTTCATATATTGCCCCAGTGCTCTGTTCTCGATGTTGACGCAGTCCTCTATGCTTTAATTAGTCCCCTCCCTCCTTCCTTTCGTGTTATGTATAGTCTGTCGGTATTTGCTCTTGGGTGTAGTGCTTTGTGTATTGTCATATGTTTCCTCGTTTTCTGGTCTATGCTGCAAAGTTCTGCCTTCGTCCATTCCACTATTCCTGCGCTGTATCTGATTACTGGCACTGCCCATGTGTTTATGGCTTTTATCATATTTCCGGCGTTGAGTTTATTATTATTATTATTATTGTTATCATTTTATTGAATTTAATTGCTGCTACAATGGTATTCGGCTTAAAGTAACCTTTTTTAATTGTCTGATGTTGTCTGTTTCTTCACTTGGAAGGCTGAAGATTAGATGTCCTAATTCCTCTTCTACTTCCTCTGCCATTTCTGGTTTTTCTCCTGACGTTTCATTCCTCCTAGGAATATTGTGTGAGGTCTGATTCCCTTGAGAGTCTGTGTTGGAATGACTTCTTATTGTGTGTGATGCTGACTTTTATGCCGGGCTCCAGGATTGATGACTGCGTGTGGGAGCCAATGAAAAATAGGGTCAGTTAGGTAGGGGGCCAATGAAAATTAGGGTCTGGGTAGTGCTCAGAATGATGGCCTCTGATTGGCTGAGTTCATAAGCCAATGAAAAATAGGGTCTGTTTAGTGTTCAGAATGCTGGCCTCTGATTGGCTGATTTACCTGAGAGGCCAGGGAAGCTCTGTTAAGGCGACTGGCACTGGGGCTGTAGGTGCTGTCTCCTGGCAGTGATAGCTTCTGCTTCCTATTGTCCTTTGTCCAGGGCATCTTTCTCCTGTAGGGCCTTGTCTTCCTGCTGGTGCTTCTCCTGTTTCCTCCTCCATTGTGTCTTTCTTCGAGGTACGTTTTCTTCTGTTGGGGCTGCCTGTGGACCTGTGGAGGTTTGTCCTCCTGCAGGTGCACCTTCAGGAGTTGCATTTGGGATGTGTCTTTTTTGAGTGAGGAGCAGAAATGGCTCTTGGGTTGTATTCAAGGAAGGTATTCCTATACATATAAAGGTTTCAGGTTTCGGTATTTATTGAAAATGCAGATTATCATGATTAATGTATTTTTTCATTTAGTTATATATTTATTAGTGTACTGAAAACATGTAATTTTTAGACATAGGTCTTCTCCTTTTTTTACAGCATAACTAAGTAGTAGCCGCCATTCACATTTGTCAGATACTCCGAGAGGAAGCTGGGCAAGTCCGAATTTGATCTTCGGAATTCAGTGGCTGATCCCCTCTTACCCTCATTGCTGTCAAGAGTACCTCCTGATACAGTAGACAGTAACAACCAACAGTCTAGACTTGAAAATAGACAGGTACAGTATGTTGTTTAGCATTTATAATGTTGATATGTAATACTCAAGTATTATGATATAGTAATATTTTTGCACAATGTTATTTCTTTGATTGAACAATGCGTGTAATGTGACATGACTTCAAAGTATGATATTATTCATCATTAATGTAATCATTTAAGTTTTTGACATGAATTCTTCCCATCCTCTTTGTCTCACACTCATTCTTCCTAAATTCCCATCTGCTCCAGGTCTTCATTTGTTCTCTTTCTCTGTGGCCCTCTTCATATTCTTACTGTATTTGTCCAGGTGGTTCCTATTCTTTGTGCTGTCACTTATTCACTTAGTCATTATATGCCCAAATCATCTGAATCTTTTAAATATCAAGTTTTTTCCATTCTCTGGAGATCTCTAGCAACTCTCATTTGAAATTGGATCCATCCATGAACCTTAGTATTATCACGCATTTTCTTTGAAAGTGCATATGTCTCGGTTGTTGTAGAGATTCCAGGCCATCCATGTATGTTACATATTTAAGCTTGTCCACTGTTGGGATTATCTTTTACTTCATCAAGGATTTTATTTCTATTTTTCTTACTGACCTCTTAATAACAGCTTCACAATTATGTATGGTACCAAGGAAACAGAAATGTTCCTCTCCTCCAAAGGCCTGACATTCTACCACAGCAAGGTGGACTCTGTATTCTATTTGGGAGTGTCTGTATGTGACTGTTTTATGTGTTTTAGGTTTTAACTTCCAGTTCATTAGTGTTTACAGTACAGGCAGTCCCCGGTTGCTAAATGGTAATCTGGTTTTATGGTGCTTGTCTAGCATCACAAAATTGGCTATTTATGGCACCATAATGGGCCAAGTTTTGGTTATCGGTGCAATTAACCAAAACTTGGCGGCCGCCATAAGTGCCATAAATTGCTGAGTTTCAGTTATTGGCGGTGTTTGCTTGTCAGCACCCCACTGATAGGCGGGGATTGCCTGTTCTGTATTTTTATTGTAAAATAGGCTATTGTGTATGTGTAATTTATCCATTTTTGGCCTCTTAAAATCTTTTGGTGCTCTTAACATTTCTACCATACGCAAGTCCTCTGTGAATTGGAGTATAAGGCCCCAAAGCTTAAAAATATTTGATACACAAGTACTCCTCAATTAACAACGTACTTGTTTTACAACATCTCTGAGTTACGACAAGATGAAGAAAAAAAATGAAAATAAAAGCATTACCAATGGTGGCCAAGAGAAAGGCTGTTCAGTGCCAATAATCTAGCCTAGCCTAGGTTTTTGAAAACCTTAAAATCTATGGCTAAAACAACTGAATAAGGCTTTGATATAATTTGTAAAGAAAAAGCTATGCAGTTGACCTCTTAAAGCCAGCATTCCATGGTCTGGGAACTCCTGTGGTTCAGCCGCCATTAGTTTGTTGCGCGGCCTAACAGGTGGCACCACATATTGTTTACAACTTCAAGACAGCAGAAATTATGCCATATTGCCTTTGTTTTTGTGAGAATAATTCTTAGTAATGAAAGAAAATGTGTGAATTCTTAGTAATGAAAAAAAATGTGTGAAGTCAAATATCTTTTTTTATATTAACTTGAAAATAAATATATTTTTTTAAATGTTCCACTTTAGAAGTCTCTACCAAGTCAATCCTTTCAATCAAAACAATGAGACATTTGGCATGCACGAATTTCTTACACTTAGTATGTTTGAAAAATTTGTACAGTTTTTTTTTTAATACAACTGTGTATTTACACACTTATTCAATATGTCACCCATGAGATCAGATGATACTGGAGGTAAAAAGTGCAAGCTAAAATCTTTATCAACGCTAGAAAATGCTTATCCCATTAGCGAAGAGTTTAGTGTTCACTTTCCTCAATAGAGGGTATTATGCTTTGTTTACGTTTTGACGGCGACATTCAAATGCCCTGTGATCGCTGGAATTCATTAATTATTTTTTTCATCTCACTATCCTTTACAATAAACATAAATGACGAAGAAACTAATAGCAATAATTATGAAATAACAAATTTAGAATTGAAAGTCACTGCTAAATAATGTGCAGATTCCAAGGAAAGTTTAGTATTGTATTGACTTACTAGTTGGCTAACTTGGGAATGTAGGCTAAATTTTTAAAATAAAAGTACACTATTTTAAAGAAAATTGTATATTATGAAGTTGTAAAATGATGAAGTTGAAATATATGAGTAATAAAATTAAGAAAAATCGTTGTATGTCGGAAACTAGTTCTGTGTATAATGACTGAAAATTAATGCTATTAGTTGAAATAAAGAGAATAATGTGTTTAATGACAAATTTGTTTAACGATGTGGTCGCTGGAACGGAGCACTGTTGTTAAATGAGGAGTACCTGTAATTATTGATGAAAATTTCATTGGTAATTCAAATCTGCAAGTCCAAAACACTTTTATTATAAACGTAACTATTAAAGACTTGCAAAGCAGTCAGATACATAATAAATTGCACAGACATGTTTATGAAAAGTAGAAATAAATAATAGACAAATAAGAAAGATTGCACTGAAGAAACAATCAAGTTTTCTGTGCACTGTAGACCCCTGGGATTCGCAGGGGAGGGGAGAGGGGTAAGGACCACAACTCCCTCATGGATAGCTAAAATCTGTGAATGGTGGTAACCCCCACCCCTTCTTAAAATGCTTATAAACTCTGTATTTTGATAGCTCAGACACCAAGAAAACCTCTAAAAATGCTTATATTACCTGACTATTTTAAGTCTTATCATGAAAAATGTATTTATTCATGAAAATAATATTAATATGAAAATATACATTGATTATTGAATATTTCTCTCTGGAAAAATTCTGTGAACAGATGAATTTTCTGCAAATAATGTGGATATATGTTCCACAAAAAAATCTGCAAATAGGTGAAGTTGCAAATCCAGAACCATGCTGTATGAAACACTCAGCCAAGGCCCATGAAACCTTAAGCCATGGCCTGGTGGTGGCCTGTGTAGTTTGTACCTAGCTGTGTCAGATGTATGATCATGTCTGACTTTAACCTTAAATAAAATAAAAATAAACAATACTGGGGCTAAAGGGCTGCAATTTGGTATGTATGATGATTGGAGGGTGGATGGTCCAAACATACCAATTTGCAACCCTCCAGCCTTAGTAGTTTTTAATCTAAGGGCGGATGGAGAAAGTGTGGATGGACAGAAAAATCCATCTCAATCGTTTTCTGTAACAGAAAACTAAAAAGGGTAAAAGTAGTAGTACACAGGAAAGCAGCTTCATGTCATGAAATCTAAGGAGTGTTAAAGCTCCTCTTAAACTTGGTAGTAGTATCAGCATCAGTGATGCTGCCAGTAAGACCATTCCAGATATGAATTCAAGGGAATGAAAGACTTAATATACCGTACTAGGTATTGTAGCAACTTTGTTTCTCAGTTTAATTGTTTTTATGCTTTTGACTGTACATATTTTTTCCAAAATGTCAGCTCAACTCTCAGAAGGCTAAGTTAACTTTATCGCAACTGGTTTAACCCTCACTGGACCAACATGATCATGTGAGGAACTATACAGGTTTTTAGCCAACACCGGCTAACTCTTATCAGTATGTTAATATTATGCTACTATGCTTTTGGAGGAATTTAGTAGGAAAGATGTTCATCTCACGTCAGTGGGTCACAAAGGACTTAAGTAGCTCAGTACAGGACAGAGTTGGAGTAGTGTGCCTTGAGACTTGAAAGAGGAATGTACTGCCCCTCTAAATCCCATAATGTTTTTTTATCTATTCGCTCATGAATATACCTAGGATTGCTGTTGGTTTTAATTCTTATCTTTTATGATTGTATATCAGCTATAATTGTAATTTTGCAAAGAAACGTGAGAAAAAACATATATATCTCACAAAAAGGTACTTCATCTCCCCCTCTCAGTAAATCTCGTAAATATTTTACAATAAAGGCTGTCCCTGGTTTTTGGCGGGCTTTCCATTCCCGGGGGGTTGTGCCGATAAGCGAAAACTGCCATTGACCGTAACTTGGCTATTTATGGTGCCATAATGGGACTTAGGTTGTCGATAACCAGTTATTGGTACCATAAGCACCATGATGGCACCTCTGTTAGGTGTGTTTTGGCACCATAACTCTATTATTGGCACCTTATGGTGTCAATAACCGGAACTTGGCCCATTATGGCGCTAGACAAGCCCCATAAAACTGTATCGCCGATAACCGAGTCAGCCGATAACCAGGGACTGCAAGTAAACATACTCAAAATTTGACAATGATTTTAGTTCTTATCTTTTATTGTGTGAACTGTAATTATGATTTTACAAACTAGAATAAATAATCAGAAAGAAACATGTGCAAGTTGGTAAAATTAGCATATTTTTAAGTGTCTCTTGGAAAAGAGGCCATACTCATGGGTTTTAAATATTCATTTTCAACTTCCTGTTGAAGGGACAGAAAAATGCTTAGAATTGTTTTCTTACACGTAGTGCATTTGCGTATCTTCCTCTTTCCACTGATGTGTTTTTTGTTAAACTGGCCAACCTTTAAGTTTGCCCATTCTGGGGGTAAGGATTAACAGTGTAGTCCCTTACTCATCTTTTTACCTCAGATTATTTAATGAGTGAATAAATATGAATAAATATGAACATTCTTTTGACTTTATCATTAGGTTTTATAGTATTTGTTGTTTAAATGAAGTACATTTTTGCTATATCATTTCTGATTTTGTAACTGAAGCTTACTCCGTAATTATACTAGCGCATTTTATTTCCAAAAAAATATTGTGGTTCATAATTAAAGTTTACTTCATTGAAAATTTACTGTTATATAAAGGTGCTTTTTTAAATCCAACTTTTTTAATTTTGAAGAAAAATGTGTTTTGGAACTATGCCTCATTAACCCCCTAAAGGACCTATTTTTTTTCATGTAATGTGTCAAAACGATTCCCATTATTTTATATAATTAATTGAAAATATAATTTGTTTAAACACAATACTTCTTAATTTCATCATAAAATTATGGTTATTGTATGTAAATTAGTGATTTTTAGAAACTCAATTTGAGACCTTATTATGGTCATTAACGAGTTATCTCGTACAAATTATACCTATTTTGGCCTATCACGAGATATCTCGTATGCTTAGTTTTAGTAATTTTGAAAATAGGCATTGACTAAAAAGCAAAAGAAAAGAAGAAATAGACCAAAGAGATTCTCAAAGTCACCACTGGAGAGCTAGTTATTGTATGTACTTGGCATAAAAGAAAAAAATGATGCTTGATGTATCGCAAAACGATCAAGCCTAACAAAAGACACGATATCAGCGTAATAAATCAATAATATAACATATAAACAGTCTAAGATGACAAATAAAAGAACCAAACTTACCAAAAAAAACAGGTGAAAAGAAGATATAAAAGAAAAGAAAGAGCTCTCAAGATCACCGGTTACTTGAAGTATCACAAAATAATCAAGGAATTAGCTAACAAAAGACAACAGCTATGTAATAAATCAATAATAAATAAACATAATAAAACAGTTTAGGATGACAAATAAAACAACCAAACTTACCTAAAAACAGGTGAAAAGAAGCAAAAACATAAGTAAACAGTCGACCAGGATGACCATCAAAGTGCTACTGGTGACACGTAGTCAACACGAAAATACAAAAAAGTCATTCTCAATAACTCATGAATTCCAGCAGCAAGTACCACTGCCAAGTGCATGGCGTAGATTGAGATATTTCAAATAAGCCTTAAAACAACACTGTGGATCACGAGACATCTCATATTATTCCTATATGTATTACTATTTAACTTTTTTTACAAGATATCTCATGGTAAGACCAAAATTTTTAGAACACTGATCCCAAGATATCTTAGGTTCGTCTAGTAGGGGTAAGGGGTTAGGCAACTAATGGCAGTAAGAATGTTGACAGTATCCAGATCCACTGATGATTTTGAGAATTTAAACATTACATGAACTAGTATGTAAATGATGCATTATCATAATGTTCATATTCTGTAATACAATAGTATGTATTATGATTACAATATACATGTAGTATAATTGGATACACTAAGTAGAATATTTATTACAATTATCTTGGTTTAATTTAATACAGCTACCATGTGAATTTTGCAAATTGATACTTCCACAATTTTTTTTAGTTTTTAGAGCATTTGGTGTCTAAAATTATGTTTTGTACATGCAACTTCCCCGGCAGATATATACTTAGCTTATGTCTCTGACGTCCGACAAAAAATTCGAATTTCGCGGCACATGCTGCAGGTAGGTCAGGTGATCTACCCCCTGCGCTGGGTGGCAGGAATAGGAACCATTCCCGTTCTAGAACCAGATTTTCTCTGTCGCGGTAGTGTCAACATATGTTGTTGCTACCTCCTGACTTGATTTTCGTTTTTCATCGCCATCGATCTTCTGGGCTGTCTTTTGCAGGGAAGTACTGGGTCTTTGGTTCGGCATACTCTTTTATTAACTTTTTAATGAATTTGGCTTCGAAAATTTCGAAGAATATATGAAAGTGTAACTACCGAAATTTTCGGTAGACACTCACATAGTTTGCAAGAAAGTGAAATATTAATTTTTGTACATGAACTTCCCTGACAGATATATACTTAGCTATAGTCTCCGACGTTCCCGACAGAATTTCAAATCTCGCGGCACACGCGACAGGTAGGTCAGGTGGTCTACCTTACCCCCGCCGCTGGGTGGCGGATGTACGAACCACTCCCGTAAGCTTGTCAGATTTTTCTCTGTCGCGGGAACGATAACAACTGTTGTCGGTTCCTCTCGATAGTTTTTCGATTCTCGCTTGCCTGGAGTTAATTTGGACTTCTTTTGGTGTGACGTATTCGCTTTGTTTGGCTTGGCATACGCTGATTGTGGACCGGTTTTTGATTTTGAGTTTGATTTTCTTTAACGATGTCTGATCTAGATTCGGTAGTTAAAACTTCGGTTTTGTTTAGGGTTTGCGTGAATGAAGGATGTAAGGTGAGGTTGCCGAAAGCTTCGGTAGACCCCCACAAGGTTTGCATGAAATGCAGGGGGAATGAATGTTCTTTTTGCTAACCTTGTAGTGAATGTAAGGGATTGAATGAAGAAGAATATAAGGCTCTCTCTTCTTACGTTAGGAAGTTGAACGTGATAGAGTGCGTAAGGCTTCCTCTAGAAGTTCTAGTAGATCTAGAATGAGTGAGTTGGATGTGGATCCTAATACTAACGTAGAATTAGAACCTTCTTCCCAAGTTGCAGCCCCTGCTCCCCGCACCGAAGCCGAAGATTCGCCTTCGGAGGCGGCAGCTCTGAGAGCCACGATTCGTTCTATGGATCAGAAGATTCGTCAGTTGGAAGGTAAGGAGAGTGTTAGTGATCAGTGCAGTGTCCCCAGTGTTGTGGAGGGTGCGTCTGACCGGCTCCTTAGTGCCTCTAGGCCTAGACCTCTTCCAGACTCCCAGTTCCAGTGGAGTAGGAATAGTCCGACAAAGCCGCAAGAGGGCTAGGGAGAACCCCCACCGGTCAGGCGTCCCCTCGGCAGATCCTGAAGTACGCTCCCAGGCTGCCTCGGATCGCTACAAGAAGGAGCTACTACGCCAATGCTTCTCCTCTTCGTCGTCTCCCTCTCCGAAAAGAGGTTGGAACTCCCCGGATGCGTCGCGCCCGTTGAAGAGGGCTTGGAAGGCTCCCTGCAGTCTTTGGCTTCTAGTCCGGAGGTGTTTCCCGGAAGAATCGTCGGTGGAGGCGAAGAAACACAAGAAATCCTGTGATCGTTCTTCTTCTCGCGCTCCGTGCTCGGCGCCTGCTTCCGAGGAAGAACAGCAAGATTCGCCTACGAGAGTACTCGCGGGACTTCAAGCTCAGATCACGGCGCTAGCAGACTCTCTAGCAGTTTAGATCACGTAGGAAAAGAAGGACGTTTTCTCTTCCGATCAAGAAGAATCTAGGGGGGGTACGCCGCTCTTCAGAGGAGTCGTTCTCCTCGTTTTAGGCGTTCTCCTTCATATGGGGAGGTTTCGTATGAAGGTAGGGGCTCGCGTGAGCGCCCTCGCTCGCCTGGCTCTCTTTCGACTTCAAGGCGCCAAACATCGGTAGGACGCTCTATGGAGAAAGAAGTTTTTTCTCCAGATTGGATTCCCGCTTCCGGTAAGCGCACTGCACCTGCTCATCACGCTATTTCTTCAACTCCCTCGCGTGAGACTTCTCCTCAGCAGCCTCAAGATTCTAGAAGGCGCCCTTATGCAAGTAGGCGTTCTTCGTCCAGATGTCACTCTCCTCGAGTGTCGGATCGTGACTTCTCTCCTGACAGGCATCAAGAGTCTGGTAGGAGTCGGGTGCATGATAGACGGCCTGCTGTTAGCCGCTCCCCGCAAGGTAGGCGCCAAGAGCCTACTGCACATCGATCTCCTAGTAGGCGCTCGTCCTCTTTTAAGGCGTCATACTCCTGATTATTCTCCTCGGGGCAGACAACAAGAGTCTTTCAAGCGCCCTTCTCCGTGTATGGCGCTCTCCCGCTTATAGGCGCACTTCTCCTGACCGTTTTGTCTCTTGGTAGACAACAGGAATCTCGGAAGCGCCCTTCTCCAAGTAGGCGCTCATTAGCTTTGAAGCGCCCTTCTCCTGAATGTTACCCTCTTGTTAGACGTCAAGAGTCTCGCAAGCAGCCTTCTCCTAGTAGGCACATTTCGCCTTCCAGTCGAACTTCCGTTGATCGTACGCAACTGGACAGGTATGGAGAGCCGCGCAAGCGCTCTGCTCTCAATAGGCGCTCTTCTCCTGGCAGCCGCTCTCGCCTCGGGATAGGCGCAAAGAGTATAGTAGGCGCTCGCCTCCTCGTAAGCGCCCTGTGGATATTTCCGAGGATTCTCGGAGTAGGAGCCCTACCTCTCCTTCGGCTGAGATTCCGTCTACCTCGAAGAGGGAGTCTCATCGTAGACATCCCAGATCTTCTCTTCATTCTCCAGTGGATGTGAACTCTTCTAAGAGAGGGCGTTCTCCAACCTCTCGCTCAACTCCTACTAGATCCTTCTCCTAGGATCTTCGTCACCTAAGGATCTTCCGCGCTCGCCTCGACAAGACGTCCTAGAAGGTTCGGATGAGGAACCGAACACTTCTGCTGCTGTGTCTTCTTACAAGAAGCTTACAGAGCTACTGTGCAAGTTTTTGGGGATTCCTTTCTCCTACGGCTCCTCCTTCTCCTCACTCACTTTTTTCAACGGCGAAGACAGCGAAGAGTTCTTCTTGTGTGAGGATGAAGCCAAACTCTTTCTATGAAGAAGGCACTGAGGAGTTTTGGTTCCTGGTGGATGGCTTCCAAGAAGAAGCGGGGAAAACGATGTTCGCTTTTCCTCCTTCGAAGTTTATCAGGACGCGCTGGTTTCTGGTATGAAACAGGAGAGTCCTTAGGATTGGGTCTACCGTCTTCGGCTGATTCGGATTTTTCGGCGCTGGTAGATTCGACAAGGAGAACTGCCCTTAACTCTGCTAAGACGACTTGGGCAATGAATGAATTGGATCACATGCTCAAAGGCATGTTTTAGAGTGCTAGAAGTATTTAACTTCCTTGATTGGTCGTTGGGAGTCCTAGCCAAGAAAATTGAAGTGCCAGAGTCAGTTTCGCCAGAAGATCTTATGTGTGTTTTGTCTTGTATGGACAAGTCGGTAAGAGACGGAGCGAGTGAAATCGCCTCCCTGTATGGGGCCGGGATCGTGAAGATGAGGTCGGTTTATTGTTCCTTCTTAACGAAATCTGTCTCCCATGCCCAGAGGTCTTCTTTGCTGTTTGCTCCTCTGTCTGCTCAGTTGTTTCCCTAAACATCGAGTGCAGGACATTTCAAGATCACTGTCGGCCAAAGCCACCCAGGACCTTTTGGCACAGTCGGCAAGAAAACCTCGCCCTTCCTTCCCTACCAAGGCTAAGAAGGAAAAAGCAAGTGTTCGAGAACCCTTTCGAGGGGCGTCTTCATCAAGAGCCTCTACGTTTAGAGGTCGTAGACCTTCAAGAAGGGGTAAGACTTTCGCCAAGTCTGTTAAAGCCCCCAAATAACTTGCAAGTCCTTCAAACAACGGTGGGCGCCAGACTCTTAGAGTTTGCAGAAGTCTGGGCCCAAAAAGGGGCGGATCCTTGGACCCTTTCGTCGAAAGACCTCCCTTGACGACCATCCCAAGGGAACTGACGGCCAGGTACAGAGACCCCATCATGAATCAAGCTCTCCATCTAGCAGTAGATCAGATGCTGGAGAAGGGGGCTATCGAACTAGTGACAGACCATCATTCATCGGGCTTCTACAACCGCCTTTTCCTAGTTCCGAAGTCCTCAGGGGGATGGAGACCGGTGTTGGATGTAAGCGCCCTGAACTTCTTCGTAGAAAAGAAGAAGTTCACGATGGAAACGCCTTCATCAGTGCTGGCAGCACTTCGTCCAGGGGACTGGATGGTTTCCTTGGATTTACAGGACGCTTACTTCCACGTACCGATCCATCCTTCCTCGAGGAAGTTTCTCAGATTCATGATGGGGGGGAAAATTTTTCAGTTCAGGGCTCTGTGTTTCGGCCTCTCGACGGCCCCTCAAGTGTTCACGGGGAATTTTGAGGAATTTGGCTCAATGGCTTCATTTGAAAGGGGTGAGGATATCCATGTACCTCGACGATTGGCTAATAAGGGCCAATTCAGAAGATCGTTGTTTGAAGGACTTACAAGTAACTTTAGAATTGACGAAGGCTTTGGGACTTCTCGTCATTTCAAGAAGTCGTCACTAATTCCCGAGCAAGAGTGTGTGTATCTCGGGATACAGATGAACTCTCTGAGTTTTTGGGCTTTTCCCTCGCAGGAAAGGATAGCCCGAGGATTCGAGAGAGTAACAACCTTCTTAGGGAAAGAAGTATGCACAGTGAGGGAGTGGATGAGTCTGCTGGGGACGCTCTCCTCGCTGGAGCAATTCGTTTCCCTAGGAAGGTTGCACCTGAGACCGCTCCAATTCTTTCTTCATCGGAATTGGAGTCGTCGTTCTCAGGATTTTGACGTTCTCCCTGTCGTTATCCCAGGACATCAAGAAACATCTCTTATGGTGGACAGATCCCAACCTCTTTGCGAAGGGACTGTCTCTTCAATCACAGACCCCCAAACCTGGTGTTGTTCTCCGACGCGTCGGACACGGGGTGGGGTGCAACTCTGGGAACCAGCGAAGTGTCAGGTACCTGGGTGGGGGACCAGGTAGCCTGGCACATCAACAGAAAGGAGTTGATGGCTGTGTGGTTGGCTCTGAAGGCTTTCGAGCCCAAAGTCAGAAGATCGGTAGTGCAGGTCAACGCGGACAACACTACAGCTCTGGCATATATCAGGAAACAGGGGGGATGCATTCCTTCTCCCTGTACGAGACAGCAAGAGACCTTCTTCTGTGGGCAGAAGAAAGAGGAATCAAGCTTCTCACCAGGTTCGTGCAGGGAGAAAGGAATGTAAGAGCAGATCTCCTCAGCAGGAAAGATCAGGTCCTTCCCACAGAGTGGACCCTTCATCTGGATGTATGCCAGAGCCTGTGGAAGTTATGGGGCAGGCCACACATAGACCTCTTTGCCACGTCAATGAACAAGAGGTGGATCCTTACTGCTCTCCGATATCGGATCCAGAGGCATTAGCAATAGATGCTCTTCTTCTAGACTGGAACGGACTCGACGTCTACGCGTTTCCCCCCTTCAAGATCCTGGGGCTAACCATCAAGAAGTTCGTAGAGTCCGATTCAACGAGAATGACCTTAATCGCTCCCTTTTGGCCGGCCCAAGAATGGTTCACAGAGGTATCTGGAATGGTTGGTGGACCTTCCAAGATCGCTCCCGCTAAGGAGCGATCTACTCAGACAACCCCACTTCGACAGGTACCACAAAAATCTCCTCGCTCTCAGTCTGAACTGGTTTCAGACTGTCCAAAGTTTGGTCAGAGCGAAAGGCTTTTCAGCAACAGCTGCTAAAGCAATCGCAAGAGCGAGGAGACCTTCCACTTGCGTGTATACCAGTCAAAGTGGGATGTCTTCAAGACGTTGGTGCAAGAGGAAGAACATTTCCTCTTCCAGACCTCTGTGACCCAAATTGCGGATTTCCTTATTTGTCCTCAAAGAAGAATGTCATCTGGTTGTGTCAACTATTAAGGGATACCGCAGTATGTTGGTCGGCGGTATTTCGGCATAGAGGCTTAAATATATCCGATGATAAGGACCTGCATGATCTTATTAGATCATTTGAAACCATTAAGCGTCCTCATGTAGTACCGAACTGGAATCTAGACGTAGTTCTACAATTCCTTGGATCGTCTAGATTCGAACCTCCTGGCTTAGCCTCTTTCAAGGATCTGACGAAGAAGGCTATCTTCCTTTTGGCCCTAGCTACAGCTAAGAGAGTGAGTGAGCTCCAAGCTATTGAGGGCAATGTAGGGTTTAAGGAAGATTCTATGGTGTGTTCGTTTCTTCCAAGTTTCCTTGCAAAGAATGAAAACCCATCACGCCCTTGGCCCAGGAGCTTTGAAGTTCGTAGTTTATCTTTTTCTAGTAGGGGAAGAGCCTGAAAGAACTCTTTGCCCTATGAGAATTATGAAGTATTTCCTTAAGAGGAACGGAAACAACTTAAGGCTAATCAAGATGTGCTTTGGTGCTCCGTAAAGGACCCCACTCGGCCCATGTCGAAGAATGCTCTTTCCTTTTTTCTGAGAAGCCTTATTACAGAGGCACATGTGGCCTGTAAGGAAGAACATTTTAGACTACTGAAAGTGAAAGCTCACGAGGTGAGAGCCATCGCAACTTCGCTTGCATTCAGAAAAAATATGTCTGTGCGGAACTTGATGGAGGCGACTTTTTGTTTTTAGATGCCAATCGGTTTTCGCAAACCACTACCTACGTGATGTAAAAATCACATATGATAAATGCTTCGCCTTGGGTCCTTTCGTATCGGCGGATTCGGTGCTGGGGCAGGGAGCTGAAACTTATCCTGTGTAAATTTTTTATGTTACCCTATATTTTATATTGTTGTTTTTTGGTTGTCTGAAAGAGGTTGCAGGAGGCACCTCTTTTTGTCGTAATATTAACCCTTGTTTGTATTTTGGTTAGGTGGTCTGGTGGGTTTTGGCTCCTTGCAGAGGTAGTGGTAAGGATCTGTTAGGTAAGCGGACTTGGATTCTACCACAATAGGGGATCACATATCCCAGTGGTAGATCCGAGAGTCTTTCAGCATCAGGTCACGTCCTAGCTGTAGCTCTCCAGGCAATGCAGACTCAGAGATAGTATCTATGAAGTCTTCATCCTGAAAAGGTGAGAACCAAGGTTTTTATATCCTACAACATTAGTTGTTTCCCGTCTTACCTGTATTATTGAGCTGTCTCTTACCCTCCACCAAGGTGCCAATCAGCTAAGTATATATCTGTCAGGGAAGTTTCATGTACAAAAATGATATTGTTAAACTACAATAAAGTTTTGTACATACTTCCACCTGGCAGATATATACGATTAATGGCCCACCCAGCCTCCCTCAGGAGACGGTGGAAGAGAAAAATCTGACAAGCTTACGGGAGTGGTTCGTACATCCCAGCCACCCAGCGGCGGGTAAGGTAGACCACCTGACCTACCTGTCGCGTGTGCCGCGAGATTTGAAATTCTGTCGGGAACGTCGGAGACTATAGCTAAGTATATATCTGCCAGGTAAGTATGTACAAAACTTTATTGTATTCTAACAATATCATATTTATTCATTAATACGTGTAATAAGTGTTAGAATTGATTGAGGAAATATACTGACTTCCTACTTTAGGGAGTCAGTAAAGCATGTAACTAGATACGTTTCTTTTAAAAGTTTTTTGGAAACTCGTACTAACGAGCAATTAGAGTATTAACAGTACTAGTAGTGTTGCATCCTCATCACCTTACTTCGCAGAAACTTCAAATTCATAATTGCAATTTGAAGACAAGGATTGTGGCTCAAAACTGCGAGCTATTAAAAGGTAAGAAGTGATTACTAAGGGTGTTTCCCCATTGCAGTGGAGGGTGCGTTTTGTATCGGCTCTGTCTCGCTCTCAGGCCTAGGCCTCTTTCAAGCTCCCAAGCCCAGGGGAGAAGGAATGTCGAAAGCCGTAAGGAGGTTTCAGAGAATCCCCACCGGTCAGGCGTCCCCTCGGCAGGTTCTGTAGAGCGTCCCAGACTGCCAAGGATAGCCATTGAAAAGGCATCCTTAAAAAAGTGCGTCTCTTCATCTTACATCCGAAAAGACGAAGAATGTATATGTTTTGATGATCTAGCGCGTTCTCTGAAAACTAAGAGAACACTGAGCAAGAGCCAGCCAGGAACTTAGGAAGCCGCGTTCCAGCAAGCTAGCGTGAGCCACGTTCCAACAGCCAGCAGCGAGCCGCGTTCCAGAAAACAGACTAGCGCGAGCCGCGTTCCTACAACCAAACGCGAGCCGCGTTCTAGAAAATTTTTCTTGGCGCAAGGCGCCTTCAAAGAGACGAAGCGCCAGCCTGGCGCAAATTGCGCCAGAAAAACAGACGGCTAGAGCAAGGAGCCTTATAGTACAGTGGCAATCAGAACGATCCTTTCATTGAACGTTTCCGGGCAAGAGGCTCTTTCTAAAAGGGGTCTAGTAGGCGCTCGGAATATCAGGGCGCACGGGACCTTCCACGCAAGCGGAACGTTCCAGGAGCGAGTCTCCTTTCTAGCGTACGGAACATTCCAGGCGCGCGGAACTATCCAGGCGCTAGGCGCAAGGAGCCAGGCGCCAGAATATTCCAAATCTTCTTATGAGAGAGAGGTCAGTCGCGAGGCTCCTCTTTGAGTTTTTAACTTGAGCAACTTTCCCCTGGCAAAGGTGCAAGATGTCGCACAGGCGGCCGTCGCGTTTGTCAGAAGGATTCTGATACTAAGAGAAGCCATTTTTTTCATTATTCAGAAGACTCCTGTGTTTGGCAGTTCCTCTCAATGCGGACTCTCTCCTTCATTCATGCTTCTTCCTCGTTATGAAGAGGCAAGAGCTTTGGGAGTTTTTCTTATAAGAATCTCATCGACGTTTGGGTATGATGGCGGATAGGAAATATCTACTTCCTTCCGTAAACCCTACAGATGAACAGGAATTCTGTCTCTTCGGCGATTTATGAGGAAATCACGAAGATTTAAAGAGTTCCTGGATTAACTTCCTTCCTCAAGGAGATATATATACTCTTTCTTCTATCGTTCTATAACGAAAAGAACGAAGACGTAAAAACCTTTTTTGCCTTTCTCTATCTGCCTCGGCAGGGAAAGAAGGTAGTAGAGTATCTGCTGTATGAGAATACGATACGGCAAATCACACATACCGTAGATTTTTTTTTTTTACTTCTTTGCAGAGCAACTCATTACCAGTATCCTTCCAGGAATTTCCTAGAAGGACTACGCTTAAAGGGATTGTTAAGACAACACCTACTTAGCTTCTAGATTTATCGAAGTCTTGTTTCGCTTAAATATGCATTAATAAGAACTTCTTGAGTTCGATAATAATTTTTATAAGATTCCTTTATTTAATAGAGTAGCTGGCAACTCTGGAAGAGTAAGGCCAGACGGCTAACGGAGACTGCTATCGCGCCTTAGAGACAACGCAGTAACATGTAGGTGCGGTCATGAGTGGTTGGTTACATGTCTCTCTCCTGCGGGATGGAATAACTAACCGTGTCTCTCCCCTACAATTGCGGTTTTAGCCTCGATTGAGGGGATAGTTAAGCAAACATAAATAAAATATTGTCTGCCTTTTGCTAAGAAGCTTTCAATAAGAAAGATATTACAACATTTCAATGCTGTTTACCGTAGGTAACATTATTAAAGGATTCTAACGCAGCGTAACTCTATATTATATGATGCTCTCATGCTTACGAAAGCATGCTTATTAGAGTACATGCTTAGTGAGAAGATGAATAGGTAGAAAGAAGAAATTCACTTTTAAGACTACGGTATGGTCAAGTCTTATGCACAGACCGAGGTTAACTACAGAATTCCTAGTATCTTTACAAAGGTTTCCTAGGATTAATGCTGTTTTACCACATGTGACAGTATATAAACAGGATTCTAATACGGCAGAGCACGATATAATATAATTCTCTCATCCTTTCGAGAAACGCACACAACCTTTTTAGAATCGGATATTGCTCAAGAGAAGATGGGTGAGTCGGATGGGAAACATTCTCTTAGTGGCAGAAGTGTTTCCCTGAATGGACTATACTACGTATATAAAAGTTTTTTCCTACTAAGAACGGAATTAACACATGAAGGATGTCGGGTACCATAAAGGCACAGATGTTCTGGCACATAACCTTAAAAGAAACTAGAAGGAAGCGCCAGCCTGGCGCAAAGCGTCAGAAGCGCCAGCCTGGGCGCAAATTGCGCCAGAAGCGCCAGCCTGGCGCAATGCGCCAGAAGCACCATCCAAGATATTTTTCTCGTTTTAGCGAGTTATTAACCTAAGAGTCCAGTAGTGGTTGGTTTGGTGTTTGCTTCTCACCTCGTGGTCGCTGTTCGATTCTCGGCCATTCCATTGAGGAGTGAGAGATGTGGATTTCTGGTGATAGAAGTTCACTCTCGACGTGGTTCGGAAGTCACGTAAAAACACCATACAAACAAACAAACAAACCAGTAGCCTCTCGGAGGCTCGGTAACGGCAAGATTCGTTCCGGATTTCGTTACCCATTTAATCGGAAAGGGGTCGCTTACAAAGGAATGATGAAATGATTTATTTTAATCACTTAGGCCAATTCCCACGACTCTCTCATATTGCAAAGAGCATCGAGAATCTCTTTTTTCACCCCTGTTCGCGTTAACAAAAGAGACCTATTTGGGAACAGACACGGAACGTAACGATCCTTAAGAGGTTCGATGCAAGATTTTGCATGTCCGTGAGAACCTTCTCGATCGAAGATAATAACTGTTAACGTATGTCTAACATTTATTGAAAAGAGTTTTGAGAACCTGCGGAAAGTCTTCTTCATAGATCTCTTTGCAAGGTAGAAGACGAACAGGCTTCCTATAGACTGCTTCCTTTTCCTCGAACCAAGAGAGGTAGCAATATACGACATTAATTTAAAGAAGGGAATAAACTTTAGTCTTTTTTCCCCTCCCCTAGTATAAATTCTAAAGATATTAAGATAAATGGGCGTCAAAGGAAGAGAGGATGAATGCCTCATTTTGGCCTTAGAGAGGTTGGATTCACAGAAGTCACGTTCTTCTCACAGCATGTTTCGTAAGGCTTTTCCAAGAGTATCTGGATATTCTATCAGAATCTATTATAAATAGACCTGAAAAACCTCTCCACTCTGAGTCTGTCCGCGTGTAGACTGACCAGAAGTGGACATGAATGAGAGGATTTTTCAAGGTAAATGACAATAGTCACGGCTAAGACATAGAATTGCTGCAGATCGTGCTAGATGGAAATGAGGAAACTGTCCTCTTCCGATACCTCTGTGAACCACATAGCGAAGTTCTTTCTTCACTTTCAGAGGGAATGATCCTAGGTATATATCTGCTATCAAAGAACGCAGTAAAAGGCTATACTCTGTCTCTACAAGGGGGAATTAGAGATAACAGAGAGTTAAGATCTTCGGATCTTATACGATACCGCAATATGACGAGTTAGGATATCATGTACTTCGAATGGGATCTTTTTGTGGCCACAGATTCCGTGTTCCGACAAAATGGAACTGCTCCTCATCGAACTTCTTTGAGAAAAGTTTATGAAGGAATTCTTTGTTTCTCTTAGCCCTAAACGACCAAGAAGACAAGTGAATTTTTTGTGCATTGGAATCTCGCATCAGA
>NC_061109.1:16784086-16813173 GCF_015104395.2 Macrobrachium nipponense | reverse complement strand
TGTATACCATCGTCCGTCGTGGTTTCATAGCTCACCACCACACCTGGTTGGATATTTTCTCTTTGTCTCCGGCGTAGCCTTAGACAACTCCAACCGCCTAGTTACCACATGTATTATGGCGGGGCTCTGGTTTAATCTAACTTTCACGCTCCGGCATGCAGCGGAGCAATTGTTAGGCTGTAAGTGTTCTCCTGATCACTTATGTATCTCTCCACTTACAGGCTACCAACTGTCAGGTCCTGGGGTGTAACGCGACGCTGTACGACCCCTGCGCCCACGATGAGTGCAGGACTCACGCCGAGTGTGTGCCACGACCCACAACGCCATGATCGTCTGGCACCCAGAAGCCTGCACCATTTGCTATGACCTTGTCAGTCAGCTGGTGGGGGGGGTTAGTCGATTTTAGACTTCTTTATCGTATTACTAATAACACTTAGTCATAAGCTTGTTAAACCCCGTCCCCGCCACTAGAAGCTTCATTTCGCCTTCTCTTTCAGGCTGCCGCCGTGAAGGAAGTTGCCCTAGCAACCCTGAAGGCTTGGGTGGGCGGCTTCGGGAAGAACGCCGCCAAGGGCCAGCCGTACATCTAGATAAGAAGCTGGCCGTTCAGATCTTCCCCGGCGGCAAATCAACAGGCTACGTGATCCTATCTCAGCAGCCCCTCTCATCGCTTCCATACAGCAAGAGGTGCAGCAGTCGTTCGGGTCCGTGGCCACGCACGAGCCGGTCCCAGACGTCGCAACTTTGGACCTGAACATCGAATCTATGGCGGTAGGGGCGGAGGATTTGTTGGTTGAGGTAGGTGTGTCGGGCGCCCAAGGTCTTTCCTTGGGCGCTCCTGGATCTTCTCCTGTCCTTCTACTGCTTCTTTTCAAGGCTTTACGGGATCTGAGATCCCTGCCCGCTCTCCCGCTCTCTCTGTACCCCCAAAGGTGAAGGGACAGAGAGAACAGAAGACCCTCCATAAGACGACTTCTAAGAAGTCGTCGTCGTCTTCTTCAGTAAAGAAGTCTTCGACTTCCTATGCTGACGCGGTGAAGGCTAAGCAGAGCTCTTCGTACTCCAAGAGCTCTAGAAGCAAGGCTTTCTAAGGAGAAGGTCGCGCTCCAGCTGAGCCAATGCCTTCTCCGGCCTCCACCGCATCCACTCCGGCAACGCCGGTTGGAGTAGCGGGACCGAGCGCCTTTGATCCCACTGCCTTCTCAGCAGTGGTGATGCAACAGGTAGGAGAGATGGTAGGCTCGCAGGTCTCCGCCCTCGGAACCAAGTTTGAACAGATGTTTGCGCAGCTGTCAAACACCCTTAGTCAGTCGAGCCAATCCATCCAAGATCTCTCTAACAGAGTTAGAGAGAATGAGGACCGAGTAGCTGGGCTTTCTCAGGCTCCTCATCCAATCTCCCCAGTAGCAGGTGCTGGCATTCTCCAGCTACCTCCTTATGAGTCGCTACCAGCCTTCTCCATGGATAACCCATGGAGAGTGGCCGCTTACGCTCCATTCAAGGACGGTATGATTCTCTGTCCCGGCAGTGTGGAACTCGAAGGATTGAGGACTTCGAGTTTTATCCTCCGGGATTGACTCAGCCTTTCATTGGATATGCTAGGCTGACCGTGGCGGCCCTCACTAGGGAGGACAAGATTTCCCGCCCAGGAAAAACGTGCTATATAGTAGAGAGCACGCACAGCGGGAATGGGTTCACTGCCTGGAGGACTGGGAGTGTACCAACACTAAGCTCCAGGCTTTCAAGAGTCCTTTCACTATTTTTGCGACGGAGGAGGAGGCTTCTCTTCGTTCGCTACCAAAATAGTGGAAGCGACTCTTCAGGCAGTCCTCAAGGATGAGCCCATGCCACAGCTGAGGGAAGCGGATCTACTTCTCCGCTCTTTTCAGCCTTCGGAGAATTGTGGGAGAACTTGCCTGCCACATTCACGCTTGGTAAGC
The DNA here is from genome assembly GCF_015104395.2 of Macrobrachium nipponense. NCBI lineage: Eukaryota > Metazoa > Arthropoda > Malacostraca > Decapoda > Palaemonidae > Macrobrachium > Macrobrachium nipponense. The sequence goes on along the minus strand of NC_061109.1, from coordinate 16,811,233 downwards.
TTAAACCAGACTGCGCAATGGACCAGTTTGGCGAAAAGCTTCCAAGGCTGCCTGATACCTTGATCCAGGCAGAGTTCGATGCTCGAACTAGGTTTGGGAGGTCCCTCAACTCCTTAATTATCACTGAGATGGCGGCACTATCGTATGGCACAGAACGCTATTCAAGATTCTTTGGCCAAAGTCTCAGCTCCAAACAGTTCAGACGGATGCTTTCGAACTTCATTCCCAAGCCTAGGAGGAACTGCCGAAAGCAACGTTGCTGCAGGAGTGCACGAATTAGGCCACAAACCGAATAGAGCTTCCTGGCTTCCAGCATGTTGGGGGGCCCGGACCTCCCACCCAGTCCGCTGTGAATGAGGTGCACCATGAGGCTGCTAGGCTCAACCAGAGCCTTAGAGCTAGGTGGGGCATCTCCTCTAAGAGGAAACAAGAATCCGCCCCTGCTGCTGGTAGAAACTCAAGAAGTCTGGTAAAAGGTTCCAACCTTACCAGAAACATCAGCAGCAACAGCAGTTCGTTCAGGCCGTCCCAGTTACCCAACAGGGACAACCATCAACCTCAAAACAGGCCAACCCATCCCTCCTGTTGTCCCCTCAGTCGCAACCCTCAACCTCCTACGCAGTCTCGCCGGCCTTCAACCCTATGTATGAAGGTCAGGCTTACCCTCCCTTTAATAGGCTTTCGAGAGGTAGCAGAGCGAGAGGCCACTTTCGCCAGCGTGGCACAGGAAGAGCGGCAAGGGGAAGGCAGTTCAGAGGAGGGCGCGGAGGTCAACCCGCCCAACAACAGTGAGGCTCCCCAGGTAGGAGGGAGGCTGTTCCTCTTCCGTCACAGGTGGGGGTTCAGCAAATGGGCACAGAGCATCGTGTCCAAGGGATTGGGTTGGAGTTGGATCAAAGATCCCCTCCAATCAAATCATTTTTATCAGGAACCATCAAAGGAATTGACAGATTCGAGAATCCTTCAGAAAAGGATATTCGAGAGTCAGCATCTAAAATTTCAAGGTCGCTTATTCAGCGTGCCAAAGAAAGGCTCAACAAAAAGAAGGGTAATCTTAGACTTGTTCAAGGCCTAACTCTTTCATCGGTTGCGACAAGTTCAAAATGCTTACCATCTCGCAAGTAAGGACCTTACTTCCCCGTGGAGCCGTCACATGCTCCATCGATCTTACAGACGCATACTATCATATCCCTATAGCCAGGCACTTCCGCCCATTCCTAGGCTTCAAACTAGGAAATCAGACATTCTCATCCAAAGTGATGCCCTTCGTCTGAATGTAGCCCAGGGTATTCACGAAAATAGCAGAAGTGGTGGTTCAACAATTGAGAACTCAAGGGATAATGGTAGCAGCATACCTCGACGATTGGTTGATCTGGGCACCAACAGTCGAGGAATGTCTCAAAGCCACGAAAAAGGTAGTTCAATTTCTGGAACTCTGGGGTTCCAGATAAACAAGACGAAATCCAGACTTACTCCAGAGTCTCGTTTTCAGTGGCTAGGAATCCAATGGGATTTGTCTTCCCACAATCTGTCAATTCCGGTGGTCAAACGGAAGAAATAGCCAAGTCTGTGAAACCAATTTCTCAAATGCAAAACAGACATCAAGGAGAAACCATGAAGAATCCTAGGTTCTCTTCAGTTTGCCTCAGTGACAGACATCCTCTGAAAGCAAGGCTGAAAGATATAAACCGAGTTTGGCAATCGAGAGCAAACGCCAAATCTCGAGACAAGTTGTCAGTAATTCCACAGATCCTTCGCAATCAGCTCCGTCCATGGACAAAAGTGAAGAACCTGGCCAAACTAGTACCCCTTCAATATCCCCTTCCAGTGTTAACCATTCACACAGATGCCTCCCTGTCCGGGTGGGGGGGATATTCTCAATTCAAACAAGTTCAGGGGACTTGGTCAGTTCAGTTCCGCCAGCTCCACATAAACGTCTTGGAAGTAATGGCAGTATTTCTTACCCTGAAGAGACTTCTTCCCCCGAAAAAGTCTCATCTAAGACTAGTTTTTTGGACAGTGCAGTGGTAGTTCATTGCATCAACAGAGGAGGGTCCAAATCCAAACATGTGAACCATGTCATGATAGCCATCTTTGCACTAGCAGACAAACACAAATGGCATCTGTCCGCCACTCACCTGGCGGGGTAAGAAATGTGATAGCAGACGCTTTGTCCCGGTCGGTCCCTCTGGAATCAGAATGGTCCCTGGACGACAGGTCATTCCAGTGGATATGCCGGAGAGTCCCAGGTCTCCAAGTGGATCTCTTCGCCTCACAAGCGAACCACAAGCTCCCTTGCTATGTGGCCCCCAACCTGGACCCTCTGGCTTATGCCACGGACGCCCTGTCGTTAGATTGGAATCAGTGGAGGAAAATTTATGTCTTTCCTCCAGTGAATCTTCTTTTGAAAGTCTTGAGCAAGCTGAGGACTTTCAAGGGACTAGTAGCTCTGATTGCTCCAGACTGGCCCAAGAGAAACTGGTATCCTCTGCTTCTGGAATTGGGTCTCCGACCTCAACGGATTCCCAATCCCAAGCTGTCGCAATCAGTACAAATGAGGACTGTGTTCGCTTCCTCAGGAATTCTTCAGACCCTAACTTTATGGACTTCATGAAGTTTGCGGCTAACAAAGATGCTAACATTGATCCACAAAACATCCTCTTCCTAGAATCAGATAAGAGAGAGTCAACTATTAGACAATATGACTCAGCTGTTAAAAATAGCATCCTTCCTGAAAGAATCAAACACTACAACCATGACAGTTAACTTAGCTATATCCTTTTTCAGATCCTTGTTTGAAAAAGGTTTAGCAGCTAGCACTATTACTACTCATAAATCGGCTTTGAGGAAGATCTTTCAGTTGGGTTTCCAGATAGACCTAACAGAATCTTACTTTACGTCTATTCCTAAAGCCTGTGCTAGACTTAGACTCTCAAAGGCCTACAGCAGTCTCATGGTTCTTAAATGATGTCCTCAAACTAGCCTCAGATACTGACAACTCGTCTTGTACATTCATAATGCTTCTTAGAAAGACGTTATTCTTATTAAGCCTAGCTTCAGGAGCTAGAATTTCAGAACTGTCGGCTCTATCCAGAGATGCGGGTCATGTGGAATTCCTCCCTTCAGGAGAAGTTCTGCTTGCTCCGGATCGTAGTTTTTTGGCTAAAAATGAGGATCCTCTTGCAAGGTGGGCTCCTTGGAAAGTCATCCCACTTCCGCAAGATCCTTCTCTTCCTGCCCAGTATCAACTTTAAGAGCCTTTCTATCTCGCACATCCTCAAGATCCTCAGGTTCTCTCTTCATGAGAGAAAAAGGTGTACTTTATCAGTAAAAGGAATTAGACAACAGATCCTTTACTTCATTAAACAAGCCAATCCTGATTCATTTCCAAAAGCACATGACATCAGAGTAGCCACCTCAATAACTACTTTCAACATATGAACTTTGAGGATCTTAAAAAGTATACTGGATGGAAATCTCCGACAGTCTTTAAACGTCACTACCTAAAGTCCTTGGAATCTTTAAAATTTTCTGCAGTAGCAGCGGGAAACATTGTTTCTCCTGATACTGTATAGTAGTCATAGTATAGATCCAGGTCTCCTTTCTACCTACCTCGTCCAACATGCCTCACCTATCGCCATGCTACTCGGATACTCTAGCCTTAGCCGCTGAAATCATATTGGTGGATTGTCCCTTATTTTTTTGCTAGGGACATCCACACTATGTACTTATAATGTACTTCAGTGTCCCTACCCTTATTTTTATGCTAGGGTAGGACACAATGTGTTTGTATATTATGTAAATACCTTACTTAAGTGAATCTATTTTGTTAATTTGCATTGCATTACTGGATATTACTATTTTTAATATAAGTTAATTTCTTTTAAGTACTTTTATTGTTGGCTTTCTTTATCATGTCCATGTGTTTAGGATAAGTTTTAGCTTGAATTCACTTTATTTTGTATTCCTGTAATAATACCCTATTCACTATACTTATATACCTCTTTTTTACAACCTGTTTTTTCATTTTTCCCTTTTTCCCATCTGTCTGTTTCTCTGGTACTCTTTCATAGGCCGACACGAGCTGAGCCCAGAAAAAGGGATTTTGACGTAGGAAAAATCTATTTCTGGGTGATTGGCTCGTGTCGCCCTATGAAACCCACCCTGTCTTTGTTTACCCACCCTGCAAGACAAGATGTTCATAGATTAAGGATGACCGCTAGGGGCGCTGCTGTCCGTGGCGTCACTAGTAGTAGTAGTAGCGGCCGCATCACCCGTTAGTATCAGCTCTCTCTAGTGGGGATTTTAGATTGGAAGGTCTAAATGGTGAATGACTCGTGGTAGTGATCCCACTCGCCCCTATTCTCATACCGACACTTCTTTTATAGAGTGAGCGAGTCAGTTTTACTGACATTTTCTTAATTTTGTTTTTCTCTGGTAATTTTAGATTAATTTTGCCTAGAAAGAATGATATTAAGGTTACTTTCATAGGGCGACACGAGCCAATCACCCAGAAATAGATTTAACCTACGTCAAAATCCCTTTATCATTCTGGTTCCACAGTGGTATTCCACAGTGGTAAGATTTTTGTTGCATAATTACTGTAATTACTTTTTTAATCAAGGCTGGAGTTCTGCAGTGAATATCACAAACAGCTCACTAAAAGAACCAATCTACTAATTAATTTTCAAACAAGTTGTGCTCATGTTTTAGCACAGAAAATGGTATTTGCGTTCTCTGGATTCGCAGACTCATGCATTCGCAGATTACTCTCAGGAACATTTCCCTGCATTATTAGCGGAAAATTCGGCTATTCGCGGCATTTTTCTATGAGAAATATCCGCAAATTCCTGGTTTTTTAATTAATTTCATCAGAAAATATACTTTTTGTGATAAAACTATTTAAAAAACCAGGTATAACAATTTTTAGTGGGGTTTTTCTTGAGTTTTAACTAAGAAAATAGGAGGTTTAAAGCATTTTTATAGGGGTTCCAACTATTCGTGGGTTCTAACCATTCACGGGGGGGTCTGTTACGCATCCCCTGCGAATACGGGGGTACCACTGTATTCCAAATTACTTTATTTCTGGCTATAACAACATCTTTATGCATGGAGCTTTTGTTAATGCTGAATATTGTATTACATTTTCACTCGCACAAGTTATAATCTCTTACCTTGACCCCTTCTGAAAATCCATCTCTAACAGCTATAAGCAATGGCGTACATCGGTTTTTCCGACTTCCATCTGGATGAGCACCTCTTTCGAGTAGGACCTATGTTAATTATGAATAGGTTACAAGACCCTCATCAATATAAATTCAAATTATTCTCAAACAAAAGTGTAACATCATACAAACCCTCATTGTACAAGTGTTTCGATCAGTTGGAAGACAATGACATGGTGAAACAATGAAATAAGCCTTAACTGCAGCATTGGTAGGCTAATTAATTAAACTGGATGGGCGAGGAATGAGTAGTAACTTTGATATGACAAATTTTGAAGTAATTTGTATTTTTCCTAACATACAAACCAGAGCTCTCTACATAGGGGATTTGCTTCCATCACAAGTTGGAGCCGGCCATTTAACTAAAAACAAGGTAGATATTGGTAGCTGGCTATTGATAGTAGGGGAGGAATCCCCAGCCATCCATTTGGTACATATTTACTTTACCTTTTGTCCCTGGAAGAAGAATAAGGGAGGGGGGCTAGAGGTAGGCCATTTATGCAAAGACCTCAGGTTTGTATGTTAGGAAAAATACAAATTACTTAAAAATTTGTCTTGTGTTCCTACACATACACAAACCTTCGGACTTTACTGCAGATGAGGCCTAAACTGATATGATAGGGGGGTAAACAGCCTTGCAGTTCTTCATGGCCACCACCCATGATCTTTCCTACATAGAGAGCTCATCACATGATTCTGAACTCTGGATGAAATTTTGCCTTGAGAGAGAATCAGAGCTGCTCTACTGAAACTTCCTTCAAACCTCCAATGACAAAGAAAGTTGCTTGTCTTGAATTATACTGTAATCATGCCCAGGCAAGTACTTGCACATACATGCAGTTGGACTGTCCAATCAAGAAACTGATGATGTTAGTGGTCAGAATATGCTGTGCTTTACTTGGGATTTCCCATCCAGCAATCTTAATCAAGAAATCTTCTAGTTGGTCATCATCACATTGTTTGGATGTAGCTGCAAACCCAGTTCTGCTACTGCTGCTGCTAGGAAGCTATCTTTTTATGCATCCTTGGCACAGACAGCATTGATGATAATCTTTGTCCATGTAGTAAAGTGGCCACAGTTACAATTCCTACAATCGATAGTGTTTGTGGTCATAATCATCATCCTGACCATTGCAATTAAGTTGAAGCTTGAGAGTGAAGTAGTCTAGACTGATCTGGGTGGTTACCACCAAGCAAACTTATCTTGACAGCTGTCTGCATTACAACTGAAACACTTCTCACAGGTGGAATGAACCTCAGAAGATGAAGGTGGTAGAGAAGCATGTTGTTTCTAAAAATCCCACAAGGTGGCTGGCAAAGCTGCTCTGAATAAATAAACAGTACCTAGGGTCAGCCAATCTAAAGAAATGCAGACACTGTCAACTGGGTTTCAGGAGTAAGATATCTTCGAGTCTGGGCTGCAGTGATGGAAGTAGCGATGATGGCCACATCAGTTAACGCCTTAATTGCTGTTGCACCATATTATGAAATGCAAAGAATACCTGCTCTTTCACGCAAAATACATAAGAATTATCTGTAGTAATGGGAAGGTCTGCTGGCAATAATAAAAACAGCTAACAAGTAGGTGGGCCTGCTGGGGTGAGACTGGGTTGGCCTGTGCAGGAAAGTACTACTGTACTTGTGCAGTCAAGATAGGAGACAAAAGCTGATGAATCCAAAGCAGATGACATTTACATGACCACAGCAGCATCTATTGAAGAGTTGCAACTGCTGGACAAGCAGCCAGTCATCAGTCATAGCATGTCTGCAGGTAAGGTCAGGGACACACACCTGTCCACTGCAACTGCCAGACAACAGATGATGATCCTTGTCTAAAGTAAAGATGACAGTATGCATGCCAAACCTATATACATTTGCTTAGGGAAGAAAGTATAGGAAAGCCTGCAGTGTAAAATATCAAAGCACAGCCTATATGTACAGTACAATGCACTAATTAAGAAAAATCACAGTGAAAGAACTGCAACAAGCATATACATACTAAGTGTACAATCAGAATACTGATACGTAGAGATTAAAGAGAAATTAATACATTTTCAACAATATTACCAAGAGAAGGCAAAACTTAGAAAATAATTACCAAAAAAAGATATTTTCATAATAAAATTTAGTTTCATTAATAGTACAGGCAGTCCCCAGTTTATGGCAGGGTTCTGTTCTTGCCCCCGATTGTTTAGTGTAGGTGACAGACCCAGCCACTTCCGGTAATACTGGATATGATTTAGCAGATGTCTTCATTGTGTTTGTGCCCTTTTGTCCATCCACTTGGTAAGTGTATATGAAACTTAATTTTATTATGAAAATGATATTGTTAAACTACAATAAAGTTTTGTACATACTTACCTGGCAGATATATACTTAGCTATAGTCTCCGACGTTCCCGACAGAATTTCAAATCTCGCGGCACACGCGACAGGTAGGTCAGGTGGTCTACCTTACCCGCCGCTGGGTGGCGGATGTACGAACCACTCCCGTAAGCTTGTCAGATTTTTCTCTTCCACCTGTCTCCTGAGGGGAGGCTGGGTGGGCCATTAATCGTATATATCTGCCAGGTAAGTATGTACAAAACTTTATTGTAGTTTAACAATATCATTTTTGTACATGAACTTCCCTGACAGATATATACTTAGCTGATTGGCACCCTTGGTGGAGGGTAAGAGACAGCTCAATAATACAGGTAAGACGGGAAACAACTAATGTTGTAGGATATAAAAACCTTGGTTCTCACCTTTTCAGGATGAAGACTTCATAGATACTATCTCTGAGTCTGCATTGCCTGGAGAGCTACAGCTAGGACGTGACCTGATGCTGAAAGACTCTCGGATCTACCACTGGGATATGTGATCCCCTATTGTGGTAGAATCCAAGTCGGATGCTGTTAGAGGACCTTGTCCGCTTACCTAACAGATCCTTACCACTACCTCTGCAAGGAGCCAAAACCCACCAGACCACCTAACCAAAATACAAAGGGTTAATATTACGACAAAAGAGGTGCCTCCTGCAACCTCTTTCAGACAACCAAAAAACAACAATATAAAATATAGGGTAACATATAAAAAATTTACACAGGATAAGTTTCAGCTCCCTGCCCCAGCACCGAATCCGCCGATACGAAAGGACCCAAGGCGAAGCATTTATCATATGTGATTTTTACATCACGTAGGTAGTGGTTTGCGAAAACCGATTGGCATCTCCAAAAAGTCGCCTCCATCAAGTTCCTCACAGACATATTTTTTTCTGAATGCAAGCGAAGTTGCGATGGCTCTCACCTCGTGAGCTTTCACTTTCAGTAGTTTAAAAATGTTCTTCCTTACAAGCAACATGTGCCTCTGTAATAAGGCTTCTCAGAAAAAAGGAAAGAGCATTCTTCGACATGGGCCGAGTGGGGTCCTTTACAGAGCACCAAAGCACATCTTGATTCGCCTTAAGTTGTTCCTTCCTCTTAAGGAAATACTTCATATTCTCATAGGGCAAAGAGTTCTTTCAGGCTCTTCCCCTACTAGAAAAGATAAACTACGAACTTCAAAGCTCCTGGGCCAAGGCCGTGATGGGTTTTCATTCTTTGCAAGGAAATTTGGAAGAAACGAACACACCATAGAATCTTCCTTAAACCCTACATTGCCCTCAATAGCTTGGAGCTCACTCACTCTCTTAGCTGTAGCAAGGGCCAAAAGGAAGATAGCCTTCTTCGTCAGATCCTTGAAAGAGGCTAAGCTAGGAGGTTCGAATCTAGACGATCCAAGGAATTGTAGAACTACGTCTAGATTCCAGTTTGGTACCACATGAGGACGCTTAATGGTTTCAAATGATCTAATAAGATCATGCAAGTCCTTATCATCGGATATCTTTAAGCCTCTATGCCGAAATACCGCCGCCAACATACTGCGGTATCCCTTAATAGTTGACACAACCAGATGACATTCTTCTTTGAGGAAAATAAGGAAATCCGCAATTTGGGTCACAGAGGTACTGGAAGAGGAAATGTTTCTTCCTCTTGCACCAACGTCTGAAGACATCCCACTTTGACTGGTATACACGCAAGGTGGAAGGTCTCCTCGCTCTTGCGATTGCTTTAAGCAAGCTGTTGCTGAAAAGCCTTTCGCTCTGACCAAACTTTGGACAGTCTGAAGCCAGTCAGACTGAGAGCGAGGAGATTTTTTGTGGACCACTGTCGAAGTGGGGTTGTCTGAGTAGATCGCTCCTTAGCGGGAGCGATCTTGGAAGGTCCACCAACCATTCCAGTACCTCTGTGAACCATTCTTGGGCCGGCCAAAAGGGAGCGATTAAGGTCATTCTCGTTGAATCGGACTCTACGAACTTCTTGATGGTTAGCCCCAGGATCTTGAAGGGGGGAAACGCGTAGACGTCGAGTCCGTTCCAGTCCAGAAGAAGAGCATCTATTGCTAATGCCTCTGGATCCGATATCGGAGAGCAGTAAGGATCCAGCCTCTTGTTCTTTGACGTGGCAAAGAGGTCTATGTGTGGCCTGCCCATAACTTCCACAGGCTTTGGCATACATCCAGCAATGAAGGGTCCACTCCGTGGGAAGGACCTGATCTTTCCTGCTGAGGAGATCTGCTCTTACATTCCTTTCTCCTGCACGAACCTGGTGAGAAGCTTGATTCCTCTTTCTCTGCCCACAGAAGAAGGTCCTCTTGCTGTCTCGTACAGGGAGAAGGAATGCGTCCCCCCTGTTTCCTGATATATGCCAGAGCTGTAGTGTTGTCCGCGTTGACCTGCACTACCGATCTTCTGACTTTGGGCTCGAAAGCCTTCAGAGCCAACCACACAGCCATCAACTCCTTTCTGTGATGTGCCAGGCTACCTGGTCCCCCACCCAGGTACCTGACAACTTCGCTGGTTCCCAGAGTTGACACCCCACCCCGTGTCCGACGCGTCGGAGAACAACACCAGGTTGGGGGTCTGTGATTGAAGAGACAGTCCCTTCGCAAAGAGGTTGGGATCTGTCCACCATAAGAGATGTTTCTTGATGTCCTGGGATAACGACAGGGAGAAACGTCAAATCCTGAGAACGACGACTCCAATTCCGATGAAGAAAGAATTGGAGCGGTCTCAGGTGCAACCTTCCTAGGGAAAACGAATTGCTCCAGCGAGGAGAGCGTCCCCAGCAGACTCATCCACTCCCTCACTGTGCATACTTCTTTCCCGAGAAGGTTGTACTCTCTCGAATCCTCGGGCTATCCTTTCCTGCGAGGGGGAAAAAAGCCCGAAAACTCAGAGAGTTCATCTGTATCCCGAGATACACACACTCTTGCTGCGGGAATTAGTGACGACTTCTTGAAATTGACGAGAAGTCCCAAAGCCTTCGTCAATTCTAAAGTTACTTGTAAGTCCTTCAAACAACGATCTTCTGAATTGGCCCTTATTAGCCAATCGTCGAGGTACATGGATATCCTCACCCCTTTCAAAATGAAGCCATTGAGCCACATTCCTCAAAATCCCCGTGAACACTTGAGGGGCCGTCGAGAGGCCGAAACACAGAGCCCTGAAACTGAAAATTTTCCCCCCATCATGAATCTGAGAAACTTCCTCGAGGAAGGATGGATCGGTACGTGGAAGTAAGCGTCCTGTAAATCCAAGGAAACCATCCAGTCCCTGGACGAAGTGCTGCCAGCACTGATGAAGGCGTTTCCATCGTGAACTTCTTCTTTTCTACGAAGAAGTTCAGGGCGCTTACATCCAACACGGTCTCCCATCCCCCTGAGGACTTCGGAACTAGGAAAAGGCGGTTGTAGAAGCCCGATGAATGATGGTCTGTCACTAGTTCGATAGCCCCCTTCTCCAGCATCTGATCTACTGCTAGATGGAGAGCTTGATTCATGATGGGGTCTCTGTACCTGGCCGTCAGTTCCCTTGGGATGGTCGTCAAGGGAGGTCTTTCGACGAAAGGGATGAGGTAAACCTCTCCTCAAAATAGAAAGGGTCCAAGGATCCGCCCCTTTTTGGGCCCAGACTCCTGCAAACTCTAAGAGTCTGGCGCCCACCGTTGTTTATGAAGGACTTGCAAGTTATTTGGGGGCTTAACAGACTTGGCGAAAAGTCTTACCCCTTCTTGAAGGTCTACGACCTCTAAACGTAGAGGTTCTTGATGAAGACGCCCCTCGAAAGGGTTCTCGAACACTTGCTTTTTCCTTCTTAGCCTTGGTAGGGAAGGAAGGGCGAAGGTTTTCTTGCCGACTGTGCCAAAAGGTCCTGGGTGGCTTTGGCCGACAGTGATCTTGAAATGTCCTGCACTCGATGTTTAGGGAACAACTGAGCAGACAGAGGAGCAAACAGCAAAGAAGACCTCTGGGCATGGGAGACAGACTTCGTTAAGAAGGAACAATAAACCGACCTCTTCTTCACGATCCCGGCCCCATACAGGGAGGCGATTTCACTCGCTCCGTCTCTTACCGACTTGTCCATACAAGACAAAACACACATAAGATCTTCTGGCGAAATTGACTCTGGCACTTCAATTTCTTGGCTAGGACTCCCAACGACCAATCAAGGAAGTTAAATACTTCTAGCACTCTTAAACATGCCTTTGAGCATGTGATCCAATTCATTCATTGCCCAAGTCGTCTTAGCAGAGTTAAGGGCAGTTCTCCTTGTCGAATCTACCAGCGCCGAAAAATCCGAATCAGCCGAAGACGGTAGACCCAATCCTAAGGACTCTCCTGTTTCATACCAGAAACCAGCTGCGTCCTGATAACTTTCGAAGGAGGAAAAAAGCGAACATCGTTTTCCCCCTCTTCTTCTTTGGAAGCCATCCAGGAACCAAAACTCCTCAGTTGCCTTCTTCATAGAAAGATTGGCTTCATCCTCACAAAAAGAAGAAACTCTTTCGCTGTCTTCGCCGTTGAAAAAAGTGAGTGAGGAGAAGGAGGAGCCGTAGGAGAAAGGGAATCCCCAAAAACTTGCCAAAAAGTAGCTCTGTAAGCTTCTTGTAAGAAGAACAACCCAGCAGCAGAAGTGTTCGGTTCCTCATTCCTTGAACCTTCTAGGACGTCTTGTCGAGGCAGAGCGCGGAAGATCCTTAGGTGACGAAGGGATCCTAGTAGGAGTTGAGCGAGAGGTTGGAGAACGCCCTCTCTTAGAAGAGTTCACATCCACTGGAGAATGAAGAGAAGATCTGGGATGCCTACGATGAGACTCCCTCTTCGAGGTAGACGGAATCTCAGCCGAAGGAGAGGTAGGGCTCCTACTCCGAGAATCCTCGGAAATATCCACAGGGCGCTTACGAGGAGGCGAGCGCCTACTATACTCTTTGCGCCTATCCCGAGGCGAGCGGCTGCCAGGAGAAGAGCGCCTATCGAGAGCAGAGCGCTTGCGCGGCTCTCCATACCTGTCCAGTTGCGTACGATCAACGGAAGTTCGACTGGAAGGCGAAATGCGCCTACTAGGAGAAGGCTGCTTGCGAGACTCTTGACGTCTAACAAGAGGGTACATTCAGGAGAAGGGCGCTTCAAAGCTAACGAGCGCCTACTTGGAGAAGGGCGCTTCCGAGATTCCTGTTGTCTACCAAGAGACAAACGGTCAGGAGAAGTGCGCCTAGAAGCGGGAGAGCGCCTACACGGAGAAGGGCGCTTGAAAGACTCTTGTTGTCTGCCCCGAGGAGAATAATCAGGAGTATGACGCCTTAAAAGAGACGAGCGCCTACTAGGAGATCGATGTGCAGTAGGCTCCTTGGCGCCTACCTTGCGGGGAGCGGCTAACAGCAGGCCGTCTATCATGCACCACGACTCCTACCAGACTCTTGATGCCTGTCAGGAGAGAAGACACGATCCGACACTCGAGGAGAGTGACATCTGGACGAAGAACGCCTACTTGCATAAGGACGCCTTCTAAAATCTTGAGGCTGCTGAGAGAAGTCTCACGCACACGAGGGAGTTGAAGAAATAGCGTGATGAGCAGGTGCAGTGCACTTACCGGAAGCGGAAATCCAATCTGGAGAAAAAACTTCTTTCTCCATAGAGCGTCCTACCGATGTTTGGCGCCTTGAAGTCGAAACGAGAGCCAGGGCGAGCGAGGGCGGCTCACGCGAGCCCCTACCTTCATACGAAACCTCCCCATATGAAGGAGAACGCCTAAAACGAGGAGAACGACCCTCTGAAGAGCGGCGCCTAGATCTCTTGATCGGAAGAGAAACGTCCTTCTTCCTACGTGATCTAACTGCTAGAGTCTGCTAGCGCCGTGATCTGAGCTTGAAGTCCCGCGAGTACTCTCGTAGGCGAATCTTGTTGTTCTTCCTCGGAAGCAGGCGCCGAGCGCGGAGCGCGAGAAGAAGAACGCTCACAGGATTTCTTGGGTTTCTTCGCCTCCACCGACGATTCTTCCGGGAAAACCTCCGGACTAGAAGCCAAAGGACTGCAGGGAGCCTTCCAAGCCCTCTTCAACGGGCGCGACGCATCCGGGGAGTTCCAACCTCTCTTCGAGAGGGAGACGAAGAGGAGAAGCATTGGCGTAGTAGCTCCTTCTTGTAGCGATCCGAGGCAGCCTGGCAGCGTACTTCAGGATCTGCCGAGGGACGCCTGACCGGTGGGGGTTCTCCCTAGCCCTCTTGCGGCTTTCGACTTTCCTGACAATCCCCTGGAACTGGGAGTCTGGAAGAGGTCTAGGCCTAGAGGCACTAAGGAGCGGTCAGACGCACCCTCCACAACACTGGGGACACTGCACTGATCACTAACACTCTCCTTACCTTCCAACTGACGAATCTTCTGATCCATAGAACGAATCGTGGCTCTCAGAGCTGCCGCCTCCGAAGGCGAATCTTCGGCTTCGGTGCGGGGAGCAGGGGCTGCAACTTGGGAAGAAGGTTCTAATTCTACGTTAGCATTAGGATCCACATCCAACTCACTCATTCTAGATCTACTAGAACTTCTAGAGGAAGCCTTACGCACTCTATCACGTTCCAACTTCCTAATATAAGAAGAGAGAGCCTTATATTCTTCTTCATTCAATCCCTTACATTCACTACAAGGGTTAGCAAAAGAACATTCATTCCCCCTGCATTTCATGCAAACCGTGTGGGGGTCTACCGAAGCTTTCGGCAACCTCACCTTACATCCTTCATTCACGCAAACCCTAAACAAAACCGAAGTTTTAACTACCGAATCTAGGTCAGACATCGTTAAAGAAAATCAAACTCAAAATCAAACCGGTCCACATCAGCGTATGCCAAGCCAACAAAGCGAATACGTCACCAAAAGAGTCCTCCAAATTAACTCCAGGCAAGCGAGAATCGAAAAAAACTATCGAGAGGAACCGACAACAGTTGTTATCGTTCCCGCGACAGAGAAAATCTGACAAGCTTACGGGAGTGGTTCGTACATCCGCCACCCAGCGGCGGGTAAGGTAGACCACCTGACCATGACCTGTCACGTGTGCCGCGAGATTTGAAATTCTGTCGGGAACGTCGGAGACTATAGCTAAGTATATATCTGTCAGGGAAGTTCATGTACAAAAATATCATTTTCATCTAAGTAACTTACCAGGTAATTACATAGCTGAATCTGACATTGAAAAGTGGGAAGATAAATGGACATATGCTACTCAAAAATATTAAAGAATAATAATTACTTTGAAATAGAAAAACTTCTAGCACTCAAACAATTCTTATCTGGTAAGAGAACTACTGCAAGTGAAAACTGCTTCTGGTTGGTGCTCATCTTAACTTGGCAGTTGAGCTGTGGGGCACCTCCACTTAAGCGGGAGCTTTGCAGCGAAGGATATTACTGATGGCTAGCAAAGTATAAAGAAGTGACCTTGCCATGGACATAGTACAAATATACAAAACAATCAGACACCACTGTCACCTACAATAAAAAATCAAAACCCATCCACTGAACTGGTGGGTGCTCCAGGTACATTGTACCCCCAAAACTCGACACCTTACTTCAAGAAGATAAGTAAGAGAAATTCCTGTGCTTCCTCACCCAATACCTGCCAGTCACTGATAATGGTCCCAAGGTACTGCAATTACAAACACTTTTTTAAATAATAAGACACGATGATCAATTTGCCCTTCCAATAGGTTGATTGCAGAATGCAAGTAAGGAACATATTGTGCCTGAAAGCTAATGGGGTAGAGACTGTCCTGACATCAAGAGCTTTCTTAAAAATAGGTAGAATACCCACCTGACTCTGAGAATTTGCCTCAGAAATTAAGTCCCTCTGGATGAAGAACAATACTTCTTTAGTCATAGGGTGAGACGGGTTCTTAACAGAACACCAGAGGTTAATGGATGGCCCTCTGATCTTCTCGGTTCTGTTCAGGTAATTACCTGAAAGCCCTAACATGACAAAGAACTCTCTTATCCCTCAGAACTGAGAAGTCTTAATAGAGCAAGAATGGGTCCAGTGTTTGGGTCCTTGTTCTTGGATAAAAAAAACCCAGGGAAAGGAGTAAACTGTGTCTCTAAGTGAATACCTTCCCTTACGAATGGCTTGGATCTCGCTAACATGTTTAGCAGTGCTAGTCAAGGCAAAGGAAGAGTATCTTCTGGAAAAGGTTTTACAGAGAAGAGGAATGTGGGGTTCAAAAGAAAGACTTGTCAGCCACTTCAACACTATGTACTGGTTGCAGGAAACAAGATCTTCCTTCCTTTGCTTGGATGTATCCAATGATTGATGAGGTTGTAAGATTTGGAGGAGGATGAGAGATTCTAGAGTTCCTCAGATAAAGGAGGAAATCCGCAATTGGGTCACAGATGTCTCAGAAAAATAGACGTGTCTGAGACACCAATTAGGAAATGTGCCCACTTAGCCTGGTAAACACTGATAGAAGATTGATACCTGCATCTTGCAATGACCTGAACAAATCAAGTAACTAGAATCACTATTTTGATCTGTCCACAGTACAAGGTCTCTTGTTGTTGACAGTAGATCCTGATTGGACTACTCCTGGCAGTCCAAAGCCATTTTCCCCACAGTACCCTGTGGGAAAAGATGGGGGTCCAATGGTGAAAACCAAGGGTAGAATTCTGTGTCGGTATAACCCTTTAAGTTGTAAATGACTGCCATAATTCCCCTCCTCCAATACTCCCAAGGAGAAGAGAGCTGCAACCTCAATAGAGCCATCTCTGATAGTCTTGTGTGCTTTAGATGGTACTCGTAGCCAGTCTGAGGCAATGTTGTTCTTTAACCCTTGAAATTCTCATTTTGTTTGGTCAGAGCTTCAACTAACCAAGTCCAAGAGACCGATAATCTCAAGAGGTACTTAACAAGTGGGACTAGTATGGCTGACGGAAAACTAACCTTTGCTGACGAAAACTCAGTGTGTCGGGAAAATTAGACTAGATCGGAGAAGGTCCCTTGGGAGGAAGCAGTAACTCCCAAAGGAGCTTCCCCAGTGATGAAAAACAGACATCCCCTACGGACTATCCCTCTTAGCCAAAAGTCAATTATCAACTTCCTCCAGAGCTTTCTTGGACAGCGAAGAGGGCATTTTGGAGGGAGTTTCTTTGAGAGAAAGACCATAATTTCAGCTAACTACTGTTTATTGGGTGCCAAGAATGGCTCATCATGGAGTCAAGGATGTGTTTCATGTCTGTAAGCAGGAGCTTGGCACTCAGAAGATGGAGATAGGTATTATTAAAGAATTGGTACCGGGCACTTGGAAGCTGGTGCCAGGTACTTGAGAGCTGGTGCCAGGTGCTCGGGAGCTGGTGCTCGGAACCCGGGAGCTGGCGCTGGGGGCCTGGGAGCTGGCACCAGGAGCTGTAGCTGGTTGTTTGGGAGCTGGTGCTTGAGAGCTGGAGCCAGGTGCTCGGGAACAGGCACTGGGAGCTGTAGCTGGATGCTCGGGAGCTGGCACTAGACGCTTGAGAGCTGATGCTGGGCACTTGGGAGATGGCACCAGGAGCCCGGGAGCTGTAGCTGGATGCTTGGGAGCTAGTGCCAGGCCCTTGAGAGCTGACTGCACGTGGCCCAAAAGCTAACACTGGTATGTCTTCTCCCAAGGCTGGGGGAGCAGGACAGTGATGTTAGTCCTACTGACACCTGGGGCAACAACAGGTATGGTTGAGGGGGTGACTACCCATAGGCAAAACCCAAAGACCTCCCTTGGACCTGTGGTATGACTCCTCCCAGGTTTAGGGGAGTATGACAGGGACCTTCGTCTAGGAGAACTGGCGGGAGACAGGTAGCCACCTCCTCCACTAACACTGTACAGTAACTTGTCACAATATGGGAAGTGGTGCCATCGGAATACATTTTACCACTGACGCCTTCAGTGACGCGCTTAACTCCGCTACTGAATCCACTAATATGACAATTTGTCCAAAATTGCATTTTTCCTAACTATACAAACCTGAGGTCCTTTTACAATAGGAAGGTACTAGCGGCAGCTGGATAGTCGTAAGCTTTTCGAACAAGGGTTCGGTAGTTAACTGCTTGTCCGACAGGCGCGCGCGCGCGACTGGGAGGTAAACAAATCACTTTTGCTTTTGGCCCAAGCAAAAACTGCAGAGTGAGGGGTGGCATGAGGTGGGACTATGTGTAAAAGGACCTCAGGTTTGTATAGTTAGGAAAATGCAATTTTGGACAAATTGTCATTTGTTCCGACACGGCATACAAACCTTACCTTCGGTCCTTTACAATAGGAAGACTCATTCTTGGTGGGAGGAATCTGAGTCTTTGTGAACAGACTGGTGTTCGCCCAACCTTGGAATGCCTCCTGGTCGTAAGAGCGAGGGAGGGATCCAAGCCTCTGTCCGATTGATCGGGTTTTATGTGCACCGCAGGATCATGGTCAGACCCTCTGGACCAAGTATAAGAGAGAGGCAAGCGTATCTCTTCGTACCAGCAAACAAGAACAAGTTCCTATTTTGCAAGAGGCAACATAAAGTTATGGTTTTGTCTCTTGTTGGCATCCACTTCCCCCCCCTTGTAGAGGAAGTGGTGGATATTCGCTCCCATCCCTAGTGAAAGGGATAGGATGGGGGCTCTGTCGAGTAGCTCACCGGCATCTCGTCCTTATCCGCAAGGTGATGACCGTATCCCTCCCTACCCACACTTAGGTAGAGGGGGAGAAAAAAGATAGGAAGAGAAAAACCAGTCACTCTCTCATTCACTTATCTATTCTTTACAGTCACACCAGGACTCGATGCTGTTCAGCCTGCTAGGGGTCCTTGGGTTAGCTACACAACGTGTTGAGCAGCCACCACGGGTCCCCAAGGAAAAACGATCCAAGGGACCTGTGGGGGCAATTATTCCAAAGGTAGAAGGAGGTGCCAGTGGTCTTGTTGTACCAGACCCCTGCCCTTCAGTACCTGCGCACGGAGACGTTCTGTGTAAGGGACTCGAGGGGAGTGTACTTCTAGTCATTCTTGTGGTCTGACGGAAGACCTCTTGTCAACACTTCCAGCACTGGGATGTCGAGTTTCTTCAGAAAGCGCGGTCGCGCTTTCACAGGACAAGGCAGCATCTCCTTCGCATCGAAGGCGTTAAGGGGTTTTTTTTGCCATTTTAGGGAGGGGATTGTGAGGACTCCCAACACCAAACGATCGTCAGAACCGAAGGGTTCATAGTCTTCGCAATACGAATTTCGGTACGAAATCGAGCGTCACGAATCCCCATCCCCTGGATTGCTTGACTTCGCAGGAAAAGTCATGCAATTACTCAGAGGAAAAGAAGGGAATGGTCGTATGACCTATCCCTCTTCTCGACTTCGGTGATGTCCTGTACCATACTGGTCTATCCGTCTGCAGCGAAGAAGTTGTTCTTCTCATGTAGTGATAGGACACCGGACACTCAATGGTGGGTTGCGATTTGTATGGTGTACTGTGACAAGGCATTAGGACCAAAGAAAAGACTGTTATGGAACAACCGAACTAAGTCCACAGCGAAGTTCGTACAGACTTGGGCGCTCTGACAGCTGCCGACTGACTGCGTTCGGTAGGAGGCAAGTTGTCCAAGCACCCGAGCAAGTCACGTGACCTTCGCCTTAAAAGGGGTTGTTATGCCAAGAGACTAAACAAATAATTTGTTCGTCACCCGATGCCAGGAAAAGGCAAGGTGTGACTCTCTTAGGCTGTGCCCAACAGGCGAAAGTCAATTGCCTTCTAGAGACCGATGGTCCCTGATGGCCCCAAGATATCTCATAGTATAGTTGATTCTCGGCTAAGGAGAAAACAAAACACTATGTGTCGATGAAGACGAAGGTGTACAGAAAATGCAACCTACGTCTTCACAGCTGAACCGAGAGAAGGATTCTCAAGATTCTGAACCTGTGGCTACAAAGACTGAGAACGCTAACCGCTATTTTCATTGCTCTCGCGGTGAGGATCGTAGTTGCAATAAAGCGGAGCGCTTTTCAGTAATGAAGACAGGGAAATACTGCCTGAAGAAACTGCTTCTCATGGGCTGAACATTTGAAGTAGAGCTGTCAGGTCGAGAGTAGGCGATGTCTTCTGACATCTGTTTAATTCGGGGCGAGCAAATGAATAATTGCACACCTACGAATAAGAGATATTTGAAGACAAACTCAGATGTCTGCAAAAATAAAAACATTCGCATTAATCGCGGTGCGATGCACGCGGGTGACTAGTACAGACTTCTTTACCAAGGTGCGGTAAACAGAAAGATGAAAAAAAAAAAAAGAGTCCAAGAGATTTCTCTGTTGAAATTCTCGCAATGTCGAAGGTGATGAAATCGAGCGTCACAGCAGTAGATGGTTCCTTCATTATTGCGAGAATCCCGTTAATCAGAGACTAAGTCCAATGATTGTTGGGCAGAGATACGGTTCGTAGTCAATCAAACCGAGGGGAGGGAGAGAGAGTAACCGACCGTGCATCTCCGAGACCTAGCTGATACTGAGCTGCTATCAGGCAGTTCAATACGCAGTAGCTTCTCGGTGACTCGTCATCCTGAGTTTGCCAGGTAATCCATTATTCCACGAGGAATGCGTTCGGCTAGGAACCATCGAGCATAAAGAATACGCTCGAGCAATTATATTTAACCGAAACGGATTTCGGTAAATACAAAGCTGATTTGGTGTTGTCATGACAATACCAAGTATCTAAAATCGAAACTGATAACTGCTGGGGAGGTTGCAGGCAACCCCGAGTTGCAGTTCAATTAAGATACAATTTCGTCTCGGTCACAAACCGTAGAGTTAACTACGTATGTGCCTACCCACCGGACATTTCAACTGTTAAAGAATCATTGTCGCGAGGGTAATATACGTAGTATATTTGTAGGTTTGTACCACGACCTCCATCCTAAATTCTTTTCCTCTCGAGGAATGAGAATAAGGATTGGAGATCGACCGCCTTCGTTCTCTAGTCAAGAGAGTGAAGGAGAAGTCCTTTCCCAAAGGAAAGCTTCAATGTGAACAGAATACCGAAGACGATAGTTCAAGCCAAACTGGAAGTTCCCGTCCGTTCTTCTCTATTCCAGGTTAATCGCCCTACTGTGAGATACTCTTCTTTCAGCAGCAGTCTTCTTCCAAATGCTTAGAAATTACAGGAATTCGAGCATAAGCGAGGTTCCCGATTATCGTGTAAACAATTATCGGGGATTCTCGCTCACTTTATTTGGACCGTGGTTCTCGCCTAAGTGTTGGGAGATCGTAAAAAACTCGAACACTCGGAGTGCGCTAGAAATTCCGTAGAATTCTAGCACTCTGCGAAACCCCCCACCGAAATTCGTCAAACGATATCGGCTGGTGATCTCCCGATTCCCGTAGAAATCGGAAAAGGGAAAGGGGCAGGATCCTCCTCAACGACCCGGGGGGCTTACGTCAGGTAGGACCCGAAGGTCCCCCCTGTAGCACCCCACGCCCCTAACGTGGGGGATCCTCCCCTTTCCTCGTAGGCCGTTAAGGAAGAGAGGGAATGGGGAAGGGATTGGATACTGGCTCGCCTTCCCAGCGGAAACTAGCTTAGTTGGAGAAGAAAAGGAGCAGCCATCGCCCCTTACGGCGATGGGCCTCTCAGAGCCTGGGAAAACTATCGTCAGAGAAAACGTTTCCCGAGGAGGGTTCGAACTCATACTGTAGGTAAGGGTCTGCCGCCACTGTGAACGTCGTCTGGGTGGGGCTGATCGACACCTGACAGGAGAGAGCCGATACCGTCTCGACTCATTCCAGGTCCTCGTCGAGGTCGAAACCTCAGGAGGACCGAAGGGGTATTCAAAATGACGGTGTCCGAAGACACGTAGAAACGCTCTGTCGCAGTAAGAGGAGGTGAAGTAGCCTTGTTCGAACCGGCCAGAACTGAGAGAGCCTTCTTGTCCGGAGACGAGAGACTACCTGGTTCAACACAGTCGGCAAGCTCCGATCGCGGCAGACCCACCGTCACTTTGGGGTTCCCTCTCGGGCCCCAAAACGACTCGAGCCGAGACGTGGCTCTGCTGGTGGGGAGCTGGCGATCCTTCCACCCGAGGTCGTTGTGACTGACGAATCAGCGCCATAACCATCGGGCAAAGTTCCTCTGATCTCGGAAGTCACAGCATCTTGCAGAGTGGGACCGTTAGCCCTTCGAACAAGAGCATATTCCGAGAACCTTCCTCCTAAGAAGGGAAGGGGGAACAGCGACAGCCCCCTCTCGGTCTTCTCCATCCACTTGCGCATACGTCCTGGCCGGTCAAGAACCGTGCCTGGCACGTAGGGCGTCGTGGTGGGATCATGAGGGGGCGCACTCCCTCACGATCACTCCTCATACCTCGCTCCTCCGGTTAACCCGAGGAGGGTTGAAGGTACGGGAGAGGCAGACCTGACGCTCCCTCCTCGCTCGCTGGCAGAACCAGCAGGCTTGGAGGCTGCAGGCGAATCGTCAACCCGCTGGTGGCGAATCGAGCTGCAGGCCTGGTCGAACCGTCTCGCTGTGGAGAACGGCTGGACTGAGCACAGGGCCCCCGATCTCGAGTTGTCAGAAGAGCTGGTGCTGGTTGCCGTACCCGATCGCTCTCTGTGAGAGCGACGGTCAGGCGACCTGCAGGCTCCACTGTCACAGTGAGACCGCTTGTCCTCACGGCAACGTTTCACGTCGCTGGTTCCAGCCGTTGGCTGGCACCCGGGTCGAACGGGAGGACCTCTTCCCAGCCTCAGCCCCGTGCCGGTCGTGGGACCGTCACGTCCCCGGGCTAGCCAGCTGGTCGCCGCGGAAGGAGCGAGAGCTGGTCTGGTGAGAGTCGCGTGAGGGCGCTGTCACCAGTCTTCCGCCCCGTGCCGTGAACCTGACGCTGAGCGAGCTCCGAGGTCTGGTTTTCCTGGCTGCACGGTCGCTGGTAGGGCCACCGTACACTCGGTACCTCCCCGCGAACGAGAGGCCGAGACCGGACCCTGATGCAGTGGCAGAAACCACTGACACCAGGCGAGGAAGTACCGGTGTTAGCCGGTACCCCTCTGTCCCCGTAGTCTTCTTCCTTGCGGGAAGGGAAGAGACGGCCCCGCTCCCGAAGGAGCAGGAGGACCAGCGGAAGGAACCCTCCCGTCCCCACCGAGGTGAGACGGGTCCCGAGAAGCTTCTCCGAGGGAGACTTCTTAGAGGGAGGAGCAACCAACCTTCTTCTTCCTCGGCTGTGAAGCCTTAGAAGTCGAAGGGGAAGAAGCGGCAGCCGGACGACGATGAAGAAGATGAAGACGGACGACGACGACACCTTCCTCCTCTTCTTCGTCAGCTTCCTCAGGACAGACGTAAGATCTGCTATCCAGGGCGGAGCCGGGGCTGCTGTCAGCCGAAGCCACAGGGCCCGGAGCACCTGTACAAGACAGACCAAAAAGTCTGGGGTAGTACCCACCACGAACAGGGACGACGTCAGCAGGTATGGGCATCTCAGGACAGCAGGCACAGCCAGCACAGCATCGGTAGGGACAGCCAGCGCAGCAAACGGCAGGGACAGCCAGCGCAGCAACGGCAGGGACAGCCAGCGCAGCAACTGCATGGACAGTCAGCCCAGAATCGGCAGGTACGGCAGGCAGCCACCGGAAACACAGGAAAGTGGAGCAGCAGCCGGCAAAACATCCTGGTACCGGCGGCAGGTCCGGGCAGGGCGAGCTCTAGGGCAGCGAAGTGTGTCGCGGCAGCGCGGCAACCACGAGCGGCGGCGGCACGCCCCCCTCTCGGGTACGGCGAACGGGCACTTCACAGCGGCTGTAGGCAAGACTGTTACCCACGTGAGGCGTACACCAGGTGAGGAGGGACGTCGTCACCCTGGAGCGTGTCACCACCTCCATGGGTGACCGCAGTAGGCCCACATAGAAACCGCAGCCCCTGGACACTAGCACGCCCTGCAAATGAAGGACGCCCATGACCTCACCAAGGTCCACCCTCGTGGCAGTAGCACCTGCGGAAATAACAGTAGTAGCGATTAGTGGGGGGGAGTCCCCTCGCGCGGGGGGTGAGCCTCTCTGAACAGTGGAAGAGAGACCCCGAATACAAAATGTACATCGGGCACCGAGCGCCTCCCCGCGCTCGACGGATCGGGCGAGGAGAAGAACGCAGATAACCTCCCTCCCCCCCCAAGGGAGGGCCATCTGTGGAGCTGAGGCGGGGGGGGGGGGGGGTGGGGGGGGGGGGGGGGGTCTCGTTCCACCCCCGCACAGCACCCATGTACCCCAACAATAATAATAAGAGCCCGAGAGCATCGTGCCCTCGGCCCGAATGCAAGGCATAAGGATCAATTCCCTGAGCGGAACTTGACCAAATAATATTGATGAATCAATAATAAAAGGAATAAAATGAAAAAAGATCTTGCATTACGATTCACTTACAATGAATAAGGGCTCGGATCGAGGCGCATTTTGCGCCTCGGTAACGAGCCGCAAAGGGTAAAAGGATCCATTCCCGATTATAAATGGAAACCTTGATCCATAATGGAATTGATGCAATCAAAATATATATGAAAATGAAAAAGAATCTGCGCTTGCGATTTCACTTCATACAAATAAAAAGGGGAAGGATCAATTCCCGGAAATAGCGGAAACATTGATCCAAGTAAACAATGCAATCTCAATAAAAATATGAAAATGAAAAAGAACTGCACTTGCGATTTCACTTCATTCAAATAAAAAGGGGAAAGGATCAATTTCCGGTAAGCTCGGAAACTGATCCAAAATGAGTATTGCTACAATCAAATAATATATATGAAAATGAAAAAGAATACTGTACTTGCGATTCCACCTTCCATAGAAGTAAGTTTTCGTGCCGAGCGCATTCGCTCGGCAACGAGGCATACAGGTAAAAAAAAAAAAAATAAATGAAAAGAGCACTTACTTACGATTTTCATCTACACATTTCCAACCAAAATATACGCTCGGAGCGAGTGCTCTCCCGCCCTCGGCACCGAGCATACACAATACGAGGATCATTTCTGGGAAAATGAATTCCCGCACTTACGCCCTTCAGTCCCGGCACTCGGGTAATCGGAGGGCGTGGTGAAACCAAGATCCTTTAATTCACAATTGAATTCAATGGCAAATAAATATGAAATGATTGTACTACAATTCAGTTTCACTAGATAAATAGAAAAAAGAAAAACACAACCATGCGAAAGCAACGACGATGAAGCGGGCAGAGAGCGATGATACACGTCCACACGCCAGCAGGCCGAAAGCAAAAGGTGTTGTTTACCTCCCAGTCGCGCGCGCGCGCCTGTCGGACAAGCAGTTAACTACCGAACCCCTTGTTCGAAAGCTTACGACCTATCCAGCTGCCGCTAGTACCTTCCTATTGTAAAAGGACCGAAGGTTTGTATGCCGTGTCGGAACAAAGGTTAATTTTCTTGACAAACCTGGACTCTAGACTGGTACAGAAGCAAGAGCGCCAGGCGCAGGAATGGTGGATTAAAAGTAGAAGGGCTAGTAGCCGGAGAAAAATGAGAAAGAGGGGAAGAAGGAATAACAGAGCCATCTTCTAACCTTGGGTAGGGTGGAATTCTAGGCTAAAGGAAGCTCGTTTCTCAGCTCTAGAGGCCGCTCAAATGTCTAGTTGAGATTAAGTACCTTTAACTCTTGCTAATCATTACATTTAGCACAAGTTTTCTCCCTACTAAATATTTCTGCCAACTACATATAGTACAGCAAATTGTATGAGAATCATGTGAAGATTGGATAAAAATGGTTTGCAAATTTTGCTACGATAGCGAAACTAGGTGAACTTGAATCCGACATAATAACAATCAAAGAACTAGAAAAAATAATCCTGAAAGCTATTAAAGCTTAAAGGCTACTCAAATAAGCAATAATACTTCACCAAAATCCAGCCATATAATAACTGAAAATTAGCAAACAAAAGCTGCAGCAAACCCCTGATGTTACTTTATATGAAATAGCTGATTTTTAAAGTATGTAACTTACATTTTTCCTAACCTACAAACCTAAAGTTCTTTACCTCGGATTTAGCTGTCTGTCTGTCTGCAGTCCACTTTGCCTTCCAGCCCATGTACCAGAATAAGGAGACTTAACCACTGGTGGGGGGAGTCTGGGCACTTCCCTGAACTGACTGTTGGTTCAACCCACCTGGGAACACCTTCTTGGTCTGAAAAGAGCTGAGGAAGGAATCCCATACCTCTAGCAAACTGACTTCTGGGTGTAAAGTAGAGTTTGGTTCCATTACCATACTGAAGACTAAAAGAACCAGTATGCATTGGAGACAATAAAACATGCTATTAAAACCAAAGGATTTGTTTTATTGCCTATCCCTCTCCCCCTTTGTCTAGAGAGGAGGAGGCCATGCATTCAATCAATCCTCAGAGACAAAGGACATGATACCCCTGTCATGTCACTCACCTGCAATCCTTATCCGTCCAGAGAGAAAGTTGAAAGAGAAAAGGAAGCAGACTGGTCACTCATACACACCATCTCATTTACTGTATACCTCAGAAGAGATGGTACCTGTTCCTTTAGGGGAGCTAGGTGAGCTATACAACTAGTTGGGCTGCCACCACAGAACCCAAGGAAAACGTGTCCAAGGACTTGTCGTGCGACCTCACACCTGCCTGTAATACCTGTCTGGAATACCAGGAACAGGGTAATGTCCCTGATCTCATGAGCTCTCGCCTGGATCTTACCCAATTTTTTCTCATCAGATGATGTATACACCTATTTGTGTGTTCTTGGACTCCTCTTTCTTGGGCAAGTCAGTACTAACAAAGAGGCATCGATACTCAGGCCGGAGATGTTGGGTTCTCTTAAGATAGTACTGTAGCAGCACCCTAACTGGACACAATAGCATCTCATCCTGATCACTACCAACTAAGTCCTCTAGAAAGGAGACCAAAAAGGACTTGAATCCATTGTCAGGGACCGAAGGATTCTGATTCTTCGCCACAAACTCCAGAACAAACTTAAGCCTAACAGATCCCCATCCCCTCAAGTACATAATATCAAAAGAGAAGCCATAAAGCTTGCCTACTCTCTTCGCTGAAGCCATGGCAAGCATGAGAACAGTCTTCAAAGTCAGATCTGTCTGATGACTCTCAAAGGTTCATACAGTGCATGAGTTATGCTCTTCAAGATGAGAGTTCCTTGGGTGGGCAACACTGTGATGGGATCACAAGCTCAAAAATCACCCCCACCACATAAACTTAACCAATCTGGCTGCCAAACTCACCCTCGGCCACACTTTCCGCTTTCCACTTAGGAATACATGCAGGACAGTTGACCTACCTACACAGAACAAAAAACAAACACATGTACTCACCCAACTCCAGATACTCAGGGCTATGCTGTGCTGTCAGCTGGTCGAGGTCACTGAGACACCAACAACCGTCACAAACCAATACACAACCAACAACAACACAACAACAACCAAAGACCACAACACAACAACCAAGGACCACAACCCCACTACTCAATAACACAACAACAACCAAGGACCACAACTCTACAACTCAACAACACAACAAACAAACAAGGACTACAACCACAACAAAAGACCACTGCACAAACAATCACTAA